>NC_134414.1:22374355-22677432 GCF_030867145.1 Opisthocomus hoazin | reverse complement strand
ATCCTATCACCATTACTGTTGCCTGAATACTTAGACTAAACTTGCTTTTACTACGGGCATTTGCATGAGCAACATCATGGTACCTAGTGGTCATTATGCATCCTCTATATCTTGAAAATACAGCCAAACCCTAAAGCCACAGCAGGTGCCGGTGAGATGAGTGGAATTGTATCTATCTCTTAGCAGCAGCCAAAGAGTTTGCGTGGTGGTCAGCTGGCTGGAAAGCAGCTTGGCTGAGAACCTGACTGAACATGGACCTGAGCAACCTGCTGTAGGTGACCCTGCTTTGAGCAGGTGATCTACAGAGGTCCCTTCCAACCTCAGCTATTCTGTGATTCTGTGATTATTAGGATCTCATCCACTATAAATACAGCAGAAAATTGGTATATAAGCGTTATTGTATATTTGGGTGTTTTACCTCTGCCTAGGCATAAGAATCTGGAAGTATCTGGTTTGAGTTGGTTTTAGTTCAGTAACAGCCATAACAGAGTACTTTTCAGAATAAGTTTTTATTTGAAGATTTTTGAAGCTAAGGCTCAATAACAAACTAAAATGGACATGCAGAAGAAATGAAGCCTAATTATTTATTTGCATTTAATATTGGCTGGTCCAATTAAGCCTGTGAAGCAATTAAAAGCCCGATTACTACAGGAGAAGCCATTAAACATAACCTCTAACTGTAAGAACTGATGCCAGTATTAGCACAGTGCCTTGGAGATAATAATTATTATGAATTCTTTTTCTTATATTTCATTTGTCTTGTGCATGATCACTTCACTAAAACAGGCTAATTGTCTCTTCTCGTGCACGGGTCTCACTACTTTCTCCTTCTACTCCACATTGGAAGAATTCCACTTCTATTATGGATTCATTCTTTGTACTGCATATACAAAAGGAAAGATAGGGCCCCTTTCTGAACATCAAGCAACACTCATGAATCTGTTATTCCCTTAAACTTCCAGAGATATTTAATTTCTCTTCAGAAATCAAAAACCTGTGCTTTGTTCCATATGTGCAGCTCTCACTGCAATGACAGGGCTTTCAGTCACATAAAATTTAGCCCAAGGTGTATTCTGCCACCAGGAGATGACGTGTCTTTTCATTTTCACAGTAACATGCAGCCTGTTGCAAGATGAAATACTTCTGAGACTTTTTTTGAATGAAGCAAGAATATATTTAAAATTCTCTTCAGTGCTGAACTTACGCATTTCTTATATCCCATTTAGGCTCTCAAATAAACTTACAGAATGAGTAGGTTTTGCATAGCTTTGGGCATGAGGGTAAATTTCATGCAGTCTGACTGTCCTCCAGCTCGGCTTTGTCCCTGGATCATTCCTGTGCACAAGTAGAAGTGATTTCTCTTCATGCTTTTATAAGAATCCTCTCTGTTAATATAATTACCTGCCTCATAGATGAGGATGTGCCCTTTTGACACTGTCTTTGTTCACGCCCCTTTAATGTTCTATTTGTGTTAAAACACATGTATGTATCTGCATATATATTTTATAACTTTAAAATTGCAAGACAGACCCGTAGTCCTGTTGAAATGTAAAGGGAGGTAAAACTAGTACTGCTAGTAATTTCTGTCATCTGATCCAACCGATTTCTCTGTGAAAGTGTCTCTCCACCCTCTAGGAGAGCCCTGTGGACAGCAGAGACTCCACACAGATGCATGACAGTGTCTGATGGATCTGAACCTTTGCTTGCTGGAACTAGCAGTAGTGCATCAAACCTGGAGGTGAGGGTAGATAGACCATCAGTTGCTTAATCTTGCCTCCACTGAAGCCAGAACCAAAATTCATTTCAATATCACTGATTCTTCTCTTATCTCTGTGTTTCTGTTTGTGGGCCCACATGGACTGTTTGGGTTTACCCAGGCAAATGCTCCGACATCAACAATATATAAATTAAAGCCAGAAGGGTCCATCCTCTAATCTGACCTTTTCATACCACAAGTCATAGGATTTTGCTGACTTCACATAGTCTGATCTAGAGCCATCTATCCCAATTTTCAGATATGTATAGAAGAGGACTCCACTGTAACCCCCAGGGAGCCATTCCTATGGTTAATTGCTCATGCATTTAGCTTCAACTTCCACCTAATGGATCCTTATTACATGTGGGTTTTCTCAGCATAATGAAAAAAGTAGAAGGAACTGTCAAAGAACCCCATTATGAAATTTCTGGAGGTATTAAAAAATGATGATGAAATCTATCTAAAATGCCATTCTTGGTAAATGGAAAAATTATGCTTTTATCAGTTTGGCAGCTTTTAGTCCACATAATACATGCCATATTGATATCGCATGGTTATATTTTGTTTAAAATGTCATACAGTCATAAGTCCGCTTGCTTACATAAGTCTGCTGTTACTACATCAACACTGTTCTTTTTATCACCCAAATATATAATCCCGTGAAAAAATTTCTTTCAGCTGTTTCGCCAATTCTGTTTTTCTATAAATCCACATTGATATTCAAAGATTGCATTAACTTCTGTCATTCTGTATGAACCAAGTGTGTATCACATGCATTCTTATTTTTCTGGGGAGTCAATGTGAAGCTAAAAGGCTTGTAAGTGCACAGGTCATACCAGCACAGCACTATTGTTCTGAATGTCAAGACCTTTTAAAAGACCGTAGGCATTTAATGTCCACATTTCTTAAGGACTGAATCAAAAACTCAGCATGAATGATCCAGAAAACTCCTGGGCTGGCTCCTTCAAACTCTCATGTGCAGTTTAGCCAGATATGCTTAAATAAATGGTTAACTTTAATAACTGCTGATTAACATTGTCATTTGTTGCTCTTGAAATGAAAATATTTTTTCATCATTTGATATCAATACTTTTTTTTTCTCTAGTGAAGAATGGAAACATTTATTGAACACTTTTGTCTACTTTTTGTAATTGCCCAAGACTAATATTTATAGGAAAATTTAATGATTTTTAAAGTTTGTGCTATACCTGAGATACTTGAAAAACAACATATTATGCATTAGCTCACAGAAGTGTGTTTAAGGCTTTGCTTTCCTTTTTAATATTCTTGAATTTCTGTTTTTTATTATGTTATTACTAAAAAAAGTATTATGTTATTTGCACTGCTACCATTATCCCTCCTTTACTTTTATCCCTGATCTACAAATCAGGCAAGCCTTATTTTTCATTAGGGCACTGTGGCCATTTGGGCACCTAGGGAAGAGTTCTCAACTCTTCTCAATTGTCATTCATGTCTTTCTACTTAAATTCATTCTCATAAGCAATTTGGTGCACACTAATCTTTGCGAAACCTGCCCTTTCAAGATGCCAAGTTTAGTGGTCAAGACATTTGCTGTAAGAACTGCAATCAAGGCACAAGAGCATTTTCTGGAGCAGCCCCTCCAATTGGATCAGCTTTTTCTATAATCAGCTTTATTTTCTGTGTCACAATGAAGCCTAATATGGATTTTTTCCACATTTTCCATGAGTTAGGAAAGTGAGATACATATTTTTAGAAATCTTAGGCATCGCTTAGTACTGGCAGCATAAAAAATGGAGTGTGTGTCACTCAAATCAAAGGCACTATCAGAACACTTTTATTCCCATTGTTTGAATTATAATATATTTTTAAGGAGCTACTATGTAGCAGATATAGTCTACTGTCCTCTTATATATGTTTTGTATAGTAGAATATTAATTTCTAATTGAAAACTATTTGCTTCTGAGGCATCAGATCTACCAGGACAGGTAGTGCCATTTTTTGACACAAAGGGTGGAATTTATGTGACCAAATATAATACTGACCCTATAGATGTCTGCATGTGCTCCAGTTATCACCATCTTGCCTCCTGTTGTAGCCAGAAAACAGGCATATTCATGCCACACTCTTTTTATCCTAAATCTGATTTTACTTCCTGAGTCACTCCAGCCTTTCCTTTGCTCAAGGAGCATTTTCTTTTCATAATCCTTTTGTGTATGTTGCTTTTCAATGCATTGCGTGGTTATCTGTAGTGTTCACTCTCCAAAGCACACAAGTCTGGTGAAAAAGCCCTGCTGTTAACTGTTAAAAATGAAGTTATGGCTAATCTTAATATTTCAGCTTCCCATATTGGCTGTTACCAGACAATAAAATCCTGCTTGGTCCTTTCACTTACTCTGACAAACCGGGCTTTCATGTAACACCCAGAGCAGTAAATGGGTTAGACTTGTCTTCCAAAATCCACAACCGTGTAGGTGGATTCTTTCTAAACACTTTGATCTTTGTGAAGCAGCACTATGAGATGGCACAGTCTGTTCCTTACAGACTATTTGAGGTAATCAATAATTCAAGTAGAGCTCAGGGCCTACAGCTGCACTCACTTTCCAAATTCCATTGAAATCAGTGGGGCTGCTGACTGGAAGAAAGTTTATTTCCATTGGCAGACCATGGTGGCTTTGAACTGATGAAGGGCTGCCTCTTCTGGACTAAACTTCTCCATACTCCCTTACCATGCTCCTAGTCTCCATTCCCAGCTCACTTCTCTTGATCTGGATCCTTGTACTATGTTCCTCATGCCCTGCACTGTAATTGCTGCCTTATTTATTTTTCCTTCTCTTCAGCTCTTTCTTGCCCCATAATTTGAATTTTCCTGCTGGAGCCCTTGCTGTGATGGTAAGTCAAATACCTGCCTCTCCTTGCCTTGTCCAAGGAGCCTGACCGATCACGGAGCTGGTAGAGCTGCACTGTGTGACTGCGATGCAGAGATGGTGTTGAGGGGGGATGAGAAAGGACTGAAGCGAATGACACATCCAAGCTGTGAGCATGTAACTTATAAAATTGGACCCAGCAGGTAAATGTTGGACTTTGCAGCTCAGCGTACGCCCTGAAGAAGAGCGTGGCACTGTGCAGTGCAGGAAGAGCCAAGGAGGGCAAAGCCTTCATCACTCTGCTTGTTTGTATCTACTAAGTTGTACTGGTGGGGAATGACAGAGCTTGAGGTACAGTAATTAATAATTGGGGTGTTCCTAAGAACAGACTTGCATGGCTGATCCAGCCATTTCGTTGGTAAAGAGAAGTTATCTTTAACTTCTTTCGTGGTCAGCTTGGTAGCAGCTGCAAGTATTGTCTCAAGAAACCCATGAAGATTGAATCACGAATTTGATGTGGATGAGTAATGACGTATTAATGTCTAGTTCTTACATAATTTTGTTTCTTCTTAGATTGGAAGTGCTTTACAGGAATGGTCACTTAAATCCATTGACAGACAAGAGGTCCAAGACACTGGGGAGTGAAGTGGCTTTTGTTGAGCCCCCCCCAAGCTGTCCCAGAGGACGCTCTCAGCCCAGCGTCCCACTCACATTGCTGTCCCTTACAGCTCATCTTTATTTATCTGGCAATCTCAGCAGACCTTTTTATATTTTCTTGTACATTTCCATAAATATTGGGCTTTTTCTTACCTTTACTGTTGCCTGTGCTGCTTTGGAGTCCATTTAAAACAGCTGAAAGCAACTTCGTGTGGCTTTCTCGATCATTGTCATCACCTCCCTGCCTTCCCAAACAGAGAACTGAAGGAAATGGCTTTAGATGCCCTGTTCTTAGCAGCTATTGAAAAACGTCAGGAGCACCACTGAGCTGTCTATGATAACAGGCTTCTTACACCAGCCCACACGCGGAGAAATTTTCAGTACTGTGATTTCTGTAAGATTATAGCTGTTTAAGCAAAGATCTCAGCTGGTATGAAACTAACCTGGCCTGTGAAAAATGACATTTAACAAAGGTAATAGCTGCAGCTAGAACTGTGATATTTCAGCTGAAAACCTTCATTTTCCTAGAATCAAGGCTGGTGCTGGACAGATAGATTAATAACCTTTCCTTGCATAAACAAGGAACCTATTCTTAATGCAGGTGTGTTTGTATTTTACCAGTACTTGGATTTAAAAAATTCGACAGTATTTCATAAATATAACATTAATGCTCATGCCATTGCCACTGACATAGGCAAGGCATAGTATGAAAAGCAAGTATTTGTTTCCTTAATTAATTCATTTGTGGATTGGAGCACCCCTGTTGTAACTAGTGCATCACAGTTTTAGTCAGGAAGTGAAAATAAGGATATGGTAAGTATGTGTGGGAAGGATCTGAGCTGGATAACTACACTGATTTAAGCTTGAAATCAGCCAAACGTTACCTTGCCTCGCCTGTTTTGCTGTGCTGTGCTGTGCTCTGCTAATTTCTCAACAGTACAGCACCTTCTAGGAGTGAATTCTTTGACATGACTACTATATAATATGCTTTTTCTGTTCCTTTCAGTTGAAGAAAATTTTCCAGGTGGTGGTTTAATTTTGAATCTCTAAAGAAGATATATCAATATGCATGAATGTGGCTCTTTTTGGAGGAGATGGGATCAAAGAAATGTGCTTTGCCCTGGGAGTAGCAGGGAGAGAGGCTGGGGACTGTCTTTAGTTTCAATGCAACTACACCTCAACATTTAGTGCTGTCGTCTGAGCAAGAATTTTATTTTCCCCCTATACAGAGAGTTTTTATTCTTACCTTGCTAAGTTCTATTGTGCTGCAGACATGAAGTGTCAGCTGGAGACTTCATCTAGAAGTAGGTGCAGGCTGCAGTGTGCCCTAGAGACCTGCCTGGGATCTTGAAATCAGATTTATTACTCAGGGGAAGCCTAGGAGAGGCAGTGTGGGAGGGTGAGAATAGTTGGATTTGTTTCTTAGAGCTAGCATGGCTGAGAATATCTCAGGCGCGAAGCTTGTGTGCTAACTGGAGTCTTTCAAGTCCTGAAAGAGTAGCATCCAATGTATTGTTTATTTAACATACCTCATTAACAATCTTGCTGATACTGTTAGTACTGTATCGCAATGCAACAAGGAGGTAACAAAGCTGTGGAAGCCGGTGACCAGACCGCAGCTTGCAGGGAATGTAATCTTCTAACCAGCAACAGAAAATTAAGTGATTTGGGGCCTCTAATGCTTTCTTGTTTTCAGGAAATCAAGTTTTCATTGCTTGCAGCACAATATGATCATATTGAGTTTCTGGAAAATTGGGAGTGGAATATATTTTAACTTTAGCAAGGAATTTACTATTGCTATCACATGTATTTCACCATGGAAACTGGAAAAATATGAACTGGATGGAAAAAAAGAAGAGCAATCATCCTTATATTTCATCATGAAAATACTTTATGTGTATCAAAGAATTTTGCTACTTGGATGGAGGTAAACAACTGCTTAGAAAAAGTGTTAGAAGAAACCACAAATCCATTCTCAGTACAAGTGCTACTTTTGCAGTGCATGGTAGGACTGGAGAATTTGGCACAGACTTTGCGTGTCTGGAAGAGCATATGTGGAAACATGCTGCAGAGAGCAAAGTGTCAAGCAGCACACTTCAACTCACTTTAAAGACTTCGCATTTCCGATTACTGCAGTGAGTTCAAACCTCAGAACTGAAAATACTGCTCATGCAGTGCTCAGAATATTTCCTCTGAAAGATGAAAGGCAACGTTCAGGTTTGGGAAATTTCTTCAGTTAGCTTAAGTACTTTTAAAAGCTGAAATTATGAAAATCCAAAAGGCTCTGCAGCAGTTAAATAAAATTCAGTCTTCTTGATAAAACTCAGCATCAAATTTTCACTGAGAGGGACAGATAGTAGAAATGAAAATGTTTTGCTATGATGAATTAATCTATCAGATTATCTTCTTGTCTGGAGCAGAGTTTTCTAAGTGCTTCTGTCCAACTGTATATTCAGTGCTTCAAGAGAAAGATCTTCCATAAGTTTCTCTGACATGCTATTCCAGTGTAATGAGCTTTCCAATTAGTTAATATTTGCTAATATTCAGGCTCTATTTTTCTTTCCAAATCCATATGGTGATAATCCTAGCTTTATGACCTCCAGCCCAACCTTACTGAGAACTTCAGGGCTATTAACAGAGCCAAATGCACAATTGCTGTCCGTGGGGCTTTTTCTCGCTGGGGTATTTGTCTTTGTTCTGAGCTTGGAACTGCACAAATTATGAACATACCTTATTATATGTAACATAAAATAAAATATTAAATTTATTTTATATTGTTTTGAAACATTTTTTGTCTGTAAATCACATGGTTTCCCCTTCGTATTTTAATGAAACGCCATACCCCGAATGAGAAAGGATAAGCATTGTGTAATATCAAGACGTGCAACTGTTCCCAGTATTGATGTCATGGAGCATTTTCCTCTGTATTGAAAACATTTGATCCTAGCACAGAATATGGGGCTAAAGTAATGAGATTTCATCAACAAATTTGGTTTCTTCAAAACATTTTTTTTCTGGGAGAAGCCTGTCCCACAAGGTTTTGACCAGAACTTGTCACAACCAGAATTAGGATTCAGATCTCTCCACTAAGCAAAGCAAGTTTAACCTGTCAGGCCGGAGAAACAGTATCCAGGCTTCTTCACCAGAAATTGCGAATTTGAAGACTCATCAGAAGCACTGTTTCTGCACATATTTTTCTATCTGTAGCTCTGAATCTGTAGGTAATCATAGCAGAAAATTGAAGCTGGCTCTGATTCCTTTCTGACTTACACTGCTGTAAATCAGTCATAGCTTCACTGAAATCAATGCAGTTACCAACAGAAGTGATTGGTGAAGTGAGGTCTGGATCCTTAAAGCCAGAAGCTGTTAACTTAGAAGGGTGCAAAAACATCCTGAGCAATGAATTAGCAAAGAAGATAGACCATGGCTTGGGGTGACAAAGAACACACAGGTCTCATATCTACCTCTGTGGAAGGTTGCTGGGGATGATGGAAGTGTAAGAGTTGATTTCAGCTAAAATGAAAATTCTATTACATTGAATTTCTATAATTTATATATTCTAAACTGTCTATATAAATATATAATCTCCTCTGATATCTTCTGTTCCTCTGAAAGCACATGGTTCATCCCTTTTTACTAAATTCCAGTAGGTTAAACAATCTGCTAACATTGTCTCTAGAGTGTCTGATTACAATAAATGCCTGTTTGGTCCAAATGGGTGACCAAAGGGAGAATAATTTCCAGTTCACCAGCTAACATATTAGCGTTTTAAAATCTGTGATGAAATATGGAATGGGAAGAATGAATACCACCTCTCTCACATCTGTGCTTTCTGCTGACTGAGAGATACCCACTGATGATCAGTGTAGCAGCTCAGCAGGTGTGTAATTTGTCTATGAAGTGAGAGAAACAGCATCAGTGTTCAAGTACTGACACGTATTGTTTAAAGATTTTAAAAATTGAAAGAAAATTACCAGTATCTAGAGACTTCCTCACTGGCCTAATAATATTTCTGTAGTTACACTCATATTAAAGGGAAAAGGGAATATTCACAGTCATTCCTGTGAGAAGAGAACCAAATCTTCCTCCCACTGCATTCCGTGACATTTTCACAATAGATGTCAGTAAGACCAGGATTGACAACCATAGTCGTTTGTATGGAAAACATCTACCTGTGAGGCCAGATTGATGTAGTGTGTAATAAATTCCCTAAGTCCCCTTTTAATTAATGAGGAGTCCAACATTCATATGGAGATAATTGTATGTAACACATTATTTGTATTCCATTAAATTAGACTGAGCCATTTTCATCTGAGAACAGGTTCCAAACATCTGCTTCTAGAAAGCTTTATTATTGCTTGTTTGTACAAGAGTAACCATGTGCCAGCTGCTTTACCAGCGGATAGGAGCCAGGTGCTGGCTCCGAAAAGT
This sequence comes from Opisthocomus hoazin, assembly GCF_030867145.1. Lineage (NCBI taxonomy): Eukaryota > Metazoa > Chordata > Aves > Opisthocomiformes > Opisthocomidae > Opisthocomus > Opisthocomus hoazin. The sequence continues at coordinate 22,667,742 of NC_134414.1, read as the reverse complement.
TTGCAAACTAAATAACCTGCTTGAGGACTAAGGGGAATTAAGGTGAATGAAAGACAGCAGTGCTGTTGAGACAAAGAGTTTCCCTTGATCCCATCGGACCTCTGATTTTTGCAGTGATAGTAAAAAACCTCTTTCATTGAATATATACTGCCCCTACACAGGCTGAAGAATGCCAGGAGTATCCTCATCCAAATTTAGGCACTTCAAGGAGAATCTAAGCACATTTGGTCTCCTCTAATCACTGGAGAGAGACAGACACTTCAGGGGATCATCCATCCTACCCTGAAATGGGGGAGGAAGGATAAGTTCAGGCTCCTTCTCTAGTCTTCTCTCTGCAGTAACATAGTGGGATCCTAATAGCCAACTTCAGCTAGAGGCCTTAATGTTCATGCAGTTGAAGTTGGAGGAAATGAGTCCTAGCCTGAAACCTCACCCTGCGAGCAGTCCTCTTGCTCAGTCCGGTGGATGCCGTCTGTGCTTGAAAGGACTCTGCTACCACAAATCAGAGGCTGGAAGAGGTCCCATTGGGGATGAATGGCAGATCCCATGTCCCGGCACACACCACTCGCACTGCTGAGACTGTTCACTGGCTCCATGCATGCTTCGCACAGTGCTGACATGCTCAGCCTGGCAGGAGAAGGAGATCATAGAACCATAGAATCATAGACTGGTTTGGGTTGGAAGGGACCTTAAAGACCATTTAGTTCCAATCCCCCTGCCATGGGCAGAGACACCTTCAGCCAGACCAGGTTGCTCAAAGCCCCATCCAGCCTGGCCTTGAACACTGCCAGGGAGGGGGCATCCACAGCTTCTCTGGGCAATCTGTCCCAGTGCCTCACCACACTCATAGTAAAGAATTTCTTTGTTAGATCTAGTCTAAATCTACCCTCTTTCAGTTTAAAGCCATGGCCCCTTGTCCTATCACTGCATGTCCTTGTAAAAAATTCTTCCTCACCATTCTTGTAGGCCCCCTTCAGGTACTGGAAGGCTGCTATAAGGTCTCCGCAGAGCCTTCTCTTCTCCAGGCTGAACAGCCCCAGCTCTGGCAGCCTTTCTTCATAGGAGAGGTGCTCCAGCCCTCTGATCTTTTTTGTGGCCCTCCTCTCGCCCTGCTCCAACAGGTCCATGTCTTTCCTGTGCTGAGGGCTCCAGAGCTCAGCAAGGCAGGTGAGGCAGGTCCTGGAAAGGGCTTTGATTGCATTGCTCTTCCAGCAGTATGAATCTCTGGAGCCTCCTGTGTCTGTGTGGGCAGCCATCTCTCACACATCTAGCATGTGAGCTTCTCCTTGAGCATGAACATATAGTGGAAGTGTGCCTCTGGAACCAACTGGCACCTGCAAGAAGCAACCACAGCTCTCACTTCACTGCAACATATGGCAGAAAATATCATGTGGCAAGCACATTAGAATAAACACATTTGGGACAAAACAGATATGAAAGAAACATGTGGGAGTACAGTCCTACTCCAGTGTGAAACAGGATTTGGATGTAACACAGAACAGGCACCCAAACTGAAAACATATGGGATACATATCCTGAGAATGCAGGTAGCCACCCCTGCAGGAGCTGAGCCTGGAGAAGGCTCTCACTGGAGCCGGGTGGATCTTACTTTTGTGTTATAAACAGGCAACATGATGTATGATGTATGATCCATCTGTTGGACTCAGGTGCTGATGGTGCACACTTTGTCAAGCTGGCAGATGACAAGAAGTTGGGGGACCTGTTGATTAGCTGGTAGGAGAAGGGCTGTAATTCAGAGGGACCTTGTCAGGCATGAGGAATGGGCTGACAGAAGCATCACGAAATTCAGCAAGAACCAGTGCCAAGTCCTCCCCTATGGATTGAAGAGCCCTGTGCAACAACGCAGGCTGGGACCAACTGCCTGGGGAGCAGCTCTGTGGGAAAGGCCCTGAGGGTCCCCATGGTCAGTGAGAGGGACATGGGCCAGCAGCGAGTGCTGGCAGCAACAATGGCCAACAGCAGCCTGGACTGTATGAACAGCAGCAGAGCCAAAGGCTGAGGGGAGTCATTATCCCCCTCCACTCTGTATGGAGTAGACCACATCTGCCCACTCAATACAGGACAGACACCAATAAACCAGATGGAGTTCAGGGGAGGCCTGTGAGATTGTGGGGCTGAACTACTGGCCCTGTGAGGGGAGACTGGGGGAGCTGGGTTTATTTGGTCTGGAGCAGAGATGGCTTAGGGGGGATGGACCTTACAGAAGTCCTCAGTGCCCATGGAGAGATCTTCAAGGAGACGGCCCAGAATGGAAGGATGTGACAAAACAGGCAGAAGTTGAAGGAAGAGAGGCTCAGCCTGGGACAATTTTTCCCCATGAGGACAGTGAGACAGAGGCACAGGTTGCCCAGAGAGGTTGTCTGGTCTCTGTCCTTGAATAATTCCAAGACTCAACTGGATGAAGCCCTGAGCAACCTGGTCTGACCTTAGAGCTGACCTTCTGTGAGCAGGAGGTTGGAGCAGAGACCTCCTGAGCTCCCTCCCAGCCAGAGCTATCCTCTGGCCTTGCTCTGTGTGACTTGCTGGCCTTGAGTGACTGCTGTACACAGAGCCACGGACTGTCCCACATGAGACACCAGCACACTGCATGCAGGCTGCCCAAGATGGGCATGTGTGTCTGGCTGAGACTCAGGAGGTTTGTGTGGGGCATCAGGGGACTGATGTCCTTGTGCACTGCAGGTATATTCCTGTAAAGGACGGGTTCCCAACTGGAAGGCAACTTTGATTTGTCCAATTAAATGGTTGAATATTTGAAGCAATGCTGGGTAAGACCAAACGCTGTTAGGGGAAGCCTTTGTTCTGCTGACACACAGAGAGAGAAGAGCATTCCCTGAATTAACTTCAAACTTTAAATAAGTGACTAAGACCACTCTTTTCAGTAAGAATAATCATGTGTTTGAGCTATTGTATGAATTTAAGCATTTTGCTGTTTGTTGCCGGAAGTCCTGGTGCTTTTATAGTCACCTCAGCTTTCTGCCTGTGGAGCTGCTCTCATGTGCTTAATTAACTGCATTATGCATTAACCTTTCCACTAGGCCACCTCTCTGCTGAAAGGACAATTTCCTTCCTATATCCTCAGTTTCTACATCCACATCTGTAGAAAGCCTGAGGAAGGAGATTTGAACTTCAAAGGTTATCACTGTGCAAGGAACATGCACACTTTTTTGCAAAACTTGAAAAGTCAGAGAAGCTTAAAGTTCCTTTTCAGGAACAACTCAGTAATATGTTGCTGCATTCAATTCAAATACAAAAGACCATTTTTCTCACATCTCAGCTGACGTATACCTTGGCAGTTTTCTTAGAGTCTGTTGCTATAACACACGGCAAGTATCAGACAAGTAACTGTGCGACAGAAGCAGTGGAGAGCCAGCACATTATTTTTTGAAGTCTGCTTTTCTGCCGAGGACCAGTAGTGCTCCTGTCTGAAGTCAGTGTGATGATGGGGCTGGTGGCAGAAGTAGCTATACATTAGTGGCAGAAAGCATTTTTGAGCTGGAGCTCAAAACCAGACTGCTGTTCAGCATAATAATAAGAGAGCCTACAGATCTGGCTGAGAAAGACCTTTAATTCATAGGTTGATTTAGCCCTTACTGTCCAACACGAATTCTAGATGTTGCTTTTTCTGTAGGTAATACCTGGAGGTGGGGCCATCCTGGCTTATGTGAACAGGGGTCAGCAGCTGTACATTGCCACTATGTCATGTAGCAGGACACATAAGCCAGGCCAGGCAGTGCTAATGGAGGAGAGAAAAGTTGCATAGCTTACAGAGAAGAAATTTAGATCTTTCTGAATTCTTTATCCTAAAAACTTAACATGTAATGGTAAACGATACCGCTACTGTGGTACAAAAACGTGCAAACCCAGTGTGTCATGAAGAGTAGCTATGACAACTGTTAGGATGATGGTGAGATGGTGAGTGAAGGCAATTCTCCCATCATGCTGAATGAGACTGTATAATTTTTTTTTCTATACCTTTCTCCATCAAATGTATTTTTTTCTATGAAAAGATTCTAATATCTTTGGCTTTTTGCTTTCTTTTCTTTTCTGCAGCGTCCAGCCCAGCACATAAACAGTGCTCCATCGCCCTAGGATGAACCAGTGATTACTAGTTTTGCTGCTGTAACTCAGAATATCATCTTATATCTGTACTCATGTACTGTGCACATTTGCACAACAAAATCTACCATTCCTGAGTTATTTTTTCAAGGAACAGTGTTTCATCATTTCCCCTTAAATGAAAATTTGCCAAAATTTCTGTTCAGGGACTATCAAGATATTTTATTTCAATAATTCACTTTGATTCATTTTGGTTCACCTTTAATATTGCCATTCAATATTAAACACAGAACAACTTATTTGGCATTAAACGCTGTACTGAGTAACCCACTATTAGCTCACTGTTTTATTACAGTGAATAATCTAATTGAAATGCATCAAAACAACTCACTTGGATGAAAAAACTTTGATGCATGGGCACAGTGGAGTGTTTGCATTTGTCTAAACAAAACCTGCAGCCGTTCTTCTGTTGAAAGACTTCACAGGAATAAACATATTTTGTTGAAATGCCTGATTTCCAGGTGCAGTTTTCAGCAGAAAACAATCTAAAAGCAATAATAAATGCTCTGAGCAGCTCCTTATGAAATAATAGATGACCTTGCTGACATGTACAGTAGCAACCTGGGTTAGAGACACAGGTGCTACCCACCACTGAAAAGGTCCAGCCTTACGCAGAACTGAAATAAGAGACCACATACACTGTCCTGAGAGTGATGGGTTTATCTAATCCCATGGGGGGAGATGGTTGTCCAAGTTAGGCAGTGAAACATCAACAAAGCGCTCTGCGCAGTGACAAACAATGGGTTCATAGTACTGGTCAGTCATTTCTAATCTAAAATCCATCTTTTTTGTCCTGCTGTATCCCAGAGGCAAACTTAAACCCTCCCTGGACCTGCACAGAAATTAAATGAGAAGAGATATTTTAAAAGATTCCAGTCTAGACTTAAATAAAATGTAAGACATCAAGTGGATTAAAGAGTTCTGAAGAAATTGACTTGGACTCCTGCTTGAAGGCAAAATGCGTTTGCCAGTTCAGGCTGAGGCTGAGATTTTCTCCCTGTGATACAGCTTTGCACAGCAAGCTGGGTGCATTAGTTGGCATGTTTTCACTCCTCCTGATGCCAGAAGCAGGCAGCTGAACGAGATGAACCCCTGGTCTTTATTGCTAGAGCAATTTCCATGTAAGCATGTAATTTGAAAAGCAATACAGTATCTCTTTAGGGCTCCCTAGCAAATAAAATAATTTAGTCTTCATGATGTACTTCTGTATTTTGTTGAAAGGGTGTTTTTCTCCAAAATTATAAATGTACCAATGCTAACAACCTGGTCTTTCTGACTATCCCGCTATAATAGATCTATGATTAAGAGGTTGCCAAATTATTTTAATGCTTATTTATGCTTTCTGTTAATCCCTTCTGGTCTTCATCTTTAGCCCATTCTTCTCTATGTTAGAGCTAATCCTAGATGACCTAATTTGCACACACAATTTCAGTTATTATCACTATTTCGGTGACTCAGAATAGCCTTTTTGTGGCCACACAAATTGAAGTGTACCTTTGTAAATAATTGCTCATGGTGGATGTTGGTGAAATTCTGAAACAGACTGGACTGTAAATTTTATTTCTGGCCTTAAAATCAATAGAGCACCTCATATGTAGCTGGCGTTTCATCTGTTATTGCTCACCTTCAGTCTTCTGTTTACATTCTGTAGCTGTTGCTCTGCTGAATTATTCTGCATTTCCCCCACCACTCAAATGTAGATTTAATGTTGAATTACTGGTGTTTCTCTCTCAATCCTCTTCACTTCATATACGCTGTAATGGGGCACCAAGTCAGCCAAAACTTTGAAGAATTTGCGTAGACATTTTCCATAAGGTAAGGACTGCAGAAAAAACAGCTAAGGATTACAAACTTGAATGACTGGCTGATCATAGAATTGTAGGTTGGAAAAGACATCTAAGATCATCAAGTCAAACCATCAATACAACACCACCATGCCGACTAAACCATATTCCGAAGTGCCACATCTACGCGTTTTTTGAACACCTCCAGGGATGGGGACTCAACCACCTCACTGAACATCCTATTCCAATGCCTGGCCACTCATTCACTAAAGAAATTTTTCGTAACATCTAATCTAAACCTCCCCTGATGCAACTTCAGGCCATTGCCTCTCATCCTATTGCTAGTTACTTGGGAGAAGAGACCAACACCTGCCTCACTACAACCTCCTTTTAGGTAGTTGTAGAGAGCAAGAACGTCCCCCCTTAGCCTCCTCTTCTCCAGACTAAACAGACCCAGCTCCCTCAGCCGCTTCTCATGAGACTTGTTCTCTAGACCCCTCACCAGCCTCGTTGCCCTTCTCTGGACACGTTCCAGCACCTCAATGTCCTTCTTGTAGTGAGGGGCCCAAAACTGAACACAGTACTCCAGGTGCGGCCTCACCAGTGCCCAGTACAGGGGCGTGATCACCTCCCTACTCCTGCTGGCCACACTGTTCCTGATACAAGCCAGGATGCCATTGGCCTTCTTGGCCACCTGGGCACACTGCTGGCTCATGTTCAGCCGGCTGTCGACCAACACCCCAAGGTCCTTTTCCTCTGGACAGCTTTCCAGCCACTCTTCCCCAAGCCTGTAGCGTTGCATGGGGTTGTTGTGACCCAAGTGCAGGACCCGGCATTTGGCCTTGTTGAACCTCATGCAGCTGGCCTTGGCCCATCAATCCAGTCTGTCCAGATCGCTCTGCAGAGCCTTCCCACCCACCTGATGCCTAGTCCCCCTCCTTCTCCTCCTCCTCCTCCTCTCACCTGCAGCCAGGCTACAGCCAGGCTATCCACAGCTGCTGTCTTACTTGCCTGTGAGAAATGCGTGGGACTCTGTTTGCCTGCTGACTGACAGGAAGGTTTTCAGAGTAGGACCCATTGTGTGTCAGTTGTAATAAAATACTATAAAGTTGCAACAAAAATTTGCAATGATTTAATCATACTGAATTTAAATTCAGCAGCCTATCCCACCTATTAGTTTTGGGACATTTATATTCTTGGTAGCAGTGCCAGAGATCTTTGAAAATAAATGAAGACTTTTGATGGAGGATAGGTTATGGTTTAAGTGTTGGCTTTCCAAATGACATAAGGAAGGTGCTAATAGTCCATCTTCTTCTTGTCTGAGTGGCACAGAAGAACGTGTCACTATCTTTGTCAGATCTGCTACTTACAAACAAGTGTGCTCCCTGAAAATGTTTCTACACCACCACTATGAAGCCTAGCAGCATTTATTGAGAGCTTGCATGATGAAAGGTAGGAACAGATTTTGTATTTTTCTGCTTTACTTGGTAACTTTGGAACAAAATTCTTCATCTTTCTGTCTACGCAAGTTCTAGATGCCCTAAAATTTATTATAACACCAACTTATGCTGACACCTTTTGCATTCAGCTCTTACAAGTAGAAATGTTACGTTTGCATCAAAGCACATTTGCATTTTCTTATTTACAGAACAAATATAACTATTTACAAAGCAGAAATAAAAATGCCTTGTTGGTTATTAACCTTATCCATATGTGATATGCGAGGCTTTAATATATGTGGAATTGCTTTTAATGGGACTCTTATGATTAAAACTCTGTGGGATGTTTGAAAAACATGAAGGTAGACATGTAGAAACATGGGGTGGAGCACACCTAACAGCAAAGCAAGAGTAAGAAGACATTTGTTTTTCACATTTTTTTTTATCATTATTTACCTTTCTGTCTACAGGATTCTGGATCTGACCCTTAAATCTCAGCAGTGGAGCTCTAACATGGAATTTAGTTCGTCATACTTGGGTGCTTGTTGATAATTTCGGTACCCTGGAGTATCCAAGAGAGTTGCATGGGGTTGGCAGATATTACAGAGGATCTGGAAAAGATCCTTGTCTTCTGGGATAGCTGCTGGAGGTTGGATACTTAAGAGCAACTCAAGATACTTTTCTGTAGGCAAGAGTGAAGCTCCTGGTCAATACAGTCAGTGGAGTCCTGATAACTGTGTGGGTCCCTATCTAGTTTATGGTGAGCTGAATCTCTCTTTGGGCTCCTTGAACTGACTTGACTGTATCTCCCCTGACAGCAAAGGGAATAGAGATACCTAGTGGTGTGCATGTATCTAAATTTAGCCATGGTAGTCTGTGAGCTGAATCTTACCTGAAGAGTTCAAAACATAGCCATGCCAGAACTGGCTTACTGAAATTTCTATTGTCAGGTTTCACCAGCCAGCACTGGAATGCCTGTCTTTGATGTATGTTTTTATCCAGAGCAATAGGTGAAAAATGTACTGTGGGTCTCTGCTAACTGTTATTGATTCATTGTTCGTTCTCAGCTGGGATCTGGCTGCTGCTGTTTGCTCTTTATTCTGAGAATCCACAGATGATTGTTTTTCTTCTTTCTCGCTCTCTCCCCCCCTGCATTCAAACCCCTCACTCCAAACATCCTTCTCTTCTTTGGCTCTATTATTCCCCCCCTCCCTCAGATACATAAATGGATGGTATTTGTTTTAATTTGATGTGTTACTAATTATCAGGTACTCATATTGATTTGGGCTATTGCTTACCACCCCTAGCAGAGTGGCATCCAACATTTTAAAATACCATTGGGATGTCAGGGGAAGATGCTGACTGACAAAGAGCAGGTTTGCTAAAGAGAAGTGCAACATCTGACAGAGATCTGTGGAGACCATTAATCTACATCCATTTTACTGTAAGCTTCTTATTTCAAAATACGCACTGTTCAGAGGAACACTAGGACAGATGGGGAAGAAAGGCTAGGAAAGCCTGGAGTATTTACTGTAGTGCTGTAGACACAGCCTCCTACCTGGTGATATTGCTGTTGCACTAAATGTATTTTTCAGCTTAGTGTTTGCTAAACAAAACCAGAGGCTCTTTTATTTAGCAACTCATTCCACAGAGCTTTTTGTTCACAAGGTCTAAGGATGCTGTTGATGTCCCGGGCAGTATTTTCTCTGCTTCGCAGGAAATGCTCTAATGTAAAAGGCTGGGTACAAGCTATTCCAGAGATCGTAATAGCTGTCGTGCTGGCTCACACAGGCACAGCACTATCCCTGTAATAGTCTTGAAAGCTTCTTAATAGGTAATGCCGACCAAACTCAAATGTGTTAGACCTCCCTGCATTATCATTACAGAACTCTCTGCCATCAAAAAGTTGATTGCAACAAGTGAGAATGGGATCAAAATACCACGTTCTGCGCATTTATTCTCTGTCAGATTTTTTTTGCCTTTGTAGAAAATAATTCCCCTTGAATGTCATCTAGGCACATGAATATTGCGGATTTCATGCAGATTTATGAAGGCTTTATTAATTTCTATATAACTCAGTTTATTCTGAGCTGCTAATGTGAGGAGGGAATTGTGTTTGTGTACATAGAGACTCTGCTCAACAGGTGGTCCACAGCCAGCAGCAGATAGCACCTCCCAGCTGTTGTATCCTCCAGGACTGCTTCCACAGATTACTCAGTCTCTCCAGAGTCTATTTGTCATTAAGCTCACCCATGAAGGGGTGAAAAACCTGGCCATTTGCAACGGACATAGCAGTAGGTAGCAAGATTAAAAAAAAAAAAACCCTCTGTAGTGTAACACACAAGTAGTTGCATGTCAGTACCCTCCGTTACGCTGGTGTGAATCTGGAGAAACTCTGTTGACCTCAGTAGCATCTGTTTTAGCCTTACTGCTGATTAGGGATGGCAGGAAGAATTGATGCTGGATTTGGAACTTGAAAAACAGGGTCCATAGTCTACTGTGAGCAGGAGGAGTAGATTACCTTATTCCTCCTCTTCTTGTCCACTGTAACCCAGTTTTGACCTATGTGAAAGGTGAGAGTGTGGGTCAGTTTTCTAATTTCTATGTCTTTTCCCAGTTCGCATCAACAGCTACTAGTAACCAGGATGGCCGTTTCTCTGCTGCATGCCTGTAGCAGCTGAAAAACAAAGTGAAGCCACAACACAATTTCTCATGTGTTACTGGCTGGTCGTAGCGTCATAGCAAGTTGCAGTCGCTACAGATCAGATTCAATGTGGTGACTTGAAACCGTGTTTTCATCCCCAGTATCATCCTTCCAAGATCTAGCACATGATGTTATGTGTCATTTGTAGATTCAGCAAAACAAGTTTGCCCTTCTTATTTATAACACTTTTAACGGTCACCAGGGGTTGGGTAAATCTGCTGGCATCACATGTGCTGCAGCTGCCTATTATGACTAACTCGAGTTTGGTATGGCTCTCGCTGGCTTCCTTTGTGCATTACTTTGTTTAAATTGGAGAGTTATATTACTTCTTATCGGCATAAGTTTACATCTTCAGAACACCATACGTTGGCTGAGGCTAATCCAATTTATTCCTTGCTGACAGGAATATGGGAGGGATTGTCACTTGCTAGCCTCAGTATGAAATGTGATTTCATGCTGAGTCTCCTCAAAAATGCAAAGCCAAGCAACAGTGTTACAGAATGAAGATATTTTAAAGATCATGACAGTTGGGAAAGTTTTGCGTTTTGCATTTTTCTCTGCCTTTTCAGATTTTGATGATTTTTTTTGTCTTTACAGGCTTAGTAGAGCCTTGTTGATTTATCATTCTTGTTGGATTTAACTCTCTAGGATCTAACATTTGCAAGCTTGGAGAGCCCATATGCTTCAGTAATTGTTTTAATTGAAGGAGATTCGGCACGTTGTGACACTGGAGTAGTCTTTTTGTGGATCAAAAATTAGATCAGAATGCAAGTGAAAATTTTAGCTTGAAATCTACACCCTTATCACCAGAATACATTTGTCTACCTCCTAGACACAGTGATACACTTCCTAAGAAGGGGACATTCTAGATGAGCATCTCTTGTGTGGTCCAGTGCATACTTGATTCTCTTAGATGCCAGTTACTGCATGACTGAAATGGGAAAAGTTGGTTTGAGGAGGTTCTTCAGACCAGGAATAAGGTGTAGATACCAGATTACAGAACTACTGTATTCTGGAAGCAAGCAATACCTTCTTGTCTGCTACTAGGAAAATCACTGAGTTAAAAGGTTAGTTGCCTGACTAATCTAGTGGCCTTCTATGATGGAGTGGCTGCAATAGTGGACAAGTGAAGAGATATGTCATCTATCTGGACTTCTGTAAGGCCTTTGATATAGTCCCCCCCCCAACATTCTTGCTGCTAAATTGAAGAGATATGGGTTTGACAGATAGACTGTTAGATGGATGAGGAATTGGCTGGATGGCCACATCCAAAGACTTGCAGTCAATGACTTGATGTCCGAGTGGAAACCAGTAACAAGTTGTGTCCCTCAACAGTCCATATTTGGACCAGTACTATTTAACATTTTCACCAACAACATGGACAGTGGGATTGAGTGCACCCTCAGCAAGTCTGCAGATGACACCAAGCTGAGTAGTGCAGTTGATCAGCTAGAGGGAAAGGATGCCATCGCGAGGGACCTTGACAGGCTTGAGGAGTGGGCCCATGTGAACCTCATGAAGTTCAACAAGGACAAGTGCTCTCTTTCAGGACTCTTTTATCTCTCAGATACCCCCAAGATGCTTTTCTTCCATCTGAAAATCACATTTATTTAACATTTGAGAAAAGAATTTCTGTCTACTGACAAATACAGGGAGGGTGTTTAACACTTGAGAACTGTTTATCCAGTAGTCACCTGAAATGACATGAGGAAAAAAAAAGGGTGCAGCTGATTTTTACTTAGTTTTTTTCACAAAAAGTCAATGTTTTAAAATGTGTGACAAAATGCTACATCTTTGGAGTGGAGTGCTGTCATGCAGATTCTGCATGAGACTGAAATAAATATTGATGCAAATGAATTTTTCCCCCCCCTTCCACTTGTATAATTGATTTTAGACATTGATTAAAGACATTGTTCTTACTGGAAAGAATGGGATTCAACAAGGTGTGCTCTGTTGCTGTCAAGATATTGAGTACAGTAACATAGACAGGCCAAGTTCAAGTGTCTGCCCTATGGTGATTTCCTGGGTGAGCAGCAGCAGGCTGAAGCATTTTTAGGATTAGGTTTAGGATCCTTGCTGCCTCCTGGAGTTCAGAGCTCATCTGTGGGCACAAAGCTGCATATAGAGCCTGAAAGCAAACAAGAGAGCTGCCTAAGCAGCCACTTATGTCAGGAGTGTGGTCTCAGATTATAGTCAGTCCTGGCGAAGTTCACCTATGTGGACACCTCCAGTGGTACCTCTATCAGAGCTTTTTATTCTCTGCTCTTTTTATAGTCAGGGTGGACACACAGACATTTCTGAGTGCTTCCTAAGGGAGTGGACTACTTTGGAGATCTGACAGGAATAAGGTGCCTCTCTGCCTTGCATCTGGTTTGCAGAGGAGCTTTGGTAGGAGCTAGATGCTTTCCTACTATGTGCATGTAAAACTACACTTGAGCATAGACGGAACTCTGCTATGCAAAATAGAAAATCAAATGCCTTTACTAGCCCTATATATTTCTTTAGTCTTCATTTCTTTATAGTCTAAGGTGCACAGGTCAATGTGTTGGGCTAAGTCCCATCTATGTTTTATATGGATTTAAATTATGGTACATCTACACTGTCAGTAGACTTGCTTTGTGGTTTTCTCCAGAGCTTTGCTGTTCTGTTTGTCCAAAATACCTACATGCTAACTTGTGCCTGAGAATACTGCCTGGAGTAATGGGGTTGTTATGTCTGGGAGGAAGTCAACACACAGGTGAATCACAGGATAGCTAAGCCTAGAAGGCATCTCTGGAGATCACCTAGTCCAACCCACTGCTCAAAGCAGGTTCCCCAGGACCATGTCCAGTTGGATTTTGAATATCTCCAGGATGGAGACTCCACAAACTCACTGGGCAATCTGTGCCAGCATTTAACCATCTTCACAGTAAAAAAGTGCTTTCTTATATTTAAACAGAATGTCCCGTATTTCAATTCGTGTCTGCTGCCTCCTGTCTTCTCACCGGGCACTACTGAGAAGACACTGGCTCAATCTTCTTGACATCCTCCCATTGGATACACACTGATAAGATCCCCCTGAGCATTCTCTTCTCCAGGCTTAACAGTCCCTAGCTGTCCACAACCAGGTGGACACCTTGTCTACCAGGACCCTGAGGTCCTCTGCCAACTTGCTTCCCAGTCACTGGACCGTCAGTTATTCCTTCCCAGGTGCAGGACTTTGCCTCTCCCTTTGTTGAACTTCATGAGATTCCCGCTTGCCTGTTTCTTCAGCCTGTCAAGGTCCCTCTGAATGGCAACACAACCATCTTGTGCATCAACCACTCCTCCCAGTTTCATAGCTGCAAACTTGCTGAGAGAGCACTGTGTGCCAGCATCCAGGTCTTTAATAAAGCTGTTAAACAGTGTTGGCCTCAGTATCAGTCCCTGGTGTGCAGAGATAGTTACTGGCCTCCAGACGGACTTCGTGATTCTGATCACAATCCGTAGAGTCCAGTAGGCCAGCCAGTTTTCAGTCCACTTCACAGTCCACTTGTGTTGTCCATAATTCATCAGTCTGTCTACAAGAATGTTACGGGAGACAGCACTGAATGGCTTGCTGAAGTCAAGATAAACAATGATGTCCACTGTTCTCCCATCTTCCAGGGAGCCAGTCATCTCAGTAGAAGAAACAGACATAGGCACTGTTCCCTACGTTGTGTAGGTGCAGGCCCTCCTAGCCTTTAAAGTGTACATCCCCTAGATACTACATAAGAGAAAAAAGTAGGAACAGATGCAAATTACCTTAAAAAACCCTGAGGGCAACTGAGTTCTCTTTGCAAAACGAGGGGGTGGGTTTTAATTTCTACATTTCTCTTAATTTCCTTGGTGTTGCTGGAACAGATACAAGAAAGCCCAAATTGTTTTTGTGTGGCATATTACAAAGACAGAGCTGAAGTTCAGTTTTGTATAAGGAGTTTTAGTAGCGAATTAGGAGAACAGATTTTTTTCTCCTGTATTTTCAGTCCAAGAGCAGTAATTACAAGAAAGCTCATGAAAAAAGCTGTTTGGTGGGGTTTCTGGGATGACACTGAGAATGAATAAAACCAGAGGTGTTTAGGAGAAGATTTACAGCTTTAGAAGATTTTTTTCATATTTCAACTTAGCCTAAATTATTGTCCTATTTTTTCCTAATACCAAAGAATTGGCAGGAGAGATTATTTTCCACTAGGAGTTCCATGTTGTGACAGAAAAGGATGTAATGGTTCCTTTTATTTTCTAGCATCTTACAGGACTGTAAAATCACATCTAAACTGCGAAAATATCTCAGTTTCTGAAAGAAGAAACCAGTGCAACTGCCAATTTTTAATCTACCAGTGTGACGAGCCAACAAAAGCTTTGCATAAAAATTCTTTTCATATTTACATTTATTGAATTGAATACATCCAACCACCGACATACCAGCTTCTTCCCTAGAAGTCTGTATGAAAGGAAATCAATTTAATTGTATTAGACTGAGTCTGGATTTGCAATCTGAAGAGCTTGGGTAACTGGAGACTAATTTTTCTCTAAACAGTTAATTTCACAATCATTTCTGAGATTCCATTTTCATGTGGTTTGAGAGTCTGTGTTAGAGTGCTTTGGAGCTTAGAGAGCAATTACTTTTGACACACTACAGAAAGAATAGTGTACCCATTGGAATATAAAATCATTCTCTCTTTAGAAGCATACTTGGCCCATGATTCATAAAAATACCAATATGTTATTATGTGTTATGTGAAGTTCAAAAACTACTGTTATATTGCCCTACCATTTAAGGAACATTTCTTGGTTTTAAAGTACAATTAAGAATTACAGACCTCTGAAACCAGGATTGTACTAGTCTTGACAGTAGCCTAAGGAAGGCACAGAGACAAAAGTCAGAATCTCTTGACCTTTATAATCATTTCTGATTGTGATAAAGCCAATGCGGTTGTTTTTGATTCAGAAGACCATAGGACGCTCTCAGTTCACCAACTCCCCTATGACTGCTGGATACATTATATGTACAAGCAAACCGTGACCTTCCAGTGTTTTCAGGCTAAAGCTAGATCGGTATAATGTTCTATAATGATCACAACTCTGTTTTGTACACCGAAAGTCTCAAAATTATATTTCTGTGAAAAGCAGAATCTACTGCAATTTATCTATAATTGTTTCCTGAAGTACTGCGAAAGATCACTTAAAAATAGACCAAATCCTGAAACTTTTCCTCCATCTGAAGTCGTTCCATAGCAGGACTTACTTCAATTAATTTAGAGGATTTTTTTTTGTAACAAGGTTTGGAAATTAGGTGTGACTTCATGCATAGGACTCATGGATGAAATCAGACTAGTATTTCGAAGGAATTATGAAGTTAAAATTTCAGTTGTTTGAACCACCAAAAAAGGAAAGTTTATAATAAAATAGTTGGAAAAAACAATGGAAGAGGACTAAGCTGAAGGTAATATTTTTATAAGCCCTGGGTTTTTCCTGCCATGTGCTTGGAACTGATGGAGTACAAGACTTAAGAAAACAGATCTAAGTAGCTCAGCATCTGACATGTGGATTAGGAAAAACATGAGGCTAGATATACACACACTATTAAGAAATTTAAAGCATTGGGGACAGATAGGGACAGTCTCAAATGCAGTAACATAGTGTCCAAAACTCGGCAGTTCTGAAGTCCTGGAATCGAGTTTGCCTGGGAATTGTCCCAGTTTGGGCTGCCAGAAGACCTTGTCCCTGTGGTAGGCATTGTTGGAAGTCAGCAGGATTTTTTAACAATGTTTTTAGTAAGAAGACACCGAATATTATTCAGCACAAACTTACAGATTGTATGTAGGAAAATGACAGGATTTAATCTCCTGCAAATAACTGCTTGCATTGCTGTAATGCTGTAAACAGTCTCTGGTTAACTGACTTCACTCTTGGCATGCAAATGCACATCCCAGTCACCAGGAATGTCAAAACAGATCCTCCTTCTGCTACCAGCCTCTGACCAAGGAGGTGAAGGGGACCTGCCGTTGCCTGTCAGAGAGAGCAAAGCCTAGGACGCAAAGCTGAGCCACTCTGGCCTCATCCTGTGGACAGTGATGGCACACACCAGATCACTGCAAGACACACCAGATCATTGCAAGGTGGCTTCCCTTTCCTGGGAGGATCTCAGAAAATATTATGTGAAGATGGCTGTTACTGCTTTTGTGCTGCACAGCCTGCTGAGCTGTGCTGTGAAGGGGAATGAAATAGTGAGCAGGTGGTCTGAAAGTGTGTTCCTCCGGTACCCCACCTTCTCTGGAGACTTCAGGGATTGCATTTGAAAAAGCATTGCTTAATTAGCTCATCAGATTCCCTGAACCTGGAAGTAATTGGGTTTTAATTCACTTTTCATAATCTGCTTTGTTTTTATGAACGTTGTGTGAAGCATTCAGTATATAAATAAATGATATTTTCACTTTTTCCTCTTGTCCCCGGACTAGGCTCATTTAATACTCACTTGGCTTGTATCTTAGAAGAAAACAATCACAAACTGGAAAGACCAGCGCTCTTTAGTTTAAATAAATCCCTTATTCTGGAGCTGAAAATTTAGTTTAGTCTCAGCAAAATAACAAGCATATGCAGTCTTTGGAGGCATTTTTATTAACATACTGAAAATCTTATTAAATCATTATTGCCTAGCTGCCTTAGTGTCTAAAGGCTGCCTAAAGATATAAGGTTAACTCAATAGCATTGCAGTCTGGCATCTGCAGTTGGACCTCAGTGGAATTCAAGGTACATCTCCAGAGAGCAGCAAAATACTGTCCAGAGTTGCTTCAGCTAATGATGATTGAGATGGTTTGGCTGTTGAAAGCAAGGCAGCAACACAAGCATGGCTATATTATTGTATGATGGAGCTCTCTAGTAACAGGGGGTTGCAGCAAGCAATCCCCTTGACAGGTTAGTCTCAGTCCCGGTGAGTGACTGTGCCTGACAGGGAACCTTGTGATGCTGAAGGATGTTAACCAAGACGATTGCTAGATTTAGCTTTGCATTGAAGTTAACTGCTTCATACTCTCTACCCTTTTTCTGGCACTTCCAGCCCCTGTTGTGGACATGACACCTACTCCCTGTGTCCACCCCTCTGGCATGACAGCTCACGCTAGCCTAAACCCCTCCATGCAAGCATGCCAGCCGAGGACAGCAGTGTCCCAGGTACAAACACAAGCCATGTCCTCCCTCCTTACTGTGAGCAGTAACAGTGTTACAGAATCACAGAATCACAGAATGGTAGGGGTTGGAAGGGACCTCTGTGGGTCATCTAGTCCCACCCCTCTGCTGAAGCAGGGTCACCTACAGCAGGCTGCACAGGACCGCATCTAGGCGAGTCTTGAATACCTCCAGAGAGGGAGACTCCACAGCCTCCCTGGGCAGCCTGTTCCAGTGCTCCGTCACCCTCAGAGGGAAGAAGTTCTTCCTCATGTTCAGACGGAACATCCTATGCTTCGGTTTGTGCCCGTTGCCCTTGTCCTGTCTCTGGGCACCACTGAAAAGAGTCTGGCCCCATCCTCCTGACACCCACCCTTCAGATATTTATAAGCATTTATAAGGTCCCCTCGCAGCCTTCTCTTCTTCAGGCTGAACAAGCCCAGCTCCCTCAGCCTTTCCTCACAGGAGAGATGTTCCAGTCCCCTCACCATCCTCGTAGCCCTCTGCTGGACTCTCTCCAGTAGCTCTTCATCTTTCTTGAACTGGGGATCCCAGAACTGGACACAGTACTCCAGATGGGGCCTCACTAGGGCTGTGTAGAGGGGAAGGAGAACCTCCCTCGACCTGCTGCCGACACTCCTCTTAATGCACCCCAGGATGCCATTGGCCTTCTTGGCAACCAGAGCACACGGCTGGCGTTCCTGGTGCCTATGGACGGTGTCATACCTCCAGCCAGCTGGGACCCATGCCCAGAGGTCAAAAAGCTTCACTGCGGTGTACAGACTCTTTGGACACCTGAGAGTTGCCCTTGAGGGCCTGACTCTTTGGACAGGCATCCCATACTCTGTTTTGACTTGGCAGGTTGCCTTTGTATCTGAGTCACTGTGGTGTTATTCTGTTTTTATGGGATGTAAGTCCATCCAGCCCTTTGCTGCCAATAAGAGGGATTTAGGGCCTTTAGACTGCCTTACCCTGGTCTGTAGGGGATGCCTAGACAAGTGCTGCTAAATTGTCTCCAGGAATAGGTTCAACTAATGCAGGTCTTGAAAGGACATCCAGCCTCCTTGTACAAACCACCAATGAGACTGCTTATTAGCCTTTAGGTAGATGTGACTGAAATGTCCTTCTCTGCCGCCTCTGGAGCTAGGATTTCAACCAATGATTCCAACATTTCAAAAGTATTTTAGTCCCTGGGCTACTGGACAAAGTTAATGCTATTCTGAGAGTTTAGTCAATATTATATCAGACTATTAAATATCTGCTGCGTGAGAGACAACCTTGTGTTCAAAGTACTCACCTGGCAAATCCAACAAATATTTGAGTGTTTTATACACAAAGTGGAAGACTTTCAAGAGCAGAAAGAGAAAAATCCCTTGCAGAATTTCTTAAACTCCCTGGGGAATGTGGCAGGCAGTAAGCCAGACTCTTGCTCTGAGCTCAGTGTTAGTGATGAGGTTTGAATTTGATGCTAACACTGTATCCAGCCCCCTCCATCTCCTCATTGCCCTATGGGGTCTGCGTCTCTACATTAATTACAAATGACCCAAAGCAAAATGGAGCAACTTGTTTCAGGTTAAACAAAATGCTTCATTCAAATCAAATGGATTTGTGCTGATGTTTTTTTAAAATGGCATTTTATTTTTTACAGGACCTTTTTACCCCTAGTTCATTTATTAAATCAAACCATCGGTTGCTCACACAGCTGTACTTTTGCTTCAGGTCTGCTACTGCAATGCTTTCACTGTTATTGCTGAGTAACATCACAGACCGAGGCTGGCAGAATGCTATGGGTTTATCCTTGTGATGCAAAGGGGAAACACTGAGGTTTCTGCTATGGGATGCATGCAGGCTAAGGGCCTGGGGAGACAAAACACAATATTGCTCTCTTGCCCTCAGCTGGGTACGTGTCCAGTTTTCCCTTGGGCTCTTAAATGTTGCCTCTCAAATATTCTACACTGTGGATGGGCCTCAAAGGTTTCTCTTTCTTCAGTGACTGTGTGACAGATGGGGAGTGCCAGAAGAAGAGTCTTACAGTAGATGTGCTTGCCTTTTTCACATGCTCTACAAAAAGAGAGCACAGGATTAAAATGCTCCCATAACTATGGACACTTCAGTTGTTATCACGATCATAGGATCATAGAATCATAGAATGTTTTTTGTTGGAAAGGACCTTATAGATCATCTAATTCCAACCCCCCCTGCCATGGGCAGGGACACCTTCCACTAGACTAAGTTGCTCAAAGCCCTGTCCAACCTGGCCAGTCATGTCCCTTAAAGAATCATGTACCCAGATCAATGTTAAGAAGGAATTAAGATTGCATGGTTAAACACTGGGAAATTAGGAAACATCAGCACGAAAGTAATTTGAGCAATCTTTACCCAACTTCTCTGCCTGTACAGTGTTACAGTGTTGACTTACATTAAATAAAAAGAAGCTAAACAAAATAGAATATGTGATTCTATTATTCTAACTCCTGCTTCATTTTGTATATTTTCACAAAACAATGAGAAGCAGAAATTCCCCCCGGTGGCATGGTGTCTTTCACAGCTTACCAAGCTGAGTGAAGCCGTGTGTCTTAGAGGGAGGAGGGTGGAATCTGCTGCTGCCCTCCCCACAGAAGGAGCTCAGGTGCTGGAAAGAGAGGAGCCCTGGGTTTCACCTCGGGTTTTACACTGGGACTGCACTGTCCAGGAGAACCTGGGAAGCTGGGTTGCACTCCAGCTGTTGTAAAATTGGTCTCTTTCACCCCACCATTTTTGAGTGGCACCTATGGCAGGGTGGCCTCAGGTGGGTGTCGGGGATCACAGAATCACAGAACCATTAAAGTTGGAAAAGACCTCTAAGATCGTCAAGTCCAACCGTCACCCCAACACCACCATGCCGACTAAACCATATTCCGAAGTGCCACATCTACGCGTTTTTTGAACACCTCCAGAGATGGGGACTCAACCACCAACCTGGGCAGCCTGTTCCAATGCCTGGCCACTCATTCACTAAAGAAATTTTTCGTAACATCTAATCTAAACCTCCCCTGATGCAACTTCAGGCCATTGCCTCTCATCCTATCGCTAATTACTTGGGAGAAGAGACCAACACCTGCCTCACTACAACCTCCTTTTAGGTAGTTGTAGAGAGCAAGAACATGCCCCCTTAGCCTCCTCTTCTCCAGACTAAACAGACCCAGCTCCCTCAGCCGCTCCTCATGAGACTTGTTCTCTAGACCCCTCACCAGCCTCCTTGCCCTTCTCTGGACACGCTCCAGCACCTCAATGTCCTTCTTGTAGTGAGGGGCCCAAAACTGAACACAGTACTCGAGGTGCGGCCTCACCAGTGCCAAATACAGGGGCACCATCACCTCCCTACTCCTGCTGGCCACACTATTCCTGACACAAGCCAGGATGCCATTGGCCTTCTTGGCCACCTGGGCACACTGCTGGCTCATGTTCAGCCGGCTGTCGACCAACACCCCAAAGTCCTTTTCTGCTGGGCATCTTTCCAGCCACTCTTCCCCAAGCCTGTAGCGTTACAGGGGGCTGTTGTGACCCAAGTGCAGGACCCGGCATTTGGCCTTGTTGAGCCTTGTTGAACCTCATACAGTTGGCCTTGGCCCATCAATCCAGTCTGTCCAGATCCCTCTGCAGAGCCTTCCTACCCTCAACAGATCAACAATCCACCCAACTTGGTGTCATCTGCTGATGTCCTCCTCAGTCTTGGCAGCCCCACTTACGCTTATGGCAAATCTGGAGCTTTGAGGGAATTTAGCTGCTAAGTTTTGCGAAAGTCAACAGTGGTTTTCAGAACTGGATCCAGTATTCTGGTATCTGGATCCAGTTTTGCCCTAACCTCCAGGTGGACGAGTTTTTCCTAATGCTGAGCATGAATGTGCCAAGCTACAATCTGTGTCCTTCTGCTTTGTTAGACATCTGCCACTACCAACAAGAGTTTTTTCATCCTCTTCGCAGCTACCCCTTCAGGTAGGTGTAGGCTGCTGTTAGATCCTCCTCTTAGCCTCCCTTCCACCAGGCCAAGCAAGCCCAAAGTCCTCAACCTTTCTTTGTAGGCCATGAGTTCTAGCTCCCTTGAACATCTTGGTAGCACTCGAATGGACCCTCTGCAGTTTTACAATATCCTTTTTTGACTGGGGGCCCAACATTTGTAAAAAACTGCAATATTCTAATCCACTGGTTTGTCTGCAGAAGATTTACTGACACCCTGGAGTCTGGTATAAGTGCTCATGCAACACAATCGGATTTTATTGTGTTTGTGATGTAGAAGCACTCTGCACATGTGCATATCACTTGTGAATGGAAGCAGATACTGTTTAGGGCCTTCTAGGTTAGGATGGTCCTGAAGCACAGTCTCAGCAGATACCTGAGCCTCTAGAGCATGCTGGAGAATGGGAATGGATCTTGATTAAACATAAGTGCACTGAGTGTAGATTACAACTGATGTACATGAGCTGGCTGCATTACTGTGAAGCCTACTGATCAGCAAAAGTTTTAAGATTGCCTTTTCTTTAAGAAGATAAGCAGATCAACAAATATCTTTAATTCAAGCACTAAACAGTATCTTTATAGCAATACTTTTTAAAGTCTGTAAGTTTTGTACAACTAAGCAGGATTAACTTCTTAAATGTATACTTTTTTATGCTATACAAAAAAATATGATCCAGAGTTGTCTTTGGAGAGAAAAAAGTTCTGATGCAATTGCAAAGAAAGCTGGAAAGAGTAGTTTTAAATGTATGTATTCATTAGCATTTCTATATCACTCGTACTTGAACATACAAACCTTTGGAGCCCTGAAATGATTTGCTAGAACTTTGATAGATGTGGTAAGGGAAGAAGGTATTTTCGTCATTTGGTCCCAAGGCCAAGTTCTTCAGTGCTGCTGCAAATGCAGTTTTCTTGGCACAGATAAAGATATTTTCTTTGAATAAAATTAGGATTTTTTGGCATGGTCCAGCTGGCAGCTTTCAGAAACTTTACAACATCTGAGGAAAACAACTGAAATGGGAAAGGAAAACTGAGACATCTGACACCATGCATGGCCTTTGCTTATGGGCTTTGTTTGGAGGATGCGGGACTTTATTCAGAGGATGCTGGAGAACCCCATCTCTGTTGCACAGTCCATGTGTTATTCATACAGAACCTATCTGTTAAGGCCAGATGTGACTAGTGGCAGCTCTATACTTTTTCAGCGGCCCACCTGCATGTATCCATCTCTCCACCTGCCAAGACAGTGCTGTGAGATACAAAAAAGCAGTCATGCACTACACAATGTGATTCATGGGTTTTTGGGTAGTTCTGTCATCTCTGTAGCATACGATTCTTTCCTCATGGTGCAAACTGTGGCCAGTGTGTATATATGTGCTGCAAATGACAACTTTTGAGTGGAATTCATTTCAAGTAAAGCTAGAAGTCTGAGAGTTGGCCGGCTCTAAAGTTCATTATATGAGCTCCCTTTGCAGTCATGGAACAGGAATAGGCACCTTCGGGGGTGACTCGCCCTCCCTGTTCTGTAGGTTCATGCCTGTTCCTCCCGACGGTCTCCCAAGGGAGCATCACCAGCTCTCTAAGGCTGACAGCTGAGTGACATGGCACAAGTTAGGTCCACTGGACCTCACTTCTGGGCATTCAGTTGAAATAGCAGTCTCCTACAGTTCAGTACTCTGTCAGGGGTAAAAAGTTGTGACTGTTTCTTTGTAAATCATTTCGCAAAGAGATCTAGCTTTTTCTCTTATTCCTCCCACATCCAGGCACAGGCTTAGTTTTGATGGGTTAGAGACCGGAGCCAAACGATTGTGGGTAATAATCAATAGGGATTATTGTTGAGGGTACAGTCGGAAAACTCTATTACTAGGAAGAAAAAAATACAGGCTGTAGACATTAAAATTAATGTTTATGAAATGTTTGCCAAAAAATAATTTATTAGGCAAGTAACACCGGCCCAGTTTTCCTGATAATTCTTTGTTTATATCATCCAGCATTCCTTCGATTATGATTGTGATATATCACTTATTTCTTTAGGACTATTCCAGCAAATAAGACGACCATATTAAGTACTAACAGGACCTCTGGGACACAAAACACTGTCTAAATACTTTGAATTCATTCGCAAATGTAAAATAAATCATGAACTAATCAGATTCCTCTTTGAAACTCGCCTGTAAACCATACATATTTTTGAATCCAGTTTCTCAAAATGTCTTCCTTATTACACCAACCTTTTCCAGCAATTCTTTTCTAATCTTAGAGATGCAGCAATAAATCAAGCACTGTAATTGTATTCTAAAATGCAGTAAAAAAATCCTTAGAGTGGTAAAACTGTAAGCATACATCATCACACGTGTTTTATTACCTGTGCATAATTGCGACAGGCAAAGTCAGACAGTTAAAGAACATTAATAAGAGAACAATACCTTGATATCATTCACAGATCTAGAGAACTAATTTTTCTTTTGACCGATGATGTCATCTTCCTAGTACAAAGAGTTGAGGGGGGCCAAGGGATAGAGCAGTAACTCATCTCATAGTCTTCATAATTTTGCAGTGGTCTGGTTTGTAAGATTTGTAATTGTTTCTACCATACCTGGGCTTGAAACAGATGCAAAATCACATTTTAGGAAAGAAAAGGAGCAAAACCTCCTGGATTTTCACAGGTTTCAAATGGAAACATTCGAGTAACTGTGCCTGTCAGAGTTTGCCTGGGCAGCAACAGTCCCAGCCACTTTGGCAGGGCTTCAGGTGCAAGTGTGCAGCTCTGTATGTGGCCCAGGGAGTCAGGGAGTAGGACTGAGTATGTGGAGTTGTAACATACTGTTGAGTGAAGATGTAGCATGAGAATATAGAAGGTGTGGGCCTCTAGAAGGTAACATGATTATTAAAAAAGAAATGCCCTGTCCATCCTGCCCGCTGTCTGCACCCCTAAACCCAGCAGCATACATCCTCATGCAAAAAGATAAGAAAGCCTTCCAACAAAAACCGTGTGGCTCAACAGAAACAGTAAGAAGGCTATGAAAGGGAAAAGACTAGAATTTACAGCATGGAAAGATTACCCAAATGAGGGAACAGAGCACCCGTAAAAAATGGCAGGTCAAGTGTAAACAGAAAAATAAGAGAGCTACAGAAGAACTGAAGTGTGCTTTACAAAGGGGGATAACAAAAAGCTCTTGTAGTAGCTCAAAAGCAGGAATACAGTAAGGAAACTGGTAGAGCCACTTGATGACCAACATGTAAAAGGCACACTCACACATGATGAAGCCAGAGTAGCAAAAATCAGTGAATTCTTTGCATCAGTCTTCACCATGGAAGACCCTGGGGAGATTCTTTGGCGATAGGTCAGAGGAATTAGGTGAGGTTGAGATGCAGATACAGGGAGGAGTGGTGGATACACTAACAGGCTGTGCTGCCATTCAGCGACCTGGACAGGCTGGAAAGTTGGGCAGAGAGGAACCTGATGAAATTCAACAAGGGCAAGTGCAGGGTCCTGCACCTGGGGAGGAACAACCCCATGCATCAGTGCAGGCTTGGGGTGGACCTGCTGGAGAGTGGCTCTGCGGAGAGGGACCTGGGCGTCCTAGTGGACAACAGGTTGACCATGAGCCAGCAGTGTGCCCTGGCTGCCAAGAAGGCCAGTGGCATTCTGGGGTGCATTAGGAGGAGTGTGGGCAGCAGGTCGAGGGAGGTTCTCCTTCCCCTCTACACTGCCCTAGTGAGGCCCCATCTGGAGTACTGTGTCCAGTTCTGGGCTCCCCAGTTCAAGAAAGATGAGGAGCTACTGGAGAGAGTCCAGAGGAGGGCTACAAGGATGATGAGGGGATTGGAACATCTCTCCTGTGAGGAGGGGCTGAGGGAGCTGGGCTTGTTCAGCCTGAAGAAGAGAAGGCTGAGAGGGGACCTAATATATACTTATAAATATCTGAAGGGTGGGTGTCAGGAGGATGGGGCCAAACTCTTTTCAGTGGTGCCCAGTGACAGGACAAGGGCAACGGGCACAAATTGAAGCACAGGAAGTTCCGTCTGAATGTGAGGAAGAACTTCTTCCCTCTGAGGGTGATGGAGCCTTGGAACAGGTTGCCCAGGGAGGTTGGTTGTGGAGTCTCCCTCTCTGGAGATATTCAAGACCTGCCTAGACGCGGTCCTGTGCAGCCTGGTGTTGGTGACCCTGCTTCAGCAGAGGGGTGGGACTAGATGACCCACAGAGGTCCCTTCCAACCCGTACTACTGTGTGATTCTGTGACTCTGTGTAGCGGTCTAAACAAGTAAGCTACACGCTAACAAGTCATGAGATGTGGATGGCATTGATTTGGGAGCACTGAAGAGCTCCTATACAAAATTAGGGGGCTGTGGACCAAGGCATGTGAGTTGTCATTACAAACATCCACTGTGTCAGAGATCTTGTGGATTTCCAGTGAAACTCCTATCAACAAAAAGGCTTCAAAAAGGCGACTATCAGTCAGTGACTCTGACTTCTAGCCCTGGCAAGATGGCAAGCTCTAATGCAGAACAGCATCATTAAACAAATGAGCCAGTGTCATCTCCAGGGAGAAACTCAACAGAGCCCCTGTGAAGGGGTGGACAGTATTGATGGTATTCTGGGAAAACAGTAGGAAGTG
This sequence comes from Opisthocomus hoazin, assembly GCF_030867145.1. Taxonomy (NCBI): domain Eukaryota; kingdom Metazoa; phylum Chordata; class Aves; order Opisthocomiformes; family Opisthocomidae; genus Opisthocomus; species Opisthocomus hoazin. Next base: position 22,641,902 of record NC_134414.1, on the reverse strand, counting down.
TGTGGATAAAAGGTGCACTCCTACTTGGGCATACCAAATGTGGATTTGCAAAAGCTTCTGGTAAAGTTCCACACCAAAGTCTGTGAAAGCAGTTATCTTGCTATGGGACCGGGGAAGGTCCCTTTTCGGATTGAAAGCTTGTTGAAGGATTGGAAGAAAACAGAAGTCTTGATGGTCACTTTCCAGGATGAAGAAGAGTCAGTGGTATGGTCATAGAACCATAAAATGGTTTGGGTTGGAAAGGACCTTTATGGCTCATCTAGTCCAACCCCTTTGCAATGAGCAGGGACATCTTCAACTAGATCAGGTTGCACAGAGCCCCATCCAACCTGGATTTGAATGTTTCCTGGGATGGGGCATCTACCACCTCTCTGGGCAATCTGTGCCAGTGTTTCACCACCCTTATTGTAAAAAATATCTTCTTCATAGCCAGTCAAAATCTGCCCTCTCCTAGTTTAAAACCATTACCCCTCGTCCTATCACAATAGGCCCTGCTAAAAATTTTGTCCCCATCTTTCTTATAAGCCCCCTTTAAGTACTGGAAGGCCACAGTAAGGTTTCCCTGGAGCCTTCTCTTCTCCAGGCTGAACAACCCTAACTCTCTCAGCCTTTCCTCATAGGAGAGGTGCTTCATTCCTCTGACGATTTTTGTGGCCCTTCTCTGGACCCACTCCAACAGGTCCATGTCTTTCCTGTGCTAAGGGCTCCAGAGCTGGATGCAGGACTCCAGGTGGGGACTCAGCAGAGCAGAGTAGAGGGGCAGAAGGTCCTCCAGGGATTACTTCTGGGACAGGTTTTATTCTGCATCTTCATCTGTGACAGTGAAAGTAATGTGCAGTGAAATGTCCAAGTTTGCAGATGATGTGAAAGACTTTTGAGTGAAATGAAAAGTTGATGGTGAAAAATTCTAGAAAGACATCACAAACCTGGGTTAACTAAAAAGTGGCAGAAGACCTTTGGTATACATAAATTTGATGTAACATACCCAAGGAGAAATAATTCAAACATGAATGTACAATGCTGGAGTTGGTAATGGTGGTTAGAAGGTGGGCAAGAGAACTTGGAGTCCTCATGAGCAGTTGTCCAAAATCATTGTCTCAGCGTTTAGTGGCACCCAAAAAAGCCCCAAAATTTGGAAGGGTACTACTACTTTCAAAAATACTACCACTACCATCGGTGGATGGTTGGGCTTGATGATCTTCGAGGTCTTTTCCAAGCTATGATTCTATGATTTTATGATACTTCTCGGGAAGAGTATTGAGATAAAGACACCATTTTGCCCCTGTCTGCATTTTGCCACTATAGTAAACCTTGGTGCATCCACATTGTGAAAAACATCTGCAGTTCTGATCTCTGCATCTGAAGAAGTATATGATGGAGTTAGAAGCAGTAAAGTACAGGGAAGGGCAACTTAAACAGTAAAGAGAGCAAGAGAGATCGAAAGATTGGCACTGTTCCATTTGGAGAGAAGGTGGCTGGGAGGAGATACAGTCAGGGTACAGTATCATAAAAGCAGCAGATAAGAATAATTTGTTAGTCAAATTTCACAAGTACTTGGGGGGTCATTGAAACTAGTAGGAAATTGGTTTAAAACAGATATTAGATTTTATAACATATATAGATGTTTTAGATTATAAATACTAAGGTTTTTCAAAACAGAGAGTACTTTTTTAAAAGTAAGTAGTGATTTTTTCGATGTTGCTGCCCCAGGCGGTTGCGGAGCTACTTAACCAGAGCAGATTCAAATAGAAATTAGGCAGATTCACAGATAACAGGCCCAAAACAAGTACTAAAGGGAAAAGACAGGTATGTATGCTTTGACATCCCTCATCCAGATTAGGGATTGATAGCAGATGATGGGAAAGCACCACAGAAAGTGGCCAGGTGTCTGTGCTCTTGAAATAGCTTCCTCCTGTTGCCATTGCTATGGCCACGTACTGCTCTTATCCATGTCCCTGTATAAAATACAGGTATTTTTATTCATTAAGATTTATTCTTGCTGTAAAACTCTTAGCAATGTTTTTCATCCGTAGAAAAAGTCAGCGTTCTGAAACAGAAATACTGTTTGTTAAAAATACCCATATTTCTAATCTCACCCAGGAGCTGAGGGTTATGCAGGGGAGAGTTTATTTTTTAATTAAAGGAGGCTTGCCAACCACATATAAATTAGAACAAGCAAAAAAGGGGAAAACCTGGGGCAAATCTATCTGTTCCTCAGGTACCAATCTCAGACCTGAAGCCCACAGCGAACACAGCAATGCAAACTGCATGCCAGCATCCTAACACATCAGCTGTGATTGCAGCTGTCATACAGCCAATGGAGCAAAATATCCGTCAGTTTTTTGTGCTGAACAAAACATTCCTCTACCAAGACTTCATCCTGACAAGAAAATGAAACCCAGCCAAAGAGGAGGTTTGGCTTTGTCCCACCTGTGTCCCTTCCTTCCCTGGCCTGGTTTCCCTGCTCATGGCAGGGGGTTGGAACCAGATGATCTTTAAGGTCACTTCCAAAGCTTACCATTCTATGATTCTATGATTCATCTCTGCTGTGTCCTGTGGAGCCCACGCCCTGCTCCATCCCAGTCCTCCTCCATCCCAGGCACCCATCAGGGTAGAGCACTCCCAGGCAGCTTGTGGGAGTCCCTGTGGAGATCAGGCTTGTGACTGGAAAGCATCTTGTAGAAGTGTAAGGCAGAGAAATTGTTCTCACCACCTGGACCTCTGCTGTGGGCTGTGAGCTGGCATCTCCTGTGTTGGCCACCTACCTGACCCCCTCTCCCTCTCCTCATTCTGTCCACCCCAGTGGACACTCTTCAAGGCATGATCTGTACAAATCCCAAAGCCGACCTGGCACCTACATCACAAAAACTTACCTGCTAAATGTATTAAATTTTGTTGTTGGTACTTGCTTCTGCCATTAGGTACATATGAAAATCTTGCCTTAAACCACATTTTGAAGTTAAAGTTTTTTTCCATTTGTCATTCCCACAGGATTTCTACCATCCCAGGTGTTCTCTGATTTCTACAGGAAGAGGGATTAACGCTTGGACTAGTCTCTGGATGGTGTCACTTGATGTAATGGTGTTGAAAACCAGATGTTATTTGCACACACTTATGCACTTTTAACGCTGTATGTGTAGCATTAATGTATGAAAGTTGATCATACAGACATCTCCCAGTCTTCCCAACTCAGCATGGACTATGTCATTCAGCTCTGCTGGAAACCTCTAACTATTGGTATTAAATGATTTTCATATAGCGAAAAATACAAGCACTAGTGGCTTGTTCTGGGTTCTTCCACAGTGTCTGTGTGTTTCTGTGTGTGAGGCTGTTCATTGCTACACATATATATTTGCTGGGCAAAATGGGGTCACATGGACTTAGAGCAGATAAACATGTGCCTTTGAATATGTGGATTGTATTTATATGTTATAGCTTCCTTTTTTTCTTTCTTTCTTATCTTGATCTGACGCTTATTAAATTGCTATTAGAAAACACTACATGGCAAACATTATCTTCATAGCTCTATGACCAAGATGCTTTAATGATGAAGGAGAAGGAAAATTAAATGAAGGCATTCTGTTAAAATGAGCTGCTTATTTGCTATAAACCTCCATACACTGTTGGTAGACCTGGTAAAAAGGCCTTAAAAACTATTAGGAATTCAAAAAATGTTGGTATGTGTTTGTCCTCATAGGAGACACCCCCTCTTGTCTAGAAGACTCCTAAAATCTTGACAGAACAAAAAACAGTGCTTGACAGTTCCTATTTTGGAAGTCAACAGAGCCGGAGATGGTTTGCTGGGTTAGAAGGGGCAGCAACAGCGTTAATACAGAGCCTGGCTTATCTTCACAGCAACAGAGGCTGTTTGTAAAACCACACTATTAGCACAAGCATACTGACAACTTAGCAGAGTTTCAAATATTCTGGGGGAAAAAAACAGCTTTAATTCATGTTCAGAATGAGTTGCTCCACTGCTGGTGTAAAGCACGGAGTTTGCTGTCTTTGGGATGGAAACCCGTGGGGCCGCTGCTGAATGAGGCGGGTGTCCTGGTGACGGAGGATGCGGAGAAGGCAGAGCTACTGAATGCCTTCTTTGCTTCAGTCTTCAGTGCTAAGACTGGCCCTCAGGAATCCCAGGCCCCGGAGGTAAGAGAAGAAGCCTACAAAGAGGACGACTTTCCCTTGGTCGAGGAGGACTGTGTGAGGGATCGCTTAAGCGATCTGAATGTCCACAAATCCATGGGCCCCGATGGAATGCACCCACGAGTGCTGAGGGAGCTGGCGGATGTCATTGCTGAGCCACTCTCCATCATCTTTGAGAGGTCCTGGAGGACAGGAGAGTCGCCCGAGGACTGGAGAAAGGCCAATGTCACTCCAATCTTCAAAAAGGGCAAGAAGGAGGACCCAGGGAACTACAGGCCGGTCAGCCTCACCTCCATCCTGGGAAAGGTGATGGAGCAGCTTATCCTGGAGGCCATCATCAAGCAAGTGGAAGAAAAGAAGGTTATCAGGAGTAGTCAGCATGGATTCACCAAGGGGAAATCATGCCTGACCAATCTGATAGCTTTCTACAATGACATGACTGGCTGGGTAGACGAAGAGAGAGCCGTGGATGTTGTCTACCTTGACTTCAGCAAGGCTTTCGACACAGTCTCCCATGATATCCTCCTGGGGAAGCTGAGGAAGTGTGGGCTGGATGAGTGGTCGGTGAAGTGGATAGAGAACTGGCTGAATGGCAGAACTCAGAGGGTTGTCATCAGCGGCGCTGAGTCTAGTTGGAGGCTGGTAACAAGTGGTGTCCCCCAGGGGTCAGTACTGGGCCCAGTCTTGTTTAACTTCTTCATCAACGACCTGGATGAAGAGTTAGAGTGTACCCTCAGCAAGTTTGCTGACGACACCAAACTGGGAGGTGTGGTAGATACACCAGAAGGCTGTGCTGCCGTTCAGCGTGACCTGGATAGGCTGGAAAGCTGGGCAGAGAGGAACCTGATGAGGTTCAACAAAGCCAAATGCAGGGTCCTGCACCTGGGGAGGAACAACCTCATGCACCACTACAGGCTTGGGGTGGACCTCCTGGAGAGCAGCTCTGTGGAGAGGGACCTGGGTGTCCTGGTGGACGACAGGTTAACCATGAGCCAGCAGTGTGCCCCGGCTGCCAAGAAAGCCAATGGGATCCTGGGGTGCATCAAGAAGAGTGTGGCCAGCAGGACGAGGGAGGTTCTCCTTCCCCTCTACACTGCCCTAGTGAGGCCTCATCTAGAGTACTGTGTCCAGTTCTGGGCTCCCTAGTTCAAGAAAGATGAAGAGCTACTGGAGAGAGTCCAGCGGAGGGCTACGAGGATGATGAGGGGACTGGAACATCTCCCCTACGAGGAGAGGTTGAGGGAACTGGGCTTGTTCAGCCTGAAGAAGAGAAGGCTGCGAGGGGACCTTATAAATGCTTACAAATATCTGAAGGGTGGGTGTCAGGAGGATGGGGCCAAGCTCTTTTCAGTGGTGCCCAGTGACAGGACAAGGGGCAATGGGCACAAACTGAGGCACAGGAAGTTCCGTCTGAACATGAGGAAGAACTTCTTCCCTCTGAGGGTGACGGAGCACTGGAACAGGCTGCCCAGGGAGGTTGTGGAGTCTCCTTCTCTGGAGATATTCAAGACCCGCCTGGACAAGGTCCTCTACAACCTACTGTAGGTGACCCTGCTTCGGCAGGAGGGTTGGACTAGATGACCCACAGAGGTTCCTTCCAACCCCTACTATTCTGTGATTCTGTGATTCTGTGATTCTGTGAAATTGTGATGAAGGGTGGGACCATGTCTTCATCTTCACAATGATTTTTTGAGAGCCTGCTGATTCTTGTAGATGCTCCAGAAATGCTGACTGAAGAAAATCTCTGCACCCTACTTGGCTCTGGATCATTTCTGAGCAACTCATGGGGACCATAGCTCAGAGGACCATGCTGAGTCCCTGGAGGTTCAGACTCTCTGCTTAAACGTCCAGAGGCAGACTCTGTCTTTGGGGTGCTGAGATGCTTGGGACAATTGTGTAGAGTTGATCCTGCCAGGCACTGAACACTCTGGATGGAGTCAGCAATGACTGTAAGCACATAACTAGTTCCTTTGACAGAATTATTCAAGTGTTTAAACCCATAATCAGACCCCTTTCTGCACTAAGCCAATGTACCATGCTTTGGGCATCCCCCACCCAAAGATCTTACATGACATATCAGCGGCCCTAACAAGCACGGTGTTTTTCCTGATCCAGCACATATGGGGGGAGATTTTGTAAGAGATAGGGGGGGAGGATCTGGGGAATCGCGGTGGGGGGGAGGGATCACTGGGATGTGAATTCTGGGTCCTCCTAAGCTTGAGGGTGGAATGAATTGAGACCTGTTCTCAAGAAAGATCAAGCTGCTGAGCTGCAATCACCTTAGTGGGGCATACTCCACAGCAAGGAGACCACGAGAAATTTGCTTTCATTAGGGCGCTCAGCAGAGGGGCAGGTCCCAGGTGCACAGTCCAGGTTTTCCTGGTCACTTGTTACAGCCTATGCACCTTGCTTGAGGAGAAGGTACCAAAGTGCTATCCTGGACCTCATCCTTCTGCATGTCCAGGATGAGCAACACAAGTCATCTTAGGAATAGCTTTCATCTGGTCCTTTTCCGAGATCAGGAGTAGTAGCAATTCTCATAGTACACTGAAGTCCTCTGCCTAGCAGTTGGGACATTTTCCCTTCGTCACGAAAATGCTAATTGACACTAGCTGGGAGAAGCGCCCTCTCTGAGAGCAACATGTCCTCAGTGACAGGTACGTGTCAAGCTAGGGCAGGATCAGCCTCCGTCAGATTCCCTGACATCTTCCAGTGGTAGGAGTTGGATGCTGCCCAAACGAGCCTTTTCCAGCCCTCCCTCGCCTCCTCTGCCAGGGAAGGGAATGCCCATCCCCTTCCAGGGTTTTGTCAGCCCCACCAAACTGCCATATATCTCACTTGAACTCCTTTCAATCTGCTGTCCTAACACTTTAATAAAAGTAATGACAGTCCTCTGCCCCAGGCCATCCCCGTAAGCCAGCAAAGAGTGCTCTGATCTTGTAAATCATGTTGCAAATTGCCTACGTATCTCTCAGATTTTGTTAGTTTGTTTCAGTTTTCCTCTGCAACTCTCAGCTGGTGCCACACAGGGAGACTGGATCAGACCAGAACGACCACGGATTCAAGCCAGCATGGCAAATCTGGAGCAATTTCTCTCTTTTTGTTGTTTGGTTTGTTGTTTTTTTTTTTTCTTTGCAGTACAGCAGCAGCAAGTTTGCTTTTGAGCCAGCACCTCACACTCACTTGTGACTATCACAGATTTAAAAATCATGTGATGTTGCTTGGTAACACTCAAATGTAAGTACTGTACATGTCACAAGGACTGCACTGTATTTAATCAAAAGTAACAAATACTATATAAACATACCAAATTCAGGGTCATCTGCTATTAATTCAACAAAGCAAGGGTAATGGTGCTGCTCATAAATTTGAAATTCTCTACATATTAAACAGGAATTGCTGACAACATAGCACTTACCATACAATCTGTAAAAGTGGGGAAAAATATGATTCGCTGGCCATTGATAAATTAAAAAAAATAAATCTATGGAGTAAAACCAAGACACAGTGAAGGCAGTCTGTCAGAATCAAACAAAACAGCATCCAAATTAACCCGGGCAAGATCCAGACCCAGACTATAGCCAAAGATCAAAACATTCCTCTACATATAAACATCCTGCCATGGGGACTGATCAACATCTCACATTAGTAATACTATATTCCCTGAGAAGGGCTTTCAAGGCACATATCAGCACAAAAGATGTGAAGTTCAAAGCCAACAATAAGAAAACAATTAGAAACAGAAATCTCCTACTCAAGGACTCCACCAAGAATGGCAAGCTTTTTTATTAGCACAATAATCCCTGCAGTGGCCAAAGAGAGAACTCAGAGAAGTCAGAGAAGAGACAAAACAGTCTGCAAAAATTAGAATAACAACATACTAGTGGACAATATTTTATACGTGCATAGCAGGAAACAAAAACCAGAGAAAGGATAATAAAGCAATGAACAAATAAAAAGATTTAGACTTTAAATCCCCCCAAAATGGTGTTAAGTTTATCTTACATACTTTTATATTGCTCCTACCCCACAATTGGAACACTTCGTGGTCTTTAATATATTTATGAACATGAAACCTTTCTGATAAAGGGATTATCTCTATTTTACATATGAGGAAATGAAATCTTACACAGGTATCCTCTGAGGAAGCAGAAAGTCAAGTCTGTCCTTTTCAGCATGAGGCCAGTCTTGGAACATGCTTCCTTTCTTTACTGTTTTTTCTCTCATCTCATATCATCATGCAGTGTATATACGTTCAATAGATAAAATTGATGTATAATGCTATCCTATTCCATCACAAAAACCTATTTCTTTCTACTACTGTGTCTTTTAAAGTTTACGTTATGAACCAATGTGCATCTGCGCTTCTACTTCAGGAGCTCCTTTTCTCTACCCAGGCTTGCTTCAGCTCCTAGATTTTTGCTGCAGCTGTTAGAGAAAACATCCCATAGTTAATGTGATAGCGCTAATCACAAAGTGTTAAAATAAATATTATTTTTAACATTAAAATAAAACTATGCAATGGCTGTGCCACTGGATCATGTTCTTCAGTCTTTCCTCTCTCTGTTTTCTGCTCCATCAAGTAAAGGGCTTTACCTGCACCATCGCAGAATTGCCCCAGTTACTGCTGTTGCTGCAGATTCTTGAGACCACTCTGGAATTAGCTTGTTTTTTCCAGTATTTACAGTTGCTGTGACTTTTTTTGTTTCCTTGGCAAATGTAGTCTTGCTGAATTGAGACTGAGGAACCACCAAGGACAGATGTTTGCTTAGAGGTTTCCTGTGCAGTAATATAACCCAGGAAGAGACATGAGGCCACTGAAGATGGCTTAACCCCAGGTGAGACCTTCATGGCAGGGAGGCCCCCAGGCAGTGGTTGCAGTGGAAGAAGTTTGCCCCATCTGAGCAGCAGCCCTGAGATCCCCTCTACTAGTGCTTTTGCTACAACACAGCATCCACAGCCCTTCTTTTAGATAGGGAATGCGATTAGACGGGAAGATTTATTTGGAGATCATCAATCATCCCCAAATGTTCTGTGCCTTTCCTATCAGCGCTTTGATGTGCTGTGTCATAAAAATGTTGGAGAACTCTGGCTAAGATCCAGTAGCAGATTTTTACTGTTCAAAACTATTTCTTCAGAAATATTAAACAAGATAGAACTGAGTTAGAGGAGGAGGTATTTATGCCAGAGGAATGGATCCTCACAGTGTTTTCCCTGCATGAACACTGTCTGTCACTGATGACCAGGGATACCTGCTGCTCTTCTCTCCTGTGCTCAACAGCCTGAGAGGAAAGGAAAGAAAGGGTGTGGGAAAACCATGCTGCCCTTCATTTCACACCATAAGCTTTTTCTTAATTTCATTTGAGAAAACATAAATCTCCCTGGAGTGGGCTGTCAGCATGAGCTGGTTTGGGGAGAGGGCTATAGAGAGATTGCCTTGGGGTAAAATCAACCTTCCCCTCATGATTTGCTCAAATCTTTGGCAGCCCTTAGGAACATAAACCAAGTAATTTTGTAACTGTGCCTTATTAAAATGAAGTTACAGAGAAAAAAATCTCCAAGTTTAAAAGGTGGATAGGAGTGGTGATGAGTTCCAGACCTGGTCCTGAGTGGCAGGTGGTTAACGGGAACCTTCCGAGGAGCCGCACTCAGAAAGCTGCCCCAGGGACGGGCTCTGCAGTCATATCTGTTAGCAATAATTTCTCCAGCAAGTCTCTGAGGTTGTGAAATAAATATAGGCTCCAATAAAATAGATGGTGCTTGTATTTAATGATGACTGTGCTCAGAAAGAGCTTGCACTGTATCAAGAGGACCATAAGGTGAACAAATAAAGTGAAATGTAACCTGAAGAATATTATGCAGCTAGGAAGCTACACTTGGATCAATTAAATGGATGAGGAGAGGAAAAAATCAATGCAGGTCCTCCACTCTGGGGTATGACCATGAATGTGTTGCTCTTCAGTCCTCCAAAGACACGTGCCAAGCAGATTCCCATATGGGCATTTCTGTCTTTCTCTGACTGCCCTCAAAATGAAACCCATTCAATGAACTCAATCACTCTTAAGGCAAGATTATTCCAGGGGCTCTAGATCCAAGAAACTCAGAGTTCTGTATCTTCCAAGCACAAAGCACAGATGCCAGCTCCAGCTGCAGGTCCAGGGTTCATTCCCAGGGTTACTCGAGATGCTGGTCTGCACACAGAGGTTGGGTGCTTCACCTGCTCTTCGGTGAAATACTGGCCTATTAAAGGGACAGTGAATTCGTGACGTCGTGAATGAAGCATGTTTAGATAAGAATGCTAACCAGCATGATCCCCTTATGACACAAAAGTTTAGACAAAGTCTGATCTGCTAAAGGTTATTTCTGTTTAGAGGAAAAAATGATCCTATGGTGACGTTTTAATGTTGAACCATTCTGCTTACTTACTGAGAGTAATGAAGCTCTGTTTCTCTGAACATAAAAGAAATCAAAAAGCAATAACCATTTCTTTGCTCTGAGTTTCAAGCCTCTGCCAGTCAACCCTAAGTCCTAGAGGACTCCCTTTTAGCTTGTTCTGGGACCTATAACCTTCCACCTTTTTTTCACATTGACATAAGTCTTCAGGAAAAATAGCCAGTGACATTTCTTCATTAAAATGTCATTTTGTTTTAAAGAGTTGTGCTACAGAAACCACTGTTATTTCAACTATTATAACTGTTCCTTGATGGTATCATGAGTGGATGTCAGCAGTTTATACCCCATCCATAATGATGATGATTCACTAGAAATGGCTGACATAAGTATAATGAATTAGCCATATATTTTGCCATTAGACAAGGTGGATGTGCAGGCACACTAACCCAGAAGAAGCACTGTAACAATCACAGAAGTCAATCACTCCATCACAAATGACAGCAATACCTGATTAAGCAAAAACCAGTGAAATATTCTGGAAGTTTCCTCAAGACAAGCCCAAATCCAAGCCCCACTACCCACAGGCTGCTGAACAAGAGATTTCAACTGGGGTGAAGAGTCAAGTGTTACAGATGGTCCTCTTTTTTTTTTCATACCAGTGTATAAAACAAATTTAAAACATTGGGGCTGTGTTAATTTTGTTGGTTTCTACCTTAGAACTTGGTCCAAATGCAGTACAATTCATTTTTAAGTTATTTTCATTATTCTGTAATTATTTTGCCAGTGATGCTCACTTCTCTTCTAATTTATAGAGCTGTTCCTGAGTGTTGGGATCATGGCAGACAATAAAATGGAACCATTGTCCTTCTTTTTCACCATGCCCTTTCTTTTTCATTAAAGAGAAGTTAAACTGTGAGGAAATTCATAATTTTTTCACAGCCATTTTCAGATGCTGTGTCTTGTTCGATGTTTTCGATTGGAATAATGAATCTTTAAGAGAAGGCCCAATCTGTTTGTGTGTTGTGGGATTTTAAATGGACACCTTGAAGAAACTGCTATGAATCACAATGCCCCAGCCATTGCAGAGGGGAGCAGAAGGTCTTCCAGCCAGGAGAACGCCAGTGTGAGACACAGTGCCTGGGACTGACAACATGATATCTGGCTCCTGTAGAGCCACTGCAAACTGCCTAGGGCTGTAACTCTATATTTCATATGTTACAGATGAAATGTAAAATTTCCTTTTGCAAGGAAGCCCTTATAACTCAGGTCTGGTTTATTCACTTGATGCTAAACTGCTCTGAAGGGTCAGTGCCTTGTTTCTATGTGGAGCAGAGGAGGTCAGTGTGAAGGTCATGCCTGGTTTGCAAGGCTGTGTGATGGGGCATGACACTTGTCTAACAAGGGCATCGCCATCTCTGTGGGACTGATAACTGTCGGGCCAACTATGTTCACATATTTTTTGAAATTTAAAAGCAGATCATGCCCAAGGCAAGGTTCACCGCTGCAACAAAGCATCAGAAAGAGCCTTGAATTTGCAACAGACAAGGACAGAGCTGTTGACCAGAAAAGCTTGTAGTGTGCAGGCCTTCTGCAAACCTTCAGAGCTTGAATCTTTTCCAGGTTCCCATCAAGCTGCTCACAAATGCTAGCACCTGTGCCCACAGGTATGCCTGTGCTGCAGGTAGGAGCACATGCTAGAGGCTACCCTTAGAGCAGTGCCATAAATATTCTTGAAGAAATGGTAAATTAGGGGATAATAGAGGCCTGGAAAATGGACACACAAGAATAGCACTTGGGGGAGGATGCAGAATGGAAAACAGCGTCATTCACATGAAGAAAAAATAGTTTGGAGACAAAAACATGAAGATGAGAGGGAGCTGGAAGACAAGAGTGTGCAAGTCTGCTGTGGGGAGCAATGGGGAGCTGGGGACGGGCATGGGCAGGCTGAATATCTCTGTAATGCACAGTAGTAAAGAAAGTCTGGCTATACCTCTCCTAGAAAATGAAACAGGCCAGGGAACATCCCTGAGCACAGCAGCTTGGCTGTGTGTACTAGTCCTAGCTACTTGTTGGAGGGTAGTTTGCAAATGGCTACAGTTTTGGAAGCCTACATCTATCTGTAGGTCACTCTGGGCCAGCTGGCCTTGCCCTCATTGCCGAGTCCAGATACAGCCCTTTTGTATATGACTTTTAGATCATGTGCCATCTCAGAAGGTGCTGGGCATGACTAAAATGTGTTCAGAGGCATAAAGTGTTGTCCTGCTTCATTAGACAGACAATGTAGAGTCTAGTCTCACAGCTCATGTGACGTGGGTTGAACTGATCTCTGTCTCTAACAGGTAGCCAGGTCTTATGGAGCAGGCAATGAAGCCCTAGTGAGAGCATGCATAGCAGTTCCGCTCCTTGCTGCCTTTGCAGAGTGCTGCCTGGTGTGTCTGCAGTAGATGCAGCATCAAAATGATGTCACACTGGCTCAAGGATTTGTCCAAAGAGGTCCTGCTCCAAAGGACTTAGATTTTCCTGTTTAGAATAGGTTGAAGAAGTCAAGTTGGAAAACAGAGCGACAAGGGCTGCAAGATGATGGACAAGATAATCAAAGCTAACATAAAGGTGTTCAGAGAGATGAGAGGAGCCTCAGAAGAAGAGCCCAGAGCCACCGCAGCATATATGGAGGAACCATCAAATACGTGGAAACCTCACTGAGGTGAGAACAAGAATACGAAGCTCACCAAAGACCCTGGAGGTGGCCAGACTCAATTGCACAATGCTGACAAACATAGTAATTTAGGGGATCAGGAAAGACCTGTTAGAAGCATTAAGGGGATAGGTCTGGGAGAGCTTACAGCTACAAGGAAGGGAGAAGGCAGGGTGTTCACTGCATATACTATGTGAGAGGTCATCAGGGGGATTTTGAGGAACAATGAGAAGATGCAGGAAAACATTTGTCTGATGATAAAGAGGGAAGGCTTTCTCTGTAATAAAAGTTATCTGAAATAGCAGTGTGCTACTGCAGAAACTATTCTGTCCCTACAGTAATACCACATAGCCATTTGTTCATCCCTGCCTTCCTTCCTTCCTTCTTCCCTTCCTTCCTTCCCTGCAAATGTGTACAAACTGGAACACTGCAGGTCTAAGGCAAGCAGATGGTCTGCAGGCAGATAGAGATGTTCAAGCTGCCTGGCCCAGAAGCATCATTATACATCTACTCAGACCAGGGTCTATTTTGGGCCTGGCCCCCTCCTTGGCACAGATCCGAGCTCCTCCTGTGGCTCTGCCAAACCGTGGGCTGAGTCTCCTTTTTTTGACAGAACTGGCACATGTTGTTCTTCATTCACAATCTGCTTTTTAGAGTCATTTTTACAGCAAATAGCCAAAGGAAACAACATTTTATTGCATAACAAGACAGTCCAGAAATAGTGAAATGAAGGTGAGAAATGCGTTATCAGGAACAAAATTAATCATTAAAAAATTAGCTTTGAGAGTAGGTTACCTCATGTCTTTGTGTTGTTATGACTCCTACTATTGCATTGTCAGGTCCTGGCATAGCACCATGTCTGGAGCTCGAGCCTGTGCTGCTGACTGCAAAATAAGCACCTGCTTGAGGCTGGTAACTAGTGGTGTCCCCCAGGGGTCAGTACTGGGCCCAGTCTTGTTTAACTTCTTCATCAACGACCTGGATAAAGAGTTAGAATGTACCCTCAGCAAGTTTGCTGATGACACCAAACTGGGAGGTGTGGTAGATACACCAGAAGGCTGTGCTGCCATTCAGCATGACCTGGACAGGCTGGAAAGCTGGGCAGAGAGGAACCTGATGAGGTTCAACAAGGGCAAATGCAGGGTCCTGCACCTGGGGAGGAACAACCCCATGCATCAGTACAGGCTTGGGATGGACCTCCTGGAGAGCAGCTCTGCGGAGAGGGACCTGGGAGTGCTGGTGGATGACAGGTTGACCATGAGCCAGCAGTGTACCCTGGCTGCCAAGAAGGCCAATGGGATCCTGGGGTGAATTAAGAGGAGTGTGGGCAGCAGGTCGAGGGAGGTTCTCCTTCCCCTCTACACTGCCCTAGTGAGGCCTCATCTAGAGTACTGTGTCCAGTTCTGGGCTCCCCAGTTCAAGAAAGATGAGGAGCTACTGGAGAGAGTCCAGCAAAGGGCTACAAGGATGATGAGGGGACTGGAACATCTCTCCTGTGAGGAGGGGCTGAGGGAGCTGGGCTTGTTCAGCCTGAAGAAGAGAAGGCTGAGAGGGGACCTAATATATACTTATAAATATCTGAAGGGTGGGTGTCAGGAGGATGGGGCCAGACTCTTTTCAGTGGTGCCCAGTGACAGGAAAAGGGGCAACAGGAACAAACCGAAGCATAGGAAGTTCTGTCTGAACATGAGGATGAACTTCTTCCCTCTGAGGGTGACGGAGCACTGGAACAGGCTGCCCAGGGAGATTGTGGAGTCTCCTTCTCTGGAGATATTCAAGACCCGCCTGGACAAGGTCCTCTACAACCTACTGTAGGTGACCCTGCTTCGGCAGGGGGGTTGGACTAGATGACCCACAGAGGTCCCTTCCAACCCCTACTGACGTGCGGAATCAAACTTCACAACTCAGAGAGTTATAAAGCAGGTATGTTTATTGCGGCACCGGGTGCAAGGGGGATCGCTCCTCCTAACTTGCACACCGAGTCACGAAGCATGCACCTATTTATTACAAAGCTTATCTAAGTAGGCTGGACTATTGTAATTATTTCTAGGAATTCATTATCATACTCCACCCCCCTTTAGCACTTGCGCAGTGTCGTCTGGTGGTCGTCTGTGGGGGTCTTCTGGATGAAGGCTCGTAGTCTTCCTCGCTGTGTGCTTTCACCTTTGGCTCAAAAATTCCTGAGTTGTCTGTGTTGGCTGAGTCCCAAACCATAGAAGCAGTTTCAGCTGGAGAGTTGCTTCTTTCAGACAACAAAGTTCTGGTTAGCAGTCCTTGTTTCTCTTCGTCTGTCTCGCAAGCAGTCTTTGTTAGCTACATTTGAACCACAACAGTCCTTGTTAGAAAGATTACAAAGAGCAGAACTAAATTAATTAACAGTGTTTAACTTGTACCTTAACATAGATGCAAAGTTATATAATGAAATTAAACTGAAGCTATAGCAAAATCGAACTAATTTTCAATTCCCCACATCACTACCATTCTGTGATTCTGTGATTCTTTGGAATGCTTTTCTCATTTTGTAAATCATCTTTCCCTAAAGTAAATTAATGAAAAGTGACCCAGACAGTTGAGTTCCCTCAATCCAGCAATGCTACAAAGCCTGGGATGCCAAGGCCTGGCTTGGCTGTGCCTGATGCTTTCTGCTTCCGCCATGCATTTGAATACTGGTTAAATGGAGCGGGAACAAACCCACCTACCCCCAGCCCCTGAGCAAGGTGCACAGGCAAGGGCTCCTCTCTAAGAAAGGCACCCACTGTGCTGCCAGGTCTGAATGAGCTGCACGCCCATATTTCAACCAGTGATGCCCATATTTCCAGCATTGAGCTCTCCAGCAGCCCTGCCAGAAACACAAATGTCATTTCCATGTTCTTCTTGAACACATGCCGTCAATAGTACTCAAGGCAGACTCTCCCATGAGTCTGCATTGCTCCCACACCTCACAGACACTTCATAAAATCATAGAATGGTTTGGGTTGAAAGAGACCTTATAGATCAGCTATTTCCAAACCCCCTGCCGTGGGCAGGGACACCTTCCACTAGACCAGGTTGCTCAAAACCCCATCCAACCTTGCCTTGACCACTGCCAGGGAGGGGGCATCCACAAGTGCTCTGAGTAACCTGTGCCAGTGTCTCACTACTTGTGAGAATTTCTTCCCTATATCTCATCTAAATCTACCTTCTTTTCAGTTTAAAGCCATTACACCTTGTCCTGTGACTACAGGCCCTTGTAAATTGTCCCTCTCCAGCTTTCTTGTAGGCCCCTTCAGGTACTGGAAGGCTGCTATAGGGTCTGCCCAGAGCCTACTCTTCTTCAGGCTGAACAATCTCAACTCTCGCAGCCTTTCCTCACAGGAGAGGTGCTCCAGGCCTCAGATCATCTTCGTGGACTCCTCCGGACCCACTCCAACAGGTCCATGTCTTTCCTGTGCTGAGGGCTCCAGAGCTGGACGCAGTACTCCAGGTGGGGTCTCACCAGAGCGGAGTAGAGGAGCAGAATCCCCTCCCTCGACCTGCTGGCCACGCTGCTTTTGATGCAGCCCAGCATATGGTTGTCCTTCTGGGCTGTGAGCGCACATTGCCGGTTCATGCTGAGCTTCTCATCAACCAACATCCCCAAGTCTTTCTCCTCAGGGCTGCTCTCAATACATTCTCTTCCCAGTCTACAGTTGTGCTTGGGATTGCCCTGACCCTTGTGCAGGACGTTGCACTTGATTTGTTGAACTTCATGAGGTTCTCACAGGCCCACCTGTCAAGGTCTCTCTGGATGGCATTCCATCCCTCCAGTGTGTTGGCTGCTCCACACAGCTTGGTGTTGTCAGCAAAGTTGCTGAGGGTGCACCCAATCCCACTGTCCATGTCACCAACAGAGATGTTAAACAGTGCTGGTCCCAGTACCGACCCCAGAGGAACGCCACTCATCACTGGTCTCCACTTGGACATTGAGATGTTGACCGCAACTCTTTGAGTTTGACCATCCAGCCAATTCCTTATCCACCAAGTAGTCCATCCATCAAATCCATGTCTCTCCAATTTAGGGACAAGGATGTTATGCAAGACAGTGTCAAATGCTTTGCTTGAGTCCAGACAGATGGCATCAGTTGCTTTTCCCCTATCAACCAATGCAGTAACCTCATCGCAGAAGGACACTAAATTTGTCACACAGGATTTACCATTAGTGAAGCCATGTTGGCTGTCACTAGTCATCTCCTTATTTTACATATGCCTTAGCATAGCTTCCACAAGGATCTGCTCCATGATCTTGCTGGGCACAGAGGTGAGACTGTCTGGCCTATGTTTCTCTAAGTGCCTCCTCACAACGGCAACTTTTCTGACCAGCATAGCCATGGAGCAGATCGGTCATACTGTGAGTCCAGGTGCTGTGTCTGTGCTGGCACATGGGACATGTTTAATGCTGACACTGAGGCCAGCACTGAAGCAACAGGATGGTTGCACTGAAGTGGCTTATCAGGAATGCCTGATGAACTGTGTCCAGCAACTGGTTGGGGGTGGTTAGCTATTCTGCTCTAAAACAATGCTGGGATTGTGCTATCAGCTTCACAGGGTAGCAGCCTGGGGGTGTTCCTAGGCACTCAGATACCAACCAGGCCGTCTAGCTAAGTGAAAGAGACGGCTTTGCCGTGTCCTCCCTGAGTAATGGGGTAATTGGCTCCTCTGAATTTGTGTAGGGCTGAGGCTCTGGGTCTCTCAGAGCAGACCAGCCCCAGGTTTCCTGGTCTTGGACATCCTGAAGTTTTGCCCATCAGAAAACCAAAGGTGTCTACAATGAAAGTAAGAACAAGCAGAAGGAGGGAGAACATATTGCCTCCCCAGCTCATTCCTACCTACAGACCTTTGTCTGCAAAAGAGAGCACTGTTGGCATGGTGAAAAGAATCCTTTTCTTGGGAAGATGTGTGGATGGAGGGAGGGATGGATCAATGAATGGATGGAGAACAGGACAAAGACCAAGTGAGAAAGAATAGTTACAAAATATTTAAAGGCCACAGACCTCAGGTAACTTCATCTGTGAATATGTAAACCAGTATTAACTAGAAGCAACTGCCCTTAAAGTCATAGGAGCCATTTCACATGTAACAGCAATTATTTTTAGCCTAAAACTTACCTTCCCTACCCTTATCTGCCCAAAAATATTGTTCATAAATGCAGACATAGACAAATACTGATTTTATACAGGCCTTTAACACATACATTAGGAGAACTAAAATTAAGGGCATACTTTCACCTTCACATGTTTTGTGGGAAAGACTAACCTAAAATGAAGTGAGTACTGCACAGGTCAAACATAACATGCTTTGTTACAAACTGACCTTGGCTAGATTGTAGTTTTTAAGAAGGTTTCAAACCTCAATGAACTGAAGAGTTGCAAAGACAGCTGGAGAAATTTTAGCCTCTAATTTTCCATAGAAGCCTCCCTTCTAGGAATTCAGAGTTCACATTTTTGCCCATGAACAGGGTGATGTATGTGGGAATTCATGTGGCATACACTTTAGTTCATTAAAAAGAGTAATAAAACTTAAATCTTTCCGTAGTTGTAAAAACCTGCTTCTCACCTGAATCACCATTATAAAAGGCTGTGAATGTTTTCAGCTGAATTATACTTGAAATATAAAATGTTATTAAATCAAAATAGTTTTAAACCATGTTTGACATGAGTATACCAATACATAAGCCTTGTTGTGTATGTCATGAATTTCATCCGTATATTTCCTTTACCTCCCTTTGTTCTTTTTTTATTTATAGTACTAGTTGTTAAAAACCACAAAATCTGAGAAAGGAGAAACAAATGTTTTGGTTTCTTGGGACATTTCTTACTTACCTGCAGTTGTCCCAGAGCAGAAGGAATACACACTCCTAGTCTTCTCTGTCTCATGGCTCTCAGCTTTGAATGACCAGGTTGGGTTTACTTGTGGTTGCAAGGAACCATGTCCCATCCTCCTCTCTTTTCTAGCAGTTACGCAAGTAATTTAATTGGTGTTCCAACAGATAAGTGCTAGCCAGCGTAATTTGTACACAACAAGCTACAGGAAAATATCCTGAGCTCAGTAGTTGTGTTAAGCTGAACTGTCTTATTATACAAACTACTTCGAAAGGATAAAATAAATTTTAAAACATTTTTACTTGCAAAATTCAAACCCAAAGTGATTTTTCTTTAACTTCAAACTCTGCATACATTTCTTGCTGGAAATCTTGCCAGACAAATTTCTTCTTTGAGTGTTTTTCTTTATTACTAACTTATAAATTTCAGAAAGCAAGACAGTGTATCTAAATGTTAACATAACCTTAACTCTAGGCTCCCGTATGACATTAGAATAGCTATTTCTATGGAGAAGAATAATATAGAAACACAGGAAAGAAGAAAGAACCAACATAACGGCTAACTCCATGCTTGTGCAATTAAAAAAAAGGGACCCCGAGAAGGCAGAGCATAAAATGCATCGCTGTTTTCAACAGAAGCTGTTCCATATCTCAGCGAACCTGCCCATGGTGGTTCAGAGCCTTGCAGTCTTCCTCTGAAGCAGTGCCGTGATGGTGGGCTACCATAATTGTATGAAGCATCCCCGTGTTGCTACTGAGTAGCCCATGGGCAGAAGTAGACCAAGCTTTCTGTAGTTGACATGAACTACCATTGGTGTAAGTAACCCACAGCTGAGCTTTCCCCCAAACCCAAGAAACTGCCAGTGCTTCAGGCAGGAGGTCTGAAATGGGAGGACCTGAACCTGCCCGGTCCTTTGCAGCAGGCTATGTCCAGGTTCCCGCAGCCTCCGGACTGGGGAGATCTTGTGAGCAGGGACAACATATCATGGCCCAGCTTCGGGGCCCAGCCAATTTTGCCTATAATTGTCATTTTACTGAGGGGCTGGGCAGAGATTTCCCCACTGCTGATCTCTTCCACTGCCTGACTTGGTGGCACTTGATGTGACTTGTACAATCTAGGTCACAAGCAAGACAGGGTGAAGCTGAGCACCAGCTAGAAAGGTAGCCAGGAAGGGAAGCAAGAGCAGCAAGAATGAGGGCCTGGCTTTGGTTCAGGATCTGGGGAGAAGGTGGGATGGTGGTAGCAGCAAAGGCAGACAAAGATAACAGTAAGGACACCTAGCTTTGGTCAGTGTTGCTTTGAGGCAGGACTTTTTCCTGAGGTAGCAAGGAGAGAGCTCTTCCTCTGCCAGAGCTTTTGGCCAGAAAACTTCCCCCATTGATAGAGAAGGCAGCAGCTTCCATGCAGGCACGGGGTGGGTGATCAGGTGCCACTCCTGTGCTGGACATACTTCTTTGCACAGCAGGAACACATCAGGGCAGAAATATGTCCGGATGCCTACAAGTCAAGCCCAGAGTATTTGCTTGTTTATCTCAAACCCTGGATGTTTTTACTCCTTTGTCGGACATACATGACCACATCTAGATCTTCCAGTGCATGCAAGCATGCTTCACTCCCACTTTGCACATTGCTCTGCAGAAATACCAGGACTGACATTGCTGACTGTATGTTCAGAGCAGAACTGGTGTGCCTTGGTGTTGTGCACTGAGGTGCTGTGCTTGGAAAAGACTGGAATGTGGAAAGAAAAAAAAAAAGGCATTGACTGAATCCTGCAACATCATGCTAACCATTCACAATGCTGCCTGGCAAAAAACTCATTAACAGGCTATAGTCCAATAAAAAAGGCAATTACTCTACATCTGTCTGTATGCACAAGAGACAGCAAGAAGATCCAACCTGCATTTTTGTCTTACAAAATATTAATATCTTACATTTTGTCTTTTGTTCTGGGAGATGCTGCTTTTGTCTCTGCCTTGGTCCAGAAATGGTAAAGGCTTAGCTGACGTTTTCAGGATCAGGCAGGTCCTCTTTCACCCCAGGACTGGATTGCTGTTCTCACGCCTCTGCATTCTCTAATGAATTTCTTTGTTCTTGTGAATACGTTTCGCGAGTGCCATCATGCTGTGTCTTAGCATGTGTCTGGGCGTGCAGTGTAACAGCCACAGCGAAGCCGAACGAGCAGCTTGGCAGCAAAACAGGATCCCCAGGACTGTGTGCAACAGGCATCCCTGAAAGAATGGGAACACACCTCATACTGCGTGAGTGGGAAAGTATTCAACTGCTGGGAAACGATCTGAATTTAACAAATGAAAATTGCTCCTTCATTTGGATAGCACAGTCTGCCAGCTTTCCTCAGTATCTGCCTGACAATCGAGTCCTGCACCCAGCACATGCCATGTGTTTTCCAGTTTCTTGACTTTCACCCCAGCTTTTGATGGCTTTTCTTGGAGCCATCACTGGTTTCCCTGGCTCCTGCTTGGTGTTCTCCTTTGACTAGAGAGGTGGATGCCATTTCCAAACCTACTGCCACAGACAGTTGACCAAAGTTGAGCCTCTCTCAGACAAACATTACTAATAGCTTACATTTCTTATAGCTGCTAAAATAGGAGGTAAGGGTCTTGCATCAACTACAGAGCCTTCTCTCAAGTCTGTCTCAAATGTCTCAGCCCTCCTAAACTCTGCGCAAGTTAAAACCTTGCACTTAAGAGGTTTGTGCAGAACGATGCTTTTGGGAAAATTATGTCAAATGTCTAAATCCATGATTTTTCCTACATCTTTTCCATGCGTTTTCCTTCAGTGTAGTGCTTCATCTATCTCCTCATACAATCTGCTGTAGATTAACTTTGGAATGGAAACTCGGGTAACATATTTTTTAACACAGAAGAAAGCAACTTGCTTACATTGGTACTTGACATATCAATGTGCATATCATCTAGAGAAAATGTCAACAGTTGGGACCACCAATTTCATTAGAGGGAATGAAATTAAAGTGAGCAAATGTAATTGTAGTTGATTTCCATGCTCTGGAAGAACATGTTATTGTAGGTTTTGTAGGTGAAAAAATAGACTAAATTGTGAATGCTGTCAGGCAGCAGATCATTTGGTATGTGTGTGTGGGTGTGTGACTGTCCAAAATTGAACTTCTGAATGCTGAAGCAGAAACCTGCTACTTGCTAGCTGCGACTGGGATGGTCTGCTTGCAGATTTTGATAATACATGAGTTAAGCAGCACAACCTGAATGCTCCAATTAATAAAGAACTGTGAGACAGAGCTACCAGATAAGAGGTTGGTCACATGCCAAACTTCTGCACATGGACCATTTAGGTTGGGAAAACTGGGGTCTTGAGATTCCAGAGACAAGAGCCGGTCCCAAAAAAGAAAGATCCCTGTCAAGAAATGATCTCAAAATGAAAAACACCAGAGGGAAGATCCTGGAAGTGGGGGAAGATCCCGGAGATCAGGGAGATGTGTGGAAACGGGTGCAGGGGGTGCCTGGGGACCTTGGCTGCTGATGCCCAAGGCCAGTAGCCGGGAGCAGCAGCACAGCAGGACCTGACCCAACTTTCTGCCCGAGCATCCTGGGGCAGCTGCGACCTGGCTGTGGGAGGGACGTGGAGGCCTGGGGGAAGTGAGTGCAGGAGATAATGGCAGAGGGTAAGAGCTCAAAATGTGTCGGCTCTTGCATAAACCCCAGTGTCCAGATCCACTATGTGTTGTTATTTACTATGCCTCACTCCTGACAAAGCTGTAATTAAACCATCAGCAAAGCAGAGAGGACTCCATAGATGAGTAATGCAAGGAGGTTTTATTTAAACAGGCATGTGTAGAACAGAAAGGAGAAAATGCCCAACTGGACAGTTTCTTTTACAAATGAATTTTGTTTTTTTTTGAAATGGGAAACAGTTGGCCCAACAGCTGCCAGTTATTTGACTGCGTAAGGTTTGCAAAGTGGGATGAGCATATTTGGAATACATTTTTGTTACACTATTAAAAATACGTTGGCAGGGGAAGACACACTTATAACTACATTTTAAAAGTGTACAGATTTTATTTTCTACATCTGAAAATGTTCTTGTCCCAAAAGAGTCTTGTCTGAATCTGAAGCAAGTTGTATGGCAAGAAAATAAAAGCAAAGCAAAGAACAATCATTCTGTGTCAAAGAAAATGTAGGTGTGTGAAAGGCAGTTTCCTCCTGACAGGCCAGAGCAAGCAAGCTGCTCCCACAAAATGATGCAGTCCTCTTTTTTTCCAATCAGCTTTACAGTTAAAGTGTGTCTAGAGTTTGGAAAAGATTATTACTCATTACTTTTGCAATGAGAAGACTCGGGAAGACCATGTGAGAAGATACATACACCGCATGAGAATATATTCCATGCCTCAGAACACTCACAAACGTGGAAAAGGAGGTGACCAGGGTAGCTAGCCACAGCAAGTGGGAAGGATGCTGGCAATGGCATGATCATGGCTGGCATGATGAATGGCACTTGCATCTCCCAGGTAAGCACACTTCTTAACTAAATGCTCCAGAACATCATTTCCAAGGTGGATTGATAGCACCTAAAGCCGTATGTACACTATGAAAAGGAAGAGGCCAGGGAAAAGGGCTGAGCACCAGCCCATATTTAGTGCACAACTCGGCATGAATATTCAGCTGTGACACTAGAACAGTCCCCAGCAATGTCTGGCGGCTCCTGGTAAGCACCTGGGACATGCTCACCCTGTGGTCCTTCAGAGGCAGCTCAGCTAGCAGCTGTAAGACTGAGTAGATGGAGGGTAGTGCAAGTGTAAACTTCTGCCAACACAAAGTACAAGCCCAGCAACTCACCCAGTGCACACCAGCTCTGCCGCCCAGAGCAAGAGCCACTGGGAAAGGTTTCGCTATAATTCGTAACAAATAAACTTGAAGAGGTTCTCCGAACGTGTGCCAATATTCGCCTTGTGCTGGATTACAGCATCTGTTTGCACAAACTCCCGATGCCTCAGCAGCAGTGAGCATAGCATCACTGGTTTAGGGAAGGTGTCTGCAGACAGATGCAACCGTGCACTGCTGTGCCATCCCACCTATGCCTTTTGTCTCTGAGGCGTACTGAGGGGTCTCAGAGGGGGTTACTGGGGCAAGTGTGAACCAGAGATAACATTTAGTGATGGAGGGTGGTTTGTGCAGCCTGGGCCAAAGCCTGAGTAATGCACATCAGCTCCTACTTACGGTATCTGGTCCAAGCCCTCCTTTTGCTGTAGTTGAGAAGACAGTCAGCGAAATAGTTGCTTTGATGACTTGTTATTATCACCCTGTTTATATACGTGCTTGATGTTTTTTTAAATTCTCCTCTTTAAACCAGAGGGTTTGTGTTTGTAAGTGAGGAGAACTATATCTGAGCACCAGAAAGTTCATTTAAACTTTCCCAGATTTAGAGGTGGCTCAAACTGATGTTTTATTAGTGACCCCAGAAAACTGCCCTTTTCCCTTTTTGCTGTTGATCAGAGGGATGGGAAAGAAAGGTGATCGAAAATAAAGATCTTGTCACCAACTTTATGTGTGACTTAGTCTTGTCATTCCCAGTTTTCAGATGGTGAAGTTCATCCACTCTCCATGTGCTGGAAGTCCCGAGACACTCTCGGGAAGCTCCAGCTCAGCAGTGATGGGCTTAGGGAGTTTTTAATTTTGGTCAGCAATTTCTCCTTTCTCCTCCTCCATCATTTCTCATTGCAAAGCTTAAGCCAGACACAAACAGCACTGCTTCTCACGTAACTCAACCTCATAGAAGGAGATGAGCTGTCATTTATTTTTTGTCTTGCTCAAATAACTCATAATCTGAATGACTAATTTACCCTGTACAAGGAAATATCAGGGGAATGCAAAAAAGCAGACAGATTCTGCAAATCCAACCTTCAGGCAGGCTAGTTTTCTCCATTTAAATTAATGTCCTATCCCCCCTTCTCTCACTTCTTACATCACGTGAACCCAGAGTTTCTCTGCAGCCTCAAAATGTTTTCGCACAGCTATGTGCCAGAACAAGCCCTGTGTGTTGTTCTTCTCCCTAAAACACTGTTTAAATGCTGCCAAATTGGTGCCCAGTTTCTGTACTGGCCCTCTGGTTTCCCCTGACCCAGTGCAGGGGAGCCCTCATGAATCCGCCAAGCGTGTGCTCTGGGGGGCTTGGGAAATGCACATCGTTCAGAGGGACCCTGCAAATCTGCTGCTACTCACAGATGCTTTAATAAGCTGGATGAATGGCTGATGAAAGTCTTGCCCAGCCCTGCTGGGGGCTGGGTTTGTTCCTCTGCTCCGGTGGTGCTTTGGCTGAAGGAAAGTGCAGCTCCCTGGGGAGCTCCAGTGTGATCCACCCTGTGAAGGTGTCACATCCCGAAATGTCAGCAGGGAAACGAGCAATAATTTTTCTGGCACTACAAGGATGGTACTGTGTGTACTGCCTTGTATCACAGCAGGACTGGGCAGATGATAGACAGGGCTGGTGGGAAAAGCTATTTTCTCCTGAAGCTCACAAGGCCAGAGAAAGCTCATGTCACTCCAGCCAGCTAGCGTTGTGCCAATGCCTCAGATAAAAATCAGTCCCTCGGTTGTGGACTTTGAATAGCCCTTCAAAGGCATCACAAGATTTAAGAAGATTAAGGTGCTTCATAGCTTTCACTTGCTTGGAAAGCTCTTGGAGCAGGGAAATTTCTATCTTGCATAAGCTGTCCAGCATCCATGGTGGTATAACATCTTCCCAGCAAGCAAAGGTACGGAGTATGTGGGAATCATTCCTTCTAACAGACCCTGCTGTATGTCTTCATAACCATATTTGATGCCAGTATCTACTCTGAAGGCAAGATCTTGTCCCCTTTCACACTTTGAGCTCAAAAACTAACTCCCTTCTCGTTGCTGGCTCTACAGAGTGTATCATCCTGGTAGCAATACTGGGTTTCTCTTTATGCAGTTTTAGAGTAGACAGCTCTCGGATTCAGTGCTTCAGCTTGAATTTACTTCCACTTTAGTAAGAGAAAAGCTGTCTTTTCATTTTTGAAAATGCTGCATCTGTTTCTTGATTTGGCACTGCCTGTTGCAATTAACAGTACCAATTGTTCTATCTACCCCTACAACTATACCTAGGTATGCACACAGACACACGTCCATATCCAAGTGAGATGCATTTAACCCCATGCTTTCATTTGCAAACTCATGTGTGAGCAAAGCCCCGTGAGCATCCTGCCCTCCTCGCTGCCCCTCCCTCCACACGTGGGGAGGGTGGTTTCCCAGGCCCCTTGGCCATGCCTCTTGGTAATGTGGTAACAAAGTGAGGATTTCGCTCTGGACAAAGACTCATTTTCTGGAGGCTGTTCCCATGTGCTGTGGCTGATGACCTGGGGCCAGCCTGGAGGGGGACGTGCCCTCTGATGCCTCTGAGGATGTTGTGGGTGAAAGGCAATGGGGAGGGATACCCATTACAGGCACAGAGATTCGTCCTCCACAGGGAGGCTGACTGTGGGAGATACTTGCACATATATATTTTAATTACAGCTGGCATTTCTAACTGATGGTAACGTCTCCCGCTGATAAGTCACAGCATTTGTGGCTGACACAATGGAGGTGATCCCACTGTAACACTTCAAAGGATTTTCTGCCAGAATCTAGTTCTGCTTTAACACCGAAAAGGATAAATATTTTTTTTTAATATTGAAACAAAATATGGTTCATATTTACACATGCAGGTGCTGTTCTCTTGAGGCTTAAAACTACATGGAAGTGGGAGACAAAGTTCGTGCCTGAAGTGACAGCTATTTCAGTGTGAAAACTATGATTACAAAGATTGCTGGAGCTGGACTTGGAGTTTGAGCATAGTCTACCTGTTCCTTAAGAGTAACAATGGAGTTACTTCCCAGAAAGTTTCTTCCCAGAAAGATAGCAACTAAATGCGTGATAGCTTATTTTTTCCCTATGACAGTTCTTCCCTTGGTAAAGCAAAACGAACTAGAAACAAAATCCCACCAGAACAGCCACTCTGCCCCTGTGCTATGTAGTTGAATATGCTGTGGCAGATGTCTCTGATGTCCTCTAAGGGCATAAGGACATGACTATTTTCAGCAGAGCTGAATTCTTCATCAGAAAAAGAGAGCTCAGCGCCATGGCTCTGGGCTTCATAAGATGGACAGAGACAGAAACAGCGTGGAAAAAGGCAAACATCACTCCCATCTTCACAAAGGGCATGGAGGAGGCTGCAGGGGACTGCAGGCTGGTCAGCTTCACTGCAGCTCCTGGGAAGACTATTGAGCAAATCCTCCTGGAAGCCACAACCAGCATATGAAGGAGAAGAAGGTGATGGAGAACCAGCCCCACTGGGGTTACCAAGAGCAAATTGTGCCTGACCAAACTGAATGCATTCTACAGTGAGATCTCTGTGTCAATAGGGAGTTGTTGGAAATTTCAGAGAGATCTCAACAGCCTGGAGACACAGACCGCCAGAGCCCTCAAAAAGTTCAGTAAAGACAAATGCAGAGTCCGTAGCTGCAGGCTGGAAAGCAGCTTTGCAGAGAAGGGTGTGGGGACAAAAAGTTGTACGTGAGCCAGCAGTGTGCCCTTGTGGCAAAGAAGTCCAGAGGCATCCTGGGCTGCACTGGGCAGAGCCTTGCCTGTAGGTCATGGCAGGTGATCCTTCCCCTCTGTTCAGACCTGGTGAGATACATCTGGAGTGCTGGGTTCAGTTCTGGGCACCCCAGTACAAGAAAGACATGGACATGCTGGAGACAGATTCCAGAAGGGGCTACCAAGCTGGTGGGGAACTGGAGCACGTGGCTATGAGGGAATGCTGAGGGAGCTGGGCTTGTTCAGACATCAGAAGAGAAGCTTGAGGGGGACCTAACTGCACCATTAGCTACCTAATGGTAGTTACAGAGAAGGTGGAGCTGGACTTTTCTTGAAGGTGAACAGAGAAAGGCAAGAGGCAATGGAGACAAGCTGCAACAAGGGTAATTTCTCCTGCATAAGGAGAAAATCTTCTGAGTGAGCATGAAGATGAGAACAGTGGCCCAGAGAGGCAGTGACATCTGCGTCTTCAGGGAGTTTCAAAACCCATCTGGGAAACCTACGGTAAGTTTGAAGTGGACCTTGCTGTGAGTGGGTGGTGGTAAAAAAAGGTGAGAGTTCTTCCAGCAAAGGGGAAAAAAGAGTTTGAATATTTTACCAGGAAGATACTATAGCAAATAGTTCCTATAGTTCATCAACTGGAATGACAATGATTTCACTGGTAATATTTTCTGTCCTCATATTCTCAGCAAAGGGTTTGTTGTGATTCACATGACAAATGCTGCCAACAGGAAGCAGAGTATAATGCTGTGACTACGTTGCATGGAGTTTCCTGGTTAGCTGTCAGTCCTGCTTTGTTTTTAAGGCAAATCACATTTCTTGAAAAACATATTCCTTAATTTACTTTTCTTTCCCACCTGAGTGGATGATACAGGTGACACAGGCTCCTGTGGAGTTTTACACAGTGTCTGTTGTGACTAATGGACAAAAATCAAATAACACAAAAGGAAGGGCCATTTCTGCTTTGTATTTGGCATGATCTCTGGTTTCCTCAGCAGTAAAAATTGGTTAGCATAACTAATATATGCAGGAAGGATACATGCACCTGGTCCTGTAACTTCACACACGTCTGACACAACCAGGTTGCCAGATTTGCCCTTGCCTTCAGAGAGCAACTTAATGATGCTGGCTTTGAAAACAGACTTTGAAAATACAGATCTAGCTCTGGTACAGCTTGAAAAACCCCATATTGAAAGGACATTTTGTACTGATGTCAAGTCTGCTTAACATCAGCGTGGAGGCGTGAACGCAACTGTGAAGGCTGTCGTCATGAGCTGGGGATGTGTACCCAGAGCGTGATGGACAGCCGGGGAGTGAATCTCCTTTGCTGCTGCTGCAGCAACATTTCTGCACTACTGGGGCTTGCCGCCAGCATGCTCTCAGCTGTCACCTCCCTGCCTCCTGCCCTCACCTCCTAAATTCAATTGACAGACCACCAAAATGAAACATGCGCAGCCTGACTTTCATATATGGAAATAATTAAGCATCTGGATGAAGGAGTGCATTAACTCTCTGATGTCCAGGGGTGTCTGTTGGTCCGTCTCCTGCAGAGGAGAATTTTCTGGGGACCTCTGAGAGAGTGCAGTGTCATTGGGCTCCAACCCACAGGGCTCAAGCAGGGCCGGACTCTGGGCCATCAGTTAACTCAATGCATCCTTTTATTCCAGTAACAGCTGAACACAGTCTGTTTCCTATTGCACCCTGGCCAAAGCAGGAGGGACAATTAACTTTCAAGAAGGGTGAATTTACCAAAGCTAAAAGATTTATGAGAAAAACTTAGTACGGAAAACTGACCCAGATGAATGTGAGCAATGTTTGGAGGTTAAAACCATGTTACTATGTGTCCTAAAATTGTGATCCCACAAACACTTTAGACACCTATAGAGGTAGGTTAAAAAAAGCAATGTGGTGTGGAAAGGAAGAGAAAGAGAATAAACAAGGAAGGATAGAAGTTGATCTTCCTAACTTAGACATCTGACTGTAGGCAAATAACTCAGACTAAGCTTCCCTTGGAAACCCTTGAATCAACCTATTTCTCACTGCTGACTGGGGGAGACATTTAGGCACCATCTTCAGGAGGGTTTGTTCATTCACTGCAAACTACAGGCCCCAGCTGGGCAGCCACCTGGCTCTCACTGCTGGAAAGACAGTAAATGGTTAAGAGAAAGGTTAAGGGATTGAAGATATGAGCAGCAATGAGAACCACACGACAAGCAAAATGAACCAGTGAAGAACTGGTGTTCAGTAAGGACAACAGGGAGGATGCCCTTCTGAGGTCTCTTCCCACCTGAGTGGTCCTGTCATCCTATGATCTTAAACTTAAAAACACTTTGGGGAGGACCTCAGTGCAGTGCTAGATAACTGGAACACATGATCCGTAACAACGCAGGCAGGATGTACATGCTTAATAAACACTTCTGTGCTTCAATGAGATGATATTTAGCATTATATTATTTTCTATCCAGCAGTAACTGAAAGGAATATTAAACAGTAACTGCTAACCAATTAAAAATCACTGATCAGTATAGCTTATATCTAAAAGATTATCTGAGGTGCACTGGCACTGACAGAGCAGATGTTACCCTTTAATAAATCTTGGACACCAGGGGAGGTTCCAGTATATGGCCGGGAGGATGGGGCTGTAGTGGTGTTTAGAAGGGGAGAATAAACACCCGAAGTAAGACAGGTTTGCTAATATCACATACCCCTTGCACAAAATGATGGAGTATCTGTCTCCTCCTTGCAGTCTCCCAGTGCACCGTAAGGAATACAGAACACCAGGGAAAACCACATAGACAAAAAAATTTTTGTCCAACATCGTTAGCGCTATTAGTCACCCAGGAGCTGTCCCCTCACTTAGCAAAACAAGGGTGTAAGAAATGACTGCAGTTTTCTTTTAGGGATTTTTAATGGATCCAAGGGGATTTATAACTATTTCAATCCTTTTCTTCTAGGATACTACTTTAAGCAAAGGCCATCACACAATATGACCTTAAAATAATCTTGATTTCACTTGGTTTTGTTAACATGTATTATTCAGTACTGGTAGTAGTACATTAGCTAAAAGAGCCGAAGCTCAGTATTCTGGGGAGTGTTCTTTCCTGGATGCCCCTGGTACTAACTTCTTTCCAAAGACTTGTTGCATTGGTTGTTCCTGAACTACTTTTGTGTATGCGTGCATCTTCTGTTGTTTGTATATCTGGATCCTATTTTGTACTTTCTGTCCATTTTTAGAAAGTAAATATATTGTTTAATCCATACATTTCCATATTCTCAACAGAGAAATTTTAATAGTGATTTGAATAATTTTCTTAAGAGAAAGAACAGTGTTGAGGCTGTTTTATGTTAAAGCTTTCAAACACAGTTGTTTAACTTCTTTTAAGTGTCAGAAATTTAATCTTTAAATAAAGAAGAGCTACAAAACCCTAACGGGGACTAGACAAGTACTTAAGTGTATTGTTTAAATTTCACCTGTTTCCATTACGCATATTGTAAGGAATCCATGTAGGTCTTCCAGTAGCTGTGGTTTATGTCTTGTGGTGTCACGTACCGGTATGACATGGGCGCGAAGGCTCCAGAGGAGTTACCGTGATGTTTTCTAGAGAGAAGGATGATGTGTCTTCTAAATGGCAGCATGTACTTAAAGACCGCAACTGTGCATTTGAGATATCCTCAGCGGGCGGCCTGATAGCAGGCTGCCAGGGAAACAAAAAGCAGAAAGTGCCTTTAGAGAAAATGTATTTGGGGCTGACTGACCTCTGTGCAGAAGCGACTGTGATTCCCTGCCATGTGCTCTCCCTCCCAGGGCTTCAGAGGGATGCTGCAGCCTTCTCACGGGTTGGGGTAACTCCTAGGAGTTGTGCAATGTCCTCCAGTTTGTAATGGGACCTCATATGTTGCTTCATGATCTGGAGCAGGTAGAAACACAGCTTATGATGGTTTTCTGGACCTTGCCAACACACTGCATAGCCTCATGGCTGGGAGCAGTTCACATAACCACTCTATGTACCATTCACTCCTAAAAGCTGTGAGACATGGGAGTGCTCTGGGGATGCAGAAATACAAGACGGACTTTCCTGAAAACTTGAAAAAGCAGGTGTTCAGGGACCTGCTGGGACATCCCCAGGAATGGTTCCAACCCTGGCTGCCCCAACAACAGCAAAGAGGGGTAGGGAGGACATCTACAGGGGAAGTCTAAAATGACTAAACACCTAATTTCAGGTGTCAAAATTAAGTGCTTAAATGTAGGTGAGGTGACTCTGGGCAAGAGTGTCCTTATTGCAAAATGCAGGGAGTTATCTATATTTTGCTAGCAGATGTAAAGAACATTTAGACAATAGACCCCACAGGAAGCAACACTTTCCCGTACCACACCAGAGGGCCAGAGTAGTGGGCTGAGCTGTCTCTAGATCTTTGCTGGTCAGGGCTCCCATCTGCAGACTGAAAGGCTCCTTCACAGTCTTAAAGATAAAGATAAATCATAGAATCATAGGTTGGAAAAGACCTCTAAGATCATCAGGTCCAACCGTCCACCCAACACCACCATGCCTACTAAACCATATCCCAAAGTGCCACATCTACACATTTTTTGAACACCTCCAGGGATAGGGACTCCACCACTTCCCTGTGTCTTGATGAAGTCCAGCTCATTTTGCATGGGACATTAATATAAGAGCAGGTTCTCATGCTTTTATTCTTGTTGAGAAATGTCATCCTTCACATGCAACGCCACGGAGATACCTTAAATCATTTTGGTTGATATCAACCTCGGTAGGTTATATTAGAGATAGAGCTCGTTCTCCTGTTTGTATGCTACTTCTAGTTTTAAACTAGCTGATCTGCTGACACAATCTGACATAGGGTATGATTCTGTCCCTTTCTTCTTCTTTTTAGCAGGAAAAAGTCCCATAACATCCAGGTCCTCATGTGGAAACTGTAGCGAAATAAAAGGATGTTTATCTCTCCTGACTCTGCAGATACCCCCTCTGAGACACGCATCAGCCTTGGAAACTCCATGTGCCATTTCATTTTGCCTTTCCACACTATTAATCATTTTTCTCTGGCTTTGGAAAAAAGGTACTGATCCCGATTCCTGCTTCCACCTGTCCCACCAGGCAGGAGGCATGCAGGTCCCGGAGAAGGGGACGACGGCCATGTGTTCACTGTACTACCATCTGCCTGATATAAACCAAAACCTCTTGACTTCTGCATGTTACAAACCCCTTCTCTGCCATCCTGCCCCTTGAGAAGTCAAGAATTGGAAGCAATGAGAGACCCTGATTTTTTTTCTTCCTTTTTTTTTTTTTTTCCAATCCAGCCAGTCTTGTCTGTGATTGATAGGTAATTTTAAAAACACAGTTCTGGCAAACAGTAAATTTCCCAGAAAGTGTGCCCCCACATCATCCTGTAATTAAGCATAAAATTAAATTGAATTCATTAGAGGGTTTCACTTGGAAAAATATTTTTCTGGTTAGGACTTCTGTAATCAGAGGGCCAGATGCCATGCCTCCTTCATCCTAGGGCTCATCACATTCATCCAAAATATGCAAACTCTATATTTAATGCCCCCCACAGCCTGAGAGATTTGAGCCCTGCCCAAAGGCAGCTGTCTATAACATGCAAGGTACAGGGCATTCAGGGGCGTCCTGAGATGATGTGTTCGCTCTTGGTGTGGACCATATTTGACCAGCGCTGGGTTTAGCAGACCGTAAGCCCATCTCTCCTCTGAGCACCCTGTTCCAGCATGGAGCTATTCGGGAGCTCCAAGGTGGATTGGAGGGATGGGGTGCTCCCCTGACTTGGGTATGCTGTGGCCGTGGCTCCTTGTGAGGGGTGAGAGTCCTTCACTTCAAGCCATAGCCTCAACTCCCGAGAGAGAGGTTGTCACGCTCTGCAAGATGTTCAGCTTTCTGAACCTGTTTTTTGCAGAGCTGTACCTTGCCTCTGCCTGTTGGCTGTGCAGTGGAGGGGTTTCAGAGTTACCTCGCTGTAACCAGAGCGTTACTCTTGAGCATTCACTCATCAGTCCAAGCAGGAGAGGCAGTGGAAGATGCATCCCTAACCAGAGCAGACAGGGTCATACAAACCCAACTGGTGAGGGGTGGAGGAACAGCACCTGTGGCCCTCAACCCCTCAGTGCATTACAAGTGACAGGCAGGCGGGATCTCACTACTGGTCTTGGCTTTAAAGAATTTTTTCCTACTTATGCACGTTAGGGCTGCTTTACTTAATTCCTGATGGCAGCTTGGGGGCAGGCAGCAGCTCTGACTGGGAGTGGGTTCCTGACAGCCTGTTTCGTACCTCCTGTACCTTATTTCTCTGACCCGTCGCCACTGCCCTGTGCGGCTGAGCCACCACAGTATGCCCTGCTCACCTGGGATGCACGGTGAAAGCGAGCAGAGCTGCACTTCATTAGCATCCTTCTCAGGGAAGAACTGCTCTCCATTCACCCAGCAAGGTTTAATGGGCAAAGCAATGACACCCATGTGAAAAATAGCCACTGCGATTACAGTGAGGTAAGTGTGGCTGGCTGCAGCGAGTCACTTCTCACACCTGTGTGACACCGCTGACTTTAATGGAGAGCCCTCTGATTTGTAGCCATATTGGTGGAACAAGAATCTGAGCTAATATGTCTTTATTTCTTCCCTTTGGTCTGCTCCGCGTGCAATTCAGTGCTAGCCACTGAAGTTGGTGCAGCTGAACCTCAGGCTGAGATGAAGCACAGCTCAGCGCTGGTGATGACCAGCAGTACCAATTGATCTTACTTTCTATGGAAAATGATTTTACCCTCTCAAATCCCTACCCTGTTCCAAAAAACTCAAGAAAATATAAAACCTAAGGCATTGGAATGGCAGAAAAAGCTACAAGCAAAAAAAAAAAGAATAAATACCAGCTCTTCCAAGAGCTTTGGCTCACCCACAGCTGCCATCACCAAAAGGGAGGGCTTTAAACCAAACATCTTCAGCAAGACCCTCATGCAGAACTGACCTAAGCAAGTGACATAAAACCTTAAGGAACCTGCCTAAAAGAATCAAAGCTCCATCTCTAATAACCACATAAACTTTTCATAAGCAATTTAAAAAATGTTCCTTTTCCTTGTTTTGCAAAGATGATGAGCTATAAAGCTGGCTGCTAGAGCAATTACTGAAGGATGGCCTGTTATATTTTTGTCTGATATAAAATGACACACAGAAGCAGGGTGGAGGTGATGAAATCACCCGCAGTTGACCACAAACACATCCCCCGTATTGAACGAAAGAAGACTTGGGGATCCAGCAGCATCCTTTGCCTGGAGGCTG
The DNA here is from genome assembly GCF_030867145.1 of Opisthocomus hoazin. Taxonomy (NCBI): domain Eukaryota; kingdom Metazoa; phylum Chordata; class Aves; order Opisthocomiformes; family Opisthocomidae; genus Opisthocomus; species Opisthocomus hoazin. Next base: position 22,606,951 of record NC_134414.1, on the reverse strand, counting down.
CAGGGATGGGTGGTTGCCAAAATGCCAGGCAGTGAAAGAGCTCATTTCTCCCACGCTATAACATAAACAGGAGTGCACAGGGCTCTAGGAGCTGAGAAATTGTCCCAGACCACACATTTTCCATGCGCTGGATGTCCCATAAGCCATGTTGAGTGAAAACAAATATCAAGGTAGATGTGTTCTCACCAGAAAACAGCCAAGGAAGGAAGCAAAGAATGCCAAGGAATGGCCATATTTTGGATGTGATTTTCAGGTTTTTTAAATCAAATATCCTACTACAGGCTCGCTTCATTCCCGTAGCACCCTTGTCATGTGCATGTCATTAAAACTTACCAAGCAAAGATAAAGCCTGGTGCCGAGGAGCCCTTTTAGCATGTGTTTCATGTAAACATATCCCTGGGAATGCCTTTCCCTTTAGATCAAAGTCCTGCCTTGACCCGCCGAGGTGAACAATGAGGGACAGGGAAGTATTTTTAACTCTGCAGTAGAAACTGTAGGTGCATCCCAGAAGGGAGACGTGGGGTAGCAGTGGCGCCGGTCTATAAAAGGGATGGCCGAAACAGCCTGGCCTTGAGCTGGTGCAGCTGGGGGCGGTGACCTGGCTCTGCAGGACCCCCCTCAGCCCACTCCCCAGGCAGGGACACTGCTGCAGGGAATGGGAAGGGAATGTTAATTTTTAGATGAGGGGTTGATGCAAGGCCAAAGTCAGAGGGCACTGGGAAGGTGATGTGCATTGCACCCAGTGCCTACACGCTTCCCCTGGCGGAGGTTGTGGCATGGGGTCCCGGTTCCACTGGAGGCTGGGAATAAACCGCCCACGCAGCTGGTAGATAGCAGTGACCCACCCCTGGCACAGCAAAAACGGGGACCTAGAGCCAAACTTCCAATTTCATATTTAAACATCTGAACATGCAACCTGGAAAAACTCCTTTGGAGCTGTCTGTTACTCAGCATCCCAGAAAAACAGATTTAAGTGCTGTTAGTATGAATGATGAAATTAGTGTGAATTTAAGGGTCTAATTCTTGGCAGCCAAGTTATGAAAATCTAAGTTTTCTGATCTAATTCATTGTGGAGAATTCTCCATTTCAGCCTTTGCCAGCTTTCGTTCCCAGTGTGGCTACGTCTGAGCAATGTCACATATTTCATTTTAATTTGTGAGACATTTTGGGGGGAGTGCTAAAAGTTACTTGCTATTAATATGGAACTGAAATGCTAGGAGCAATTTTTAAACCAATATTATGAATAGGAAAAGAGACAACAGGGAGTCAGGGAGAGAGTGGAGACATGGCATCTTTAACAAAGTGAAAATGGAAACAGTGGAGTATATATAGTCTGTACTGTACTTATTATTAATTGGACAAATCAAATGAAACGCAGACCCACTTTTTAAGGAGTCCACTGTGTGAGTCTAAGAGCGCTTAGCAGTACATGCGTTTCTCATCCCCCGACATCCTGGAGATTTGGGAATCAGTTGATTTACAGCCACTGAGTCAAGCTAATTCTGTTTCATGGGCTTTATTTCAGTAATATGGGTAGCACTAAATTCAGTCTCTAGTCATAAATCATATGCTGGTAATTCAGTTAAACGTGACAATGCTTTGTCAGCACTGTCTGCACACCCTCCCCACGCACGCCCGCACCCCCAGCCCTGGCTGCCCTCTCCATCCTCGCTCCTATGCAAAAGCAAGGGTCTTGTGGAGGGACCCCGGCCCGCTGGAGCAGGGAGGACACTGCTGCACTCATGACTGAGCTATGTTTTCATGGAGAAATGTTTAATTACCATATTGTTCTCACTTAGCATGAGAAATGAATTTCCTTTGTGGGAGCGGTCCTCAGCAGCGCTCTCCAGCTCCCGCTGCTGGAGTGGGAGACACCAATTTTATTCCAAGGGATCTGGCAGCAGTACACATTGTAGAAGGAGATTAAGTGAATTAAAAAGTGTTCTGTCTTTAGGAAAAGCTGGAACACCTTCCTTACTATACAGACACCACTCATCTACCCCCGGGTGCAATTCTTTCAGTGCCTTGTCAGAACAATTGCTATCTAAAATAAAGACAAAGCAAATGACTAAGGCCAAAAGAGGGATCCCAGGCAGAGAGCATATCCTGAAGACATGTCAAAGACTCCATGAGGTCTGTCCACCTTTCATGCTTAATTTCACATGAAAGACGCTCAGCTGTGACAGTGGTGGAGGGCAGCAGGAGGCAGGGAGGCAGTGATATATTCAAGCAGCTTTGCAGGAAACAGTGATGTAAAAGAGGACGAAGCACCAGGGGTTCCTTCAGATGCCCAGTTTCTGACAAAGGTGTCTCATCTAATGTTCGCCATCCAAAATGCACATCTCATGCCTCCTGCTCTGCTGCGGTCGGTGTGGTGGTGCAGGCTCCCACATGCCCCACCTGCCTGAAGCAGAGAGGAATTGTTCTGGGGAGATGCCTCGCGCACTTCGGCACCAGATGGTTAGCTTGGAAACTTCTCTTTAAATGAATTACCTTAACATGAATTAATTAATTAAAGTTACCTTTACTAAAGAGGCAGCTAGCTATTTGACAGTTCGTGTTAGATGAGACAAATCTCTCCCTTGCTGTGTTTAGCTCTGATAAGGATACTGCAAGCCCTAAAGAGTTAATATTCACAGTAAGATGAAAATGAGAGGTTCCGAGACAACAATCACCGCAAAAGTTTTAAGCACAGTCACACAAAGCAACTGAGCCATAAATAAAACGGGAGACTTTCCCATTTGTGGTTAGGGATAATCTTTTCTTTTGTCTTTAAAAAAAAAGGAGAGCAACACACAACAAATTTCTTCTCTTTGATGAGATGTGAGATTACATTCCTTTTAACTTCAAATTTTATGATACGTTGTCACGGCAAAGGGGTGATGGATCTTCTGCGCACAAACTATTTCCAGCTGTTGATAAAACCACGATCACCAGCAGCTTGCCCCGGCCAAATGCTGTACGCAGTCTCTGCAGCCAGATTTAGAGGAAAGGAGCTGCTGCTTTTGTCCAGCTCAGGAGGCCTGTTTTACTGATGGACTTTGCTGGGGCATGTGGAGAACTAGCTGAATTTAACCTAATCTATCAGTTTTCTGGAGCTGAGTTGGGGCTCACCTATTTTGTAAGTCTTAATAGTTTATGCTTAGTAGTTCACATATTTCTTTGAACATTCTTCCTTCACATTTTTCTCTGAAGTTGCATGCGTACAATCGAAGTTATGCTCTGCACGCCTTGCTCCTGGTGGCTGCTGTTTCCCAGGGTCACACAGAAGATGGGTTTTGTAGCCCTTTGTTTGATGCAACTGAGGGAGAAGGAGGAGTGGGATGACCTTTTTCATCTCACTCCTCTGTTGCGGGGTCTTGGTGAAGGAGCTGTGATAGGTGAGACAGAGCAGTGACACTGCTGGGGATAACAGGCAGTGCTGGTTGGCCAGTTTTCCAGGGGCTGACATGGATAGAAACAGCATATTGCTGACACCCTCAAAAACTTGCGCCTCTGTCTGCTCTCAGAAACGTGATGATGGCTTTGCACGAAAGAAGCTTCTTAGGCTGAAAAGGCATTCATGTCCACAGGGGACAGGACAAGAAGTCCTGATGCCTTGAAAGGCACCGGGGCCAGTTTGGGCTACATGCGCAGGATCTGTTTCTAATGGCACAGGCAGTGAGCAGCGAAGACGCTGCCTGAGGAGGCACCGGCTTGTCCATTGCTGGAAATTTTTAAATGGTCAGATCAGAGGAATATATTAGGAGCAGTGGTTGCTCTCCTAGAGCAGTGGGGCAGACTAGCAGGGTGCAGAGGCCACAGATACCCAGAAAATATATCACAGAATCACAGAATCACAGAATAGTAGGGGTTGGAAGGGACCTCTGTGGGTCATCTAGTCCAACCCCCCGCCGAAGCAGGGTCACCTACAGTAGGCTGCACAGGATCTTGTCCAGGCGGGTCTTGAATACCTCCAGAGAAGGAGACTCCACAACCTCCCTTGGCAGCCTGTTCCAGTGCTCCGTCACCCTCAGAGGGAAGAAGTTCTTCCTCATGTTCAGACGGAACTTCCTGTGCCTCAGTTTGTGCCCATTGCCCCTTGTCCTGTCACTGGGCACCATTGATATCTCTGTAGAATTTATATCTCTGTAGAATACATCATGTGGTCCAGAACACAATGTTTTCAGGGTCACTAATGCATCTTTATTCTCCATTGAGGCCATTGAAGCTGTAGATAATAAGTATGTCCACCTAAGTAAATGAGTATGTTTGATTTTATTAAGAATTGCAGAACAGGAGGACAATGTGCGGCGTAAAGGGCTGTAGTGTCTCCAGTTTAACTCCTCCTGTAAATTGCACCAGAACACGTTGACGCTGTTAACAGAAAGAAAAATACCAAAACCCCCAAATTATTTGTTGCTCTTTGAGTCTCTCCGCAGTGACACCACGTTCCTTTTCCACCCTTTTGGGGTGATACTTTCTTCACTTTTGGTTCTGAAGTTTTACTGGTTGCAGATATTTTTCCAGACTGTCCAGGCTTTTTGCAGATGTCTATATGCAGGTCACATGCATTTCAATGACTCGAGGCTTGCCTCCCAAGGAATAACTGCTGGAGACATTTATTGTAAAGTAATAGAAGGCTGAAAGGCTAACGCATAGTACTGCCATAAGCTGATTCCTCCCTTCAGTGGGAAACCAAAGCAGGCTGTGTGTTGAAATTTTTACACTCAGTTTTTACAATTTTTGAACAGCAATTGTATTTGAAAAGCACCTTTTGCTTGAAGTTCATTAACAGAAACAAAGGTGCATGTGTTGTGAGTTGATTGTGTCCTGACTGCCCCGTAGTGGACTTGACATCTCCGTCATTGGGTGCAGGAGATCTTTCACTTCTCCGTTTTGATAAATGCTTTCTGACAGGGGAAATCTGAAGTCAGTGTGTCATAAATGCATCCCTTGGGTCTCTTCTGAGGAACAGCGGCAGAGTCCGAAGTGCATCTAAGTGATTGCTGCCTGCTGAAATTTATTCAGGGCTCACCAGTCTGTAAAAAAGGTTAGACATGTCATGAGAACAAGCTGTTCAGTTCTTACTGAGCTTTTGGCCAGGTCTGTTTTAATAAAAAAAGTCTGTCATAGAGTATATAACCTTATCTAGTCAAACTGCCAAGGAATGTGTACTGTGCTTATCATCTGGGTGTTAGAGTGCTTCGGCTGGGAAAATAATTGTTGTGTGTCACCAGGAGAGCCTCAGAGTACAGGGCAAGATATATAGGAAGAGATAATGTCTTTTATTAGACCAACAGACAGAGCTAATGAAAAGAAATGTGGACAGCCCACCCTGGCTCAGAGCTGAAACAGGGCTGGAGCCTTCCCATCTGGTCTCTTGGTGACATAGAACCAAAGAAACACAGAGTCATTTAGGTTGGAAAAGACCTTTAAGATCATCAAGTCCAACCGTAAACCTAACACTGCCAAGTCCACCACTAAACCATGTCCCTAAGTGCCATGTGTACACGTCTTTTAAATGCCTCCAGGGATGGTGCCTCAGCCACTTCCCTGGGCAGCCTGTTCTAGTGCTTGATCACTCTTTCAGTGAAGAAAGCTTTCCTAATATCCAATTTAAACCTCCCCTGATGCAACTTGAGGCCATTTACTCTTGTCCTATCACTAGTTACTTACAAGAAGAGACCGACCCCCACCTCACCACAACCTCCTTTCACGTGGTTGTAGAGAGCAATAAGATCTCCCCTCAGCCTCCTCTTCTCCAGACTAAACAGATCCAGTTCTCTCAGCCGCTCCTCATAAGACTTGTTCTCTAGACCGCTCACCAGCCTCGTTGCCCTTCTCTGGACATGCTCCAGCACCTCAATGTCCTTCTTGTAGTGAGGGGCCCAAAACTGAACACAGTACTCGAGGTGCGGCCTCACCAGTGCCGGGTACAGGGGCATGATCACCTCCCTGCTCCTGCTGGCCACACTATTCCTGACACAAGCCAGGATGCCTTTGGCCTTCTTGGCCACCTGGGCACACTGCTGGCTCATGTTCAGCCGGCTGTTGACCACCACGCAAGGTATTAGCTCTCCCTTCATTTGCCTCAGTGAGGAAATCCACTTCAGGCCAGAGACTAAACCAGGGAATAGAGATGAAAGGGAAATTAAAGTCACAATATACAGAAATGTTCTATTCAGTGGCTTGATGCGTTACGCTGTGATTTTGTCCCCTCCTTCAGCTTGCAGAGCTCTTGACCTTGCAGATAGCAGCAGGCAGCTCTTTACAACCTGGCAGAGGCTAACCTTGCCAGTGGGTAAATTCAAGGTTTACTAGAGCACCTGATGCTGCCCAAGCCGGGTCCTGCTGAGTCCATCAGCCCACGCTGCAGAAGTGGCTCCAGAGCACACATGCGTCTGGGCACAAACCCTTCCATGCACCTGCACACTCCTGGGTGGGGGGAAGCCCTGTGTGGGCTCCGGGGTGTGCTGGCTGCCTGGCACCTTCCCTGGGGGATGGGAGGACACAGCCATCCCGTCCTGCCTGTCCCCAGGGGAGATGGCTCCTCTCTGCAGGCAGCACTGACAGCTGAGTGTCTCCATGAGTCATGCCACCAAGCACTCAGATCTGTGGGAGCTTGCACCGGGAGTAACAGATGGGTTTATTTCAGTAACCAGGTCATGCAAGTAGTCCCTCTAATAATTCCTCTTCATTTCTACTTGTCAGTTCTCAGGGTATTTATTTTTTGTGTCTCAGCTGTTCCTTAGACTTTATCTGCACAGTTTTTCCTACTCGTTCAGGCATGGCTGCTAGGATGAGCTACTACGACACCAGCAGGAGCTTTCGTTTTGACACAGCTGTATTCATTTAAATGTAATAACAAAGCGCAGCAGTGTAGTGTATTGTAGTTACACGGCTGTGCAAAGTAGACACCTGTGCTAGTCTCTGCCAGCACAGCCATAGAAGAGAGTCTCACCCCAGACTGATGGAGCTGAGATAGTAATGACAATTCATATACAGCCTGCACAAGCAGGGTGGTCCTTTCACAAGGATAGGTTATTCTGTCTGGGCAGAACAGGTAGCAAAGACAGGACACAGCATGGATCCGCCTGCTCTAGGTCCAGCATGTATACTGCTAGCAGTGCACTAGCAGGGTGCTTTCTACACTGGCCTGGCCAGACAGTGATCTGCTTTTGAATGAATTTGCTTACAGTACTACAAAATTACAGTTCTTCCAGAAATACTGCCCTGAGCTCACACGCCCCAGATGATGAGATGGGGAAATGTCTGTGGGACCGTGCTAGCACCCATTGCCTGGGGAGCAGCATCCAGCCCAAAGTGTTTGGGAACTCCAGCATGGCACAGACATCTCTGCGAGTGGCAGAAGTTACTGGAAGGACTCTGTTTCATCTGTAAACACACATTAAATTTCATACACGTGTGTATCTCATGGCAATACCTTTATTTACTGCAGTGGGTATTGCATGACTTGCTGGTTCGTGTTATTATTCCTTTAGAGATCTAAGTTCTGTTCATCAGCATTTCAGGCACAAAAATGTTTAGTTTTCTGTTTCTTTGTTCAGCTTGTCTATTCCTTTAAGCATCTGTTTCCCAAATGTACCCCTTTCGCTCTGCACTGGGAATTGGCTTGAAACTGGGTAGGAGGATTGATAGATAGATTACATCCAGAACTCTAATTTCAGAAAAAAATCAAATAGAGGCTTGAAGGCTTGGGCTGCCTCTCATCAAAACAGTGTTTAGAGGAGACAGATAGGGCCAAATTCTGATGGTGTCTGTATGTGGGAGAGGAAGGATGGTTCTGGCGAAGCTGTGGGAGCTGAGGAAGATGGGTTTACTTCCCTCTTGCACATGGGTTTTGTACCCTTAACAGGATGCTTTGCCTCAGTTTCGCCATCTTTACACCAAACATTGCTGGGTGGGTCTTAACATCAAACACTTGTTGCCCAGATATTGCAAGACTTCATTCATTATTGCTGGCACAGTACCTGGAGTAGAAGGTGCTCTGGGCATGCACAGCCGTATCTTGATGTCAGTCGATGTTTTAGGCAGAGAACATAAACTGCACCACTCTTGCTACAACTCTAGTGTACGCTAAGCCCTCCTGCTTCCCCTTCCACGTTGCTGCAGCCAGACATCCCAAGATTCAGTGCAATTCTTTATGGACTGCCAAAGAAACAAATTATTATGCACTACAAAATGAAACTGGCATTTTAAATCTAAACCACATGACATCAGCATTACATGTGGAATCAGATACCGTCAAATCACATGCCACCTCATAAATATTCAGGCTGGTGGGGCAAAAAAAATGAGAGGTGGTTTGCTGGCCAGCAGTGCTCCCCAGGGTCTACTGCTTCATAAAAGTCTTTTAAGCAGTACGAGGAGTGTACACGCAGTCCATTTTGAATAACCCTTGAGGACATGACTCTACAGTGCTTGCAGGTTTGCTTTGGAGGCTGTAGGAGGGGGCTTCTTTCAATCAGAGCACTGGGTAGAGGTGCATGTCCAGCACAAGGGCCACAGGAGGGGATGAAGGCCAGGAAGCCAGTAACAGGAACAGCAGTAATGCAACGAGCAGTGTCATTTGGCTTGAAATCCCGGAGGAGTGTGTTGCTGTTAAGCATTGCCTTGCAAACCTGCCAGTACATGTGGAAGCATGTGAAAGCTCCTGCTTGCTACCCCTTCCCTAGAGCATCCTTCAGAACACGGAGGAGTTTTCAGAACATGGAGGAGTTTTCCCCTCTACTCTGCCGTAGGGAGGCCCCATCTGGAGTACTGCATCCAGTTCTGGGCTCCCCACTTAAAGATGAGGAGCTACTGGAGAGAGTCCAGCGGAGGGCTACGAGGATGATGAGGGGACTGGAGCATCTGTCCTATGAGGAAGGGCTGAGGGAGCTGGGCTTGTTCAGCCTGAAGAAGAGAAGGCTGAGAAGGGACCTTATAAATGCCTACAAATATCTTAAGGGTGGGTGTCAGGAGGATGGGGCCAGACTCCTTTCAGTGGTACCCAGCGACAGGACAAGGGGCAATGGGCACAAAATGAAGCTTAGGAAGTTCCGTCTGAACATGAGGAAGAACTTCTGCCCTCTGAGGGTGACGGAGCACTGGAACAGGCTGCCCAGGGAGGTTGTGGAGTCTCCTTCTCTGGAGATATTCAAGACCCGCCTGGACAAGGTCCTGTGCAGCCTGCTGTAGGTGACCCTGCTTCAGCAGGGGGTTTGGACTGGATGACCCACAGACGTCCCTTCCAACCCCTACCATTCTGTGATTCTGTGATTCTGGGAGGAGTTGCTCAGCTTGTCCCAAAAGCAACAACCGTGGTACCTGCTGGAGGAGGATGCGGCTTCACGTTTGCCTCGCCAAGAGCCCAGGAAACCCATGCACAAACTGGAAGCTGTGGATTTGGTTTTCTGGAATCGGTTCCCAGTGCAACATCCTCCTCCAAAGCAACTTCTAGATTGAAAACTAACCTGAATAAACTTAGCATTTGATTAAAATAAAGTTCACCACTTTGTCTTTTGTTTTGGTGGCACTGGAAGAATTTTGATTTTCAGAGAAAGAACTCATCCAGACTGCAAAATAGCTTTGTACATTAGAAATGTGATTGTCCCATTATCTCTCTGCACAACCTCTATGAGAAACTCTATTTAAACCATATTTACATAATTCTAAGAACAGACTATTCTGCTCTTAGTGTCCATCCATCCTTAATTTATTATGTGCTCACCAAATATTTGTCCTTTCTTTCTGCATGTGAAAAGGATATGAATCCAGAGAAGTCTTATAGTATAACTTGATGGTAAGCTTATGGAGGATTTGGAAAGCATACTTATTATAAGGCACTTCAAAACTGCTCCTAAGGGTGGTGTAGGGGGGCTCTTCCAGCATTTCTGTAATAACCTGTATGCTGGAAGCAATATGTTGTAGTAACAACTGTTTCCTGATTTTTATGCTTTACTTGTGAGGGACCATTCCCCAAATTCAGAGAAGACAAATAGAAATAGCAGAGCTTGGGAGATAGAGGGCGAATTAAGGTTTTCTTTACTTCTGCAGGATCTCTATTGATCCTCTGCTGCAAGCTGCGGAAGGGAATGATCCTCCTCCAGCGCTCCTGGTCACCAAAAAGAGGGATGGACAATGTCTGTGTGCCCACTGGGAGAGGGCGAGAGGAGCAGGGTAGGGGAGCTCACTGCAGACACCTGGCAGAGCCGTCACAGCCATGGCACTCCCACACCGGTTTTGGCTCAGAAGGGGAAGGCAGGAAAGCCTTGCAGGAGCTTTCCAATGAACAGAGCAGCGCAACCTCTGCAACCCGACATCCTCACACTGGGTGGGCATGTTTCCAACAGCTTAGATGTTGGATGGTGAGTGGAGCTGGGCAAAAGTGTGGTCCAACCTAAAATTTAATGCCAGAGAAAATGTGTGATTTCACCTTGAATGAACTTGCTGGGATTTTGAAGATACTTCTGCTGTCTCTGTGTGTGGCTAGAGGACAAGGAGTGGTGGTATCTGATTCTGTAGTGGTGGGCAGGAGACCCCTGTATGAAGCCAGACTTTGCTTGGATAGGACCTGTATATGGGTTTGAGGGACATGCTTATCTGTGGAGTTAAATAAACAGCATATGCAGCTGTGTTGTGGGGCTGCAGAGGAAGCCAAGGTGGAGACAATCCTCCTGGAATTCCCCCCAAACCAAGTTCCCCAGGGCTGTATCCCCAGAAAAGGGCACAGTGCACAGCAGAAGATGCCTCGGCCAGAAACACTGGAAGCACGAAGGGTGGCTGTGATCACCCAAAGGAGACTGCTGCTGGCCCTGGGCTGGGACATGCGACGCGCTCACCATCTCCTGCACAGCCGCAGCCGGGAGAAGCGTGGATTTCATTTCACTTCTTATAAACAGTAAATTTCCAGCTGTAACGGTTATCTGGAAAACGTGACCTACAAAGGGTCAAACGCCTGAAGGCTGAGAACAAGAGCCTGTTATTCATAACTTTTATGATATTTCAAGGCAGCCCATGGCTGGGCAGCAGACCTGGGGTGTTTGGACAGCTGGGGCTGGGAGCTGGGCATGGGGAGCTCGCACCACCGGGACACCCAGCCACCCCTGGCCCCGGGAGGCTTCTGCCCTCCGCAAGAGCCACCTCTCCCTCTCCCTCTCTAAAAGCACACACTCATTCATAATTAATAAAAATAGGGTGATTAACATGCACAGTGACAGAAAAGCAAGCAATGAACTCACTACTAGAAATTATAGCAAGGCAAAAAATTATACTCTTTTCATTTACATTTTACCTTTCAGTTTTCATTTAGTTGGCTTACAAGAGCAGGAAGGGTCTCTGTCTTCTTCCCACTTCCTGATATCATTTTTTTTAAAGAAAATGTTTTTCCCTCTGCTGCAACCTTACAACAAACCTCTGAAGAGGGAGAGTGATTGTAAATACAAAGAGGGAATAGATGGCTGCCAAGAGATAGAGGGCTGTGTGAGCGCACAAACTGGGGAAGGGAAAAGCAAAGAATAGCAGAGACCTTTACTTCTGCCTTGTTTTCGTTTATACTGAGCTACAGTTTTATTTGTAGCAAGGGACAGTAAGTAATTTCCAGGTAGAGATGCAGTAATTTTTAAATTGCCGGTGCCCTTGTGAGTACTCAGTTGTATTTCTAATAAATACCTTTAGTACAAATCAAGAGAATAGAAGTGAATCTTTTATAAATGTTTTTTTCTGTTCCCACAGACCTCTGGCTTCTGTCCTTTTCCCCGCAGAGTGAAGGACAGAGAGTTATTGTCATATTTTCCCCCCTCCGCTGGTAGAACAGAGAGAAACTGAAAATAAAATTTTGTTTAATGAAAAATACTAAATGGAATGGAATAATATATAGTAAATTTCCATCACCTTTAACAAGCACAGAGAGGATTACAGAGGTTAATAAGGACATATTTTAGAGTGCTTGCTCATCCCAAGCTCCACTCGCAGTCAGTTAGCCAGTGCAAAAGTTGATTAATTCGAGTGGGAAGAGCATGGCCTATTATGATTACAGACAATTAGAAGAAGCAACAGCAGAAATGCAAGAAACAACAAGATATATGCTGTGCCACAATGGTTCTGTTTCCCCTACTGTTTTATTGCTCCCTCTTGCCAGCACTTTCCAGCATTTATTTCTTGGACCACATCTATCAACCTCTGTAAACTATTCCCAAGTTATTGCCTACTTTCTCGAGTACTGAAGCTGACGAGCTGCAGCTAGCCAACCCCAGCTGCACCAGTGTTAAATTGCTGTAACCAAACATCTCAGCCTGTCTCTGCCTAGGGGGAAGGAGGATGTTTGGTGAGAGGAGCCAGAAGTGTCGTTCCTACAGGGGCAGCTTTGGGTGAAGCCACCTGCAACGTCCATACCATGGCACACAGCTCTTTGGGGAAGGGAAACACCCGCGTGAGCGGAGGTGATCCCCACCGGCATCACAGTGCTGATGGGGCTGTTGGCAGCTCAAGCCAGGGCCCAGCTAACCCTGCCCTTGGATGGCGCAAGGGTGGGGTGAGGCACAGGGACGATGGCCTGAAAAATATTCCCACTTGCAACAAAGGCAGCAAAGCTTGCATGGCACTCAGGAAACATCTCTACATTACTGATGATGCTAAGTGAGCACACAGCTGAAGGCTGGTGCCTGCACGCTGTCACTAGGGAAGCTGGTAATTCATTATTCTGAGTATAAACATCACTAGAATGTAAAGGGACACCATCAGTCTATGCCTCCATACACACATACACACAGTCTCTGTTCAGTAAGCCTGTTTATTTCCAGTGACTTCTGAAGCAGACAGTGCCTCTGTGAAAATCTGGGTGCAGGGTGAGGCTGTGGCTTCATGCTATGGCCAAGCCAGTGCAACCTGGTGGCGAGAGGGACAGCCTGGTCCCCTGTCCCTATCCCAGCCTGTTCTTGCTGTGGGAGAGGGGAAAGAGGAGGAGTGGAGCAGGGACTGCTGGTCTATTAACAGCTGTCAGGTTTTCTATTTAAGCATCTCCACAATTTGGTAACACGGCATGGTGGGTGCTAGTAGAAATGAAATCTACCTATGCCTGTGGCAAAATTTACTGCAATACTTGTAATATTTCCATTTGGCAGTGGTGACATCACATCTACATAGTATGGAAAATTTGCTTTTTTTCCCAAATTATTCCATTGCACATTGGTCTGTGGACTGCCTGACCAATTAATAGTGGTGGGAGAAGACTGTAAGTTTCACTCAGAACCTCCTTATTTTTTAGGCTGCTACTAGGTTCTTAATTAAAAAAACACTCAAGTCTCTGGAAGCACATCTGATGTTGAATTGTCACTGCTCCAAGGGACCCAGCTACCTCTGTCAAAGACAAATATTTCACATCTCCTTCAAGATTTGTTTTTAATTGTAGAAGCATAGAATGGTTTGGATTGGAAGGGACCTTTAAAGCCCATCTAGTCCAATCCCCCTGCAATGAGCAGGGACATTTTCAACTAGATTGGGTTGCTCAGAGCCCTGTCCAACCTGACCTTGAGTGTTTCCAAGGATGGGGCATCTAGCACCTCTCCAGTCTGTTTTTCATGTAAGGTTTTCTTGCAGAGGATGACACAAGCACAGGGTGAGCCCTTCTCTGGACATCCCTGCCTGCAGTACAGGGGACTTGCCTTTTTGTTGTCAGATAGAACAATTTAAATGCATGTTAGTTCAAGGTAAGGGATCCTGATTAGATGTTGATCTTGGGGATGGGTCATTCCCGTTAGCCAGCTTCAGCAACTTGCCTTTCCTGTTCCTGGAGATTAATATACTAACAGGCACAATTCTTCTAAATTATAGAATATTTGTTAGATGGTTTTTGCCTGTTTTCTTTTAATAAAAAGGGTTTGAAAAATACAAGATATTGGTCTAGTGGTACATTGCTACTGACTCCAGTGGGGAGAATGGAGTACCTGGGGTTTGGCAGCTTCAACAGGTGTTTTCCAGGTGTAAAGGCTTCTCAAAAGTGATGATGCCAACCAGCTGACTTACTTACAAGGTTTTCACTCTTTCTTCATCAAGTGATGTGGCTGCTTGTCACCTCCATGTCTCAGTGCACCAGACACTGTCACATTTTTCATGGTAGGACTAGATGTTTCACATTGGAATGGGTACAAGACAACCCTCAAAATGAACTCCAGCAGTGTGTGATTCATCCTAAAACATCTCATCAGTGAAATGAATGATGAGAAACTTGTGGTATGAAAGAACTCTCTTAGTGGTGGCATGTTGCCTAGAAAGAGCACAATTTCCAAAACAGTTGTGGACCTTAATATCCAGAGTGCTGATGTTCCTCAGAGATGCTAAATTAATTATAACTACAGTAGTCCTTGCTTCTTCTCTTGACTTAGCTTCAGCATTGACCTTCACTTAAGAATAGGAGACCAGATGTACTAAGGGGTGAACATCTTAATTCAGCATGGACTACTCAGGGAAAAGCTGTGATTTTGGAATCCTGTCATTTGGTTAATGCTGCAGTAAATTATGAGCTAATATCCTTTGTTAAAGACCAATACATCACTAAGAAAAAATAATCAAAAGGAATTTAAACTTTTACACTAATTTTCAAATCCCAGTTGTGTTGTGCTGTTCTAAAATCAGTATGTTGCTTAGCTCCGGAGCTGGATGAAGACACTTGGGGAATGTCATGAGCTTTTTGGAGCTGGCTGCTTCAGGTGTTTTTAAACTTTCAGATTCAATTCTCTGTAGCCAAGAAGGAGTCCACTTCAAATTGTGATCATTTGTCTGAATCTGAAAGCACAAGAGTCCTAGATATAACACACCAATTCCCCAACACCATCACATTTTCTGTCAGAAAAGCCTTATCAGTAAGCATACCTGTTATTGAGCCACAATTCTCAGCTCCACAGATGAGTTCAATGCATCATTATTTAGCCCTGTTTTGATAAGAATGATTCAAATTGTTGTGATGGAACATTGTACCTTGTCAGCCCAATCATTCAGAGACCGATGGTGGCTGAACAAGTGGTAATCCATGACAGATGGGTTTCCCTCTTTGTGGCTTCCAAACCTGTGTCTAATAGTTGTTTCAACAAATTGCATCCCTCGTATTTCCATTCATCCCATGTCTCATCCTGGCCTACCAGAGGGTGTCAGTTTCTGTGGCTTCTGTTTTCTTCAATAGCTTCTCAACATCCACATCAAGGTTCATGATGTAACTCTTCAGGGTTGCATAAGAGATCTTCAAACATGCTCTGTGACTGCTGGAATATTCCAAATTATCTGTGAAAGACAGGACTTGGGCCTGAGATCCTATGGGGACAAGTTAGACTGTTGGTTTCTAGGATTATTTTAACAACTCAATCCACAGTCTTTAAATTAGGACTACGAAAATTTCAAAGTATGTACTTTATACAGTTGCTGATATGCTAAGCTATCATTTCCTTAGCAAATCAGACCACCTCCAAAACCATCAGTGGGCATGAACCTGTCAAACAGACTTTTAACCTAAAATATTTTGAGGGAGACTGGTATACTTAGTCAATGGGCAGGGATATGGCTGAGCAAAAAGGTCCTGAGGACTAGCAAACATCAGCTAAATACTCAGTAAATGCATAGCCCTTTCCCTGCTGATTGTGTTCGGTGACTGCCTTTGGGTAAGTGGCACCCCTCCATGCCTGGCTGCCCAGCACGTTGGGTGACGTGGGAAACAGGGGGCCTGTGAGGCCAGGAGGGGGCCATTGGAAGAGACACCAGTGTCTTTTTTTTGCCCAGTTTAATCTCTCCAAAGAAGCTGTCTAAAGGCTGCCTGCACCTTTGGCCAGTAGAGTACTGTAGGGGCTGCTTAGGGCTGCAAAGCTACAGTTTTACCAGTGTAGATGTGGTTTTCTTATCTTGTTCTTATTATACTGGTTTTGGCCACTGGGTATTTGGGACTGCTGCAGAAGATAAGCACTATGATCTATTTTTATCTGAAGTGGCTCACAATCTCTTTGCTTAGCTTGTCATCTGGCACGCTGCAAATCAGATGAACATTCAGAGCTGAGTGGTCTCTGCTCAGGCCAATGGTTACTTTACCCATCCCTGGACAGAGGTCAGCCAAGTAGGATTGTTTTTCTTATGTCCTATGACATTTATGACATTCATATGACATTCTTATGTCCTATGGCACTTTTAACATTTTCTTATGTCCTGTGACTTGTACTCCTCCTACCTCTGCATGAGACTGCTTAGCTCTCTTGGTCTGTGTTTCCCTCTGAATTACTGGAGTATATGCAAGTAACCTGACTATCAGAAAAGACAGATCACTGCAAAGTTGATGAGTACGAAATGTGAGTCAGACCAACTGATTTGATTTAGACTGCTTATCACAGTTACTTCTACTTTGGGGCTTACTTTAGATATGACTCATGTTGTACCTGTACTTTGAAAAAGCCTGCTTTGAAAATATTTTAATAGGGTATCTATCTCAAGTAGTTGCCAGATTTCTGTTAATGCTGTATCCTGTAAGTGCCAGCTGACCTTTGCAAACACAGTTCAGAGCAGGTAGAGAGGAAAAAGAGAATTCTGATTAATTTTGCAAGAGCTGAAATACACGACACGAGCTGACACAAAACTACTGCTCTGCCTGACTTACTCCATGTTGTGCTTCTCCTTGTGAAGACACCTTGCGCTATTAGAAACACATTCTTCCATGAGGTGGGCATTTTGGAAGATACCAAATGCTTGATTAACATGAGCTACTATGTAATTAATTATAAGACTCAAACTAAATGACTGGGGAATTGACTCTGGTCAGAAGCTGTGCAGCTAAATGAAGGTTATTGGAGTTATGGGGGCTGATCTGCAGGCTGGAAATCAGCTTGGTGTGTGAGATCCGAACATATCACTTCTCAAATCAAAACATTTTCCAGGTGAGCATAACTGAAACTTCAAAATGTGATGATGATGATGATCTGCAAGCCATTATCATCATTGGCGTCCAGTGAACTGAGCTGCTGCACTGATGTCCCTGGAGCATTGCTGATTGGTGTTGCATCCAGATCTGACTCCCTGACCTTCAGTAATCTTCATCATCCTATTTCACAGTCTCAGCTGGTGTTTTGCAGCTCCTTCAATCTAATGAAACAATTGTAAGCTGTGAATGGCTGATTGCAGGCAGCACACCCGAGGGGCACGGTGCCGCTCGCTGCATGGTACGGTGCAGGGCATGGCCACCGTCCTTCTGCTTGCATTCTTTCTGGGCATGTTCTTCTTTTTGCGAGTGTCTGAATTTAATAAATGAAAGTGGGAGAACAGAATATCTGGTCTGATAGTTGGTAATCCACTGGCCATCCAGAAAACGATGAGGAGTTGAAAGCAGTTAAATAAGCAGATCTTATCACAGCGTGTCTGCATGGCTGGAAAACTATTTTTATTTTCCGTAACCATTTCCCTCAAGTGTCCCCAGCCTTCCAACATCTCAGTTGTTTAGGAATCATAACATGTGAGTTGCTTGGGTAACCAAAATCTGCCTGACCCTCTATATCCAGCTGCCTGGGAGACTCCATGTTCCAGGACATGGATAAGTCCTGGAAAGAAACATTGGCCAGATGTGGCACAGCTTCCCTGTCACAGGCTCTGGCAAGGTGCTCTCAGCGAGCTGAGAGCTGTGCACGCAGACTGCTTGTGCCGCTATGTGAGGAGGAGATTCACAGGAGACTCATTGTGGTTTCTGGCCAGGGTGAGTCTATGGGACAGCAGCATTTCATATTTGCACTCCTGGACACCACAAAAAAGCATGCTGGCTGTTTCCAAATGGTCACAAGCCCACAGCATGAAGGACTCGCTCTCCTGGATAGCACTGTCACCTTGTCTTATGTTTTGGTTGATGGCTGGGGAGCACCTCCTCTACAGAGAAGAATAAGCAGGACCTGCCCAGCTTTCTGAAAAGCCACCTGGGGAGCAGCTGATACGTGCATCCCATCAGCTCAATCCACTGTAATCTCTGCAGGGTGCTGACCTTGGTGACAGCCGCTTTTTACTCATGTTTTTGAATCCATTTAAGTTTTTGAACCCATAAATGTGATTTTTGGTCTGGACTCTGAATGCTGTGCTAAGGGCACATGCTCTAGGTTGAACTGAACTATTGCAGCAGTCATCGATTAGCAGGATTGATGCTCTTGACAATATTTGGTATCATTTCACTGTTTAAAATTACATAAATCTCTGCTACAGGCATTAGGGGATGTGTCCTTGGAGACACTAAAGGCTAAACCAGGTACACCAGCAAGCTGTGTACTACAGAAGTAGTCGTAGTCTGGAAGGGGACAGGAGACTACCTAGCAGATTTCCTCCCACGAGCTCACTGCGTCCTTCCTCTGGAAGTTCCATTACAGCTCAGATGAACCCACAGGAAAGGACCCTCACTGCACTGCTGCCCAGCCCCTCTGATTGCAGTGGTTTTAATGGATGTGGGGTTTCCCCTGTCCTCTTTGAGAGCTCTTCTGGACTCAGCCTGGACCTCCAGTTCCTTGCCCTGCCTCCATCATGGGTCCTGACCTCCATGCTGTCCTCTACATACTTTCCTGTTTCGGTGAGGAAGTGTTAGCCTTGTTTGAGAGATGGGAACACAGATCCTGTATCATGTGCACAAGTCACTGGAAATTCTTTCACAGGGTAAGGAAATGAGTGCAGGGAAATCCTCAGGTACGACCGAAATCATTGGACTGTTCTTCATCTCTCAGCTTCTGGTCAGTTTTCAGAAATAAGACTTCTGCAAACTAGGTGGGAAAAGGCATTAACGATTGACTTCACTGAAGTCTCTAAGAGCTTCATTTAAGATTTCCTTGGAACCATGGACTTATCCAGCGAGATCAGTGATAACCAATGCCTCTGCATATAATGGATCCTAAAGCATAGTTGATGTATCATCTACAGTCATTGCATACTTTTCTTAATTTATGTTGGATTTCTAAAGCACAGCTGGATTTGTGAAAAGAAAATCCTACACAGTCCCTACATAGGACTTTACAATGCCGGGTGGCATTGCTGACCCTGCAGCACATCCATGTAACCTAGTTAACCTCATGATGTGTATCCCCAGATACATCACACGCCATGTCAGACCCCCATCTTATTATTCTGCTTCAAAACCATTGCTGTTTCATTACTGGTAGGTTGAATGCTCAAATAAATCTGGCAGATAGCGGACAGCTTTGTTTCCTGACAGATGCAAAACTAGTTGCACATGTCCTCTCCCCACAAAGCGTGGGCTGTCTTACAAATACAAAAGGAAGTAGATGACTTTTATCCCTGGAACAGGTTTGTTTTTTTTTTTTAATCTCTGTAGTCCTTCCTATCATGAACTGCTAAACTATAAGTTACACCAAATAGAAGGTTTAATTTTGGGAGCAGAGGCATGAGCTGCTCCCCTGGTGCTGGACTGGACCCTGGTGGTTTTCAGGACCCCTTTCCTGGTTGTGCTTTCATGCATATTTTGAGCTGTAAATTCTGATTTGGTGATTGCACGCTGGAAAGTTTCAGTCTGTCCTCTGAAAATACTGCATCAAAAATATTCTCTTCTCTCTGATTTTCATGACTGATGTCATTCTGGTCCCTCTTAATTAATCTGATAGCTTGTTCTGTGTTACTGCTTTCACAGTTATGCCTATAGCCGCTATTAGAAGTGTGATGAATCATTTGTCTTTTCCTGGAAACGTACTTGAATCTTCTGCAGAATTGTTTCCAGTCCATCTTCTCCCCTCCTGTCCTAAAGCAGGCATGTGTCTCTGCTGTGCTTCGTGGCTGGGAAGTGTTATTGAGTTCAGGACTGAGCTGCTCTGAGCATAAATTCTCAGAATTGTTATAACAAGATTTTCTTTTGAAAAATAATCATTTTCCCCACTTCCTCCAAAAAGACATGCAGTGATAACAGGAAAACTGTGAGCTCCTTGCTCTGGCTGTTCGTCCTGCAAGAGCATTTCAGCAATGCAGGCTGAGGGCCTGTTGCCGCAGGTATTGTATAAGCATGGCGCAGATGGTCCTAATCCAAAGCGCTTACAAGCTAATTGCCGTGCCTCTGTACTCATTAGCATGTGGGCACTTTTCCCAGTCCGTGGTGTGGGGCTGTACATAGGCCTGCCCAGCTGATCCAGACAACCACACCAGTACTTCTCTGCTCTGCTTCCTCATCGCAACCAGTAGCGATGCTGGCCTCAAGCTGCCAGCCTCTAGAGCTGTGCTCACAGCACCAGGGTCGCCTCCTTCGCAGGGACCATCCCTGACTTCTGCTGTGTTGTTCATCCAACAGGTCCTCCTGGGACTGGAGCGGCAGGCAGCTGCGGGGATGGACCCTGCTGCACTTGGTCAACCCTGTGAACAACAGCAAGAGACACTTGAGCACTGACCTAAAGGCACGCAGACTAGCCAGGGAAATGCGCTCTCCTGTTGCTGCCCCTAAAAACCTGCATGTTACTGTAGGCAGTGGTAGCAGTAGATAATAAATGAGCCTATGTTTACCTAAAAGGCCAGTTCTTTGCCCATTTGAGAAGGAGAATAGTTTCCCAAGACTCACTTTCCCTCCTTTTGTGGCTTCCTCCTGCTGCGAGGGCTGCCGTTTATCTCTTAGTTTTTTCATACTTCTAATTTACTTTCTCTGAAAAATATCTGCAAGTAGTTAAACGGTGCTAATATACATCCACCAAGGGATGCTGTAAAATTTTTAAATGGTGATTGAGTGTTTGGCAGGCAGAAGGCAAATTGCTCTGTCTTTCCATGATCTCACACACCTCATAAGGGTGAACAAGGGATTTTCTAAACTGCACAGTCCCAGTGCTGCTGTCATTCAGCAAATGCTGGAGCCATACATTGAACAGCTCGTATTTTTACTGGAAATATTTCACTACAGTAAAAGGGGGTTGAGAACCAGAATACCATCCAGTTTCTTAGCCCCAGAGGTGGTATTCTCCTGGTCTAGGGTTGAGCGGCTCTGGAGGATGCTATGTTTGGGGAAGTTTGCACTGTTGCACTGGGTGGATGAAATTCACCCCTAAACACAGGATTTAGTTAGGATATGATTAGCGCCAAGGTCTTATATTTTCCCTTTTTACTGAGTTGTGTTATGCTCTGTAGAGACAGAAGAGATCATTCTTCAGTGCTTCCATTCTAGTGCTTTAAGAAAAAACTCCCATTAAAAATATATAGAAATAAATAACCTCTTTGTGTTGCATAGACTAGAAAGATACTGCCACACAGATTGCCGTGTCCTTGCTGTCACCTGTGCTACTGAGTATCACATGCATTCAAGCATCCTCAGGGCCAATAAACAGGAAAATGCGAATCATGGCGATCTTTCACATGCTTTCTGGTTTTAGCAGATTCCATGCAGAGTGATTTCTCTTTCTTTTTAACCTGTGCTGAAATACATTAGCAGGGAGTCAGGGCAGAGTGGCTGCATTTCATTGATTGTGGCTGGAAAAGCTTTATGTTGATGCTGAATGTAGGCTTCTGTTAATAATAATGACACAGAAGACTCATTCCTACAAAAAATCACATCCAAATTATTCCCATGTATACAAAGCCAAGGGAATTACTCATTGTGCATAGGGTTAAACACGCGTGTATCTGTGCAGAAGCAGGACCGTGGCTGGCAGACTGCAGGGCACGTTGCAGTTGCAGGCTGCGCAGTGATGCTGAACCAGTGCATCCCACCCTGTCCCCATGCGGGCCCCGCTGGAGCTCCTCCGATGTGGTTTTGCAGCACAGAGAGCAGCCTACTCCAAGAGCCTCGGCACGGGTTTTGCATCCAGCATCGTGTGAGTGACAGCCCAGCCCAGCTGATCTCCCACCAGAGAAAGCTGCATCCCAGGGAGAGCAGCTCCCCCTCTGCCAAGGCCAAAGGAGAGCTTTCTGCTGCTTCCAAAAAGCCCTGTCTCGGGAGCACGCCCAGTAGCCAATTTGCTACAGCTTTATTACCTGTGGGGAGTTACACCTGCTTCACCAGTTTCTGAACTGGAGCTGTACAGAGCAGCAACCTGGACTGGGGAAGCATGCTGAGAAACCCTTGCTCGCTGCAGAGGGGAGAGGGTGAGAAGGGGCAACATCAGATCAGATGTTAATTCCCGAGGCTTGCCTAAAAGTGGTTTCTCAGAAGGAGGGGAAAAAAAAACTTGTTTTGTCTTTTTTTTTTTTTAAATGTAATCTGGTACATGATGTTCCAAGTTACCAGCATCTCATATTGTGTGTTGCTTCATCCACTCCAAATATCATCTCCTTTTGCAGTCTGGCTTGACATATTCCTCTTAGATTATCTCATTTTGTTGTGTACAAATGCATCTGTGGCTTTCCCCAAAATTACAAAGGAAATATCATGAAAATGGGTTATTCAAGCCAGAGCAACCAGAAGTGAAAAGTTTTTCTTCAGTGTCTAAACACGAATTTCCCCATAAGTACCTTTGGTACTGGAAAACCAGTTTATTTATTTGAGTTAAATATTAAATGCAGGTCATGATTCATCAGAAGACATTCTCAACTTTTGGCGCACGGCTGCTCCTATAGATGTCTAGTGAAATACATCAGGATGTGCCAAAACCCTATCGAAAACATCCAGAATCTGGGGCTAAGTGCCTTTTGTGTCCTTGCTACTTAAGTCTAAAATTAAGGCTTTTTAGCTTTGGGAATTGGTCACAGTGTAGTTATGTTTAGCAGGCAGGGTATAGAAAGCCGTGAAAGATGGGATGCGTGGTTGCAGTGGACAGCAGCTATAGTAGTGCCACACTACACAATCTGTAGTATCACCGACACATACTGCCAAACCCCACGCTGCAGTGTTTCCAAGGAGATACTGTATCACGTGAGTGTCTCGTAGGAGTCTGAAAACTGCTCCATCTTACTTGTTATTTAATATTTCCATTAATAGAGCTTTGTGAAATTGCTGATTTCTGGTCAAACTTTTCTCAGGTCAGAGACTAATAAATGCCCTTGCACATGGGTGGGAGTTTTGGTGTTTACATGTTAAAGGACATCAAAAAACCTGGGAGAAAGTGGAGAAGAGAGCTCCAAAATCACAGAATCACAGAATGGTACGGGTTGGAAGGGACCTCTGTGGGTCATCCAGTCCAACCCTCCTGCCGAAGCAGGGTCACCTACAGCAGGCTGCACAGGACCTTGTCCAGGCGGGTCTTGAATATCTCCAGAGAAGGAGACTCCACAACCTCCCTGGGCAGCCTGTTCCAGTGCTCCGTCACCCTCAGAGGGAAGAAATTCTTCCTCATGTTCAGATGGAACTTCCTGTGCCTCAGTTTGTGCCCATTACCCCTTGTCCTGTCACTGGGCACTACTGAAAAGAGCTTGGCCCCATCCTCCTGACGCCCACCCTTCAGATATTTATAAGCATATATTAGGTCCCCTTGCAGCCTTCTCTTCTTCAGGCTGAACAAGCCCAGCTCCCTCAGCCTCACCTCGTAGGGGAGATGTTCCAGTCCACTCACCATCCTTGTGGTGGATGTGGCTACTCTCTCCAGTAGTTCTTCATCTTTCTTGAAGTGGGGAGCCCAGAACTGGACACAGTACTCTAGATGAGGCCTCACTAGGGCAGTGTAGAGGGGAAGGAGAACCTCCCTCGACCTGCTGGCCACACTCTTCTTGATGCACCCCAGGATCCCATTGGCCTTCTTGGCAGCCAGGGCACACTGCTGGCTCATGGCCAACCTGTCGTCCACCAGGACACCCAGGTCCCTCTCCACAGAGCTGCTCTCCAGCAGGTCCGCCCCAAGCCTGTACTGGTGCATGGGGTTGTTCCTCCCCAGGTGCAGGACTCTGCATTTGCCTTTGTTGAACGTCATCAGGTTCCTCTCTGTCCAACTTTGCAGCCTATCCAGGTCACGCTGAATGGCAGCACAGCCTTCTGGTGTATCTACCACACCTCCCAGTTTGGTGTCATCAGCAAACTTGCTGAGGGTACATTCTAACTCTTCATCCAGGTCGTTGATGAAGAAGTTAAACAAGACTGGGCCCAGTACTGATGCCTGGGGGACACCACTAGTTACAGGCCTCCAACTAGACTCAGCATTGCTGATGACAACCCTCTGAGCTCTGCCCTTCAACCAGTTCTCTATCCACCTCACCGACCACTCATCCAGCCCACACTTCCTGAACTTCCCTAGGAGGATATTATGGGAGACCGTGTCTAAAGCCTTGCTGAAGTCTAGGTAGACAACATCCACGGCTCTGCCTTCATCTACCCTGCTTTGAGATTAGCAAGGTAACTTGCAGTGAGACTCTTGAGCCTGCTCCTTGGTCTGGAAGGGACAGGCATGAGAGCAGAGATGGTCAGAAAAATCAACAAATTTGTTCCCCAAGAACTTGTGTCTGTCAAAAATGGAAATATTTTGTGACAGTCAGCACTTTGCCATTTTGGAGGGGAAAAGTGTAAAATGTTGACTTTTGCTGTATGAAACTCATGACTATTTCTTTCTCAAGAGTGACACCACACTGAATAGTGATGAGCACAGAATACACAAGGGACATGCTCAGGGCAGATTAGAGAAGCAAAGTCCTCTCCTGAGCCCGTGGGGGTGAGATGAGTGGAGCAGCAGTGCTCACCTTCATGCTCTGAGCTGCTCATTTGTTTTCCCACCTGTTCTCATCCTCCAAAAGATGTGGTTGTGTCAGTAACAGTTTCATTATTAAGGCAATAATGAAATCCTTACTTTGGCCTGGATTTTGACCCCAAACCCCTGTAAAATACCAACGAGCACCGAGAGCTCCTCTTATCCATCGTTACATTACATCTCTGGGGACCAGTCTGGCACACAAGAGGTAATCAGCTAAATTTACAGCCAGAGACATTTAATTTTAAAACTTTCTAATTATAAGGATAATTAAAGATTTTTTAAGACAAGGTCAGAGAAACATCCACTAGGGACAATCTGGATGTCTCACAGCCTGCTTTCATGCCTGCTGGTTCGGTAGGTCGGCTGCAGCTGGCTCAGCTCTGGACGCAGCGCCCTGCCCCACCATCTGTGCTGTGTGAGGCTTTTTCTGACGAGGAAGACAGGAGGCTCTCCAGGTGTGAGAACGTTAAAAGCAAATATAATCTCACATCATAAATGACAGAGCCGAATCTCTTCCCATCCGTGCCAGAACCACTCGCGTGTCACCCCATTGACTTTAATTTTAGTCTCACTTCATGCTGGAGAGCCAGACTGAGCCATGGACGAGGACTACAGAATTTGGCTACCTTTAATAAAGCCTTTGGGCTGCGTGCTTGTGTCTTCCAGCCTCGTGAGAGGTTGTTGTGTGAATTACTGTAGCTCTCCAACAAGTGATGTAGGTCATACCTGATAAATTTGCTTACTGGATTAGTGGATGAGGGGGAAACAGTAGACATGGTTCATCCAGCTGTCAAGGGTGTATTTAATACCGCACTGCACGACAGATTGATTTGCAAGGTCAGAAAGCATGGCATAGAATAGGCAGAAAAATGCTGAAAGGGATTAAAAAATGGTTTAAGGGCAGAGAAAAGGCAATGTCATTAATAGGGAAAATTTTAAGCATGTTATCTTTATTATTGGGCCCCTTTTTTTTGCTGCCGGTCCCCTTGAGGAAGGTACTGGGAAAGTAGCGAAGAAGGAGAATGGTCTAGCCTGGGAGGATGCAAAGGATGCAAGCGCAGAGCTGAGGCGCCCTCCAGCACGCTCCTCTCAGTCCTAAGGAACTGGGCACCAGTTTACATCAGAGGCTGATTTGACTCGGAAAGCAGAAGTTGATGAGCAGAGCAGCCAGTCTGCTTCTGTGGGGTCCTGGGGTCCTGCTCGCACATGGGGAACCACAGAAGAACCACAGTTTTCCCCTTCGCTCTCGCATCTTCTCCCTGCTGTATGAAAAACATATGTCAGCCCTTGGTTTCAATTTGCCCAATAAATAATTCTTCCTTCCCAAGGACTTGTCTTTGCCACCTGCGATACCAGGCCAGGGAGAACAGTTTGGGAAAACGCTGCAGAATGCCCCTACACAGCTCCAACTCCTCTGTTTTGCAAGAATCTTTGAAAAATTGATTATCATCTGTCACTTCGAACATACCTGGGCTGTAGCCCTCATCGTGGAGTTCTGAGACCTTCTTGGCTTCAGAAAAAACACAGGCAAAAAGGTGAAAATGTAGGTTCCCTGCAGTGCCATCTTGCCTTGTTATTATCTTTCCTGACACCACTTTCAGATCAACTTCTGCATGAAATGACTAGGAGGCCTAATGTGCCTGAGACAGCATTGCTTTTGGAAACTTAGGGCTTTTCTCTCCTGCTTCTTCCCGGTTTTTGGATTTAACACATTTTCTTTTTTCAACTATATGCTAAGTAGCATCAAACTGTAATGAGAGAGAATAATTTAAAAAATAACTTAAACCAGCCAAGAGTTATAAAAATAACAAATCCTGTGGGTAGCATCCAAAAGACTTTCTATCATGCTGACTGATTGGAAGACTCATTTAATTGTCTGTATGTAAATTTTGTGTCACCAATTACTGACATTCAGAAATCTTGAGATTTTGAAATTACCAGATTCACATCACTTTCATTTGACTTTTGGCTGATTTTGGGACCTTTACCCTGCAGACTCCATTGTTTCTATGTAAGGATTTTTTTTTTTCTGAAAAGTTGAGGAAAATAAGCTTTTTAATTCTTAAAAGCAAGCTGAGATTTGCTCATGTTCACTGGGTTCAAGAACTGCTATCTTCAAATATTTCAAGTGTTGGACACACCACGAAGGCTATAAGGAACTGTAGGAGTCATTTGTTTTCAAACTAAAGAAGAAAATACATGGTTTTCTATTTCAAAACCTCCCTTTTTCAGTATGAACACATTTCCGCCAGGAATTGGACTGATTAGTTGCTGTTGGGCTCTCACTTGGCCAGCAGTGCGAAGTGAACAGAACCTGGTAGGAAAAACAAGCCACACAACGAGATTTTTTAAGGGCTGCATCCTGGAGGATTTAAAATCTTGATTTCATAGTCTCCTGAATTCACTGGAAAGGGTCTCATTGATTCAGGTGCACGCATCACTGCTTCTCATACACACTGGCAAGGTGCTCCATTTCTTTACAATAGACTTCTAGGTACTCAAAGGGTTTTGCCACCTAAACCCTTTCCATGTCTCCTGTGAACAGTTCCTGCAAGCCTGGGCTGGACTCTTAGTTGCTGTCCAGATGGGGCCAGGAGATGGACCCCAGGGAGAGCTGGGCTCCCTGGGGAAGATGACCCGAGTCGCACGGTGCTGGCAGAGCTACAGCGTGGGACCTGGACCCCCTTTGCAGCACTGGTTCCTGGGGCAGAGGACTGAAGCTCTGCATGGCCATTGCCTTTGGGAAAAGGGATTTCATGAGCACTGGTGCTGCAGTGCACATTTCTGGAGACCACGTCTGCCCAAGGTCCTGCTAACTGCAACTGATATCTCGTGTATTAAGCAGAACTGGGACCTGACCAGTTTACATCCCAATTTTTTCCCTGTAGCTGAAGACATATGCATTAGCCTGCAGTGAAGAGCGCTTTGCAGAAGCAGTCCCGGCAGCTGTTAAATTGTCCACAGCCAAACTTTCTTTAAAAGTTTATCATCCCCATTTCAGAGGGTTCACTTAAGGCAGGGTCCCACTTGATCAGACAGGCAGTGTCTGAAAGCTCGAGACCTGTGTAAAAGTGACGCAAGAGGGACAGAGCTGCATTATCGGCCCTCGTACCAAACATGGCTGTGGCTGTGACTGAGTCCTGCGTATACCGGCGTTGTTTAAAAAGTGTGCTCAAGCCAAGCTCCCCTTGATTAAGAGCATCCAGATGGACACTATAAATCAGTTGGAAAACCCTGGGCCAAGCTCCACGCTCGGGCTGATTCAAACAGCTCCATTTAATGTCACAAATGGGATTTGTGCAAACGGAGCCCAGAGCAGAATTTGGCCTTTCATGTTTGTTTAGATTAAGAAATATGGACAGTAAAAGCCCGTTTATGTTCTGGCTAGCAGGCTGAGTATTATATAGTGGGAAGCCCAGACAGATGGTTACATGAATCACAGCGAGGCAGGTCTGATTTTCTTGATATTTTCCACATGATAAAGTGGAGGGACATGGTGCCATATGGTGGAATAAGGCTGAGGGACCTTCGGCTGCTGGGTGGGATGCAAGCGCTTTTGAAGGCATGTGGCAGAGTGCAACACCTGTTCCGGTGACGAGGGGGACGGATCAGCAAGGAGCGGCTTTCTGGGACAACCAGAGATGCTGACACATTAGCAGCACCTTGATGGGAGGATGGGAGAGTAAAACAGGACAGGTTGGTCAGGTCACCCAGTGCAAAAGCACCTCAGGACGCAAGGAAACAGGGAGGGGGAAGGTAAATGTGTGAGAGTGAAGAAAGAGAGAGGAAAGAAGTTTCACATGGAGGAAGATGGAAGCCAGAAGCTTCTGCAGGGCTGAGAGCCTACAGAAAGTGCAAAGGGAACAGGAGAGCGGTGCTACCAATGGGGAACATGTCTGCTCTCTGTTTCCAAAGACTGCTGTTGTTTTGCTGGACCTCACAGTTATTTCTTATGTGCTACCCTAGAATAGAAACAGCCCATGGTTTGCCGCTCTGTCTTATCCTGAGGGCTGCAGAAAAAAGGAAATTGCATAAAAGGAATGGATTTCCACAGATGTCTAAGAGCTGTTTTTCAATGTGAACTCGTACACAGAGAACATTTAGCGCCACTTCACTTTCATAACCTGTTGGATGGGGTTGCTCGTCCAAGGCTTTCCATTTTGCATGTAGCAAATTTATTTGCAAAATATCACATTAAAAAAAAAAAAAGTTACGTAAAAGCAAGGAAATTTACTCTTCTAAGGTAATCAAAGGTTACAGTGGGTACATTCTTTTGAACCCAAATGACAACAACTGATACAAGAGCTTTCTGGCAGAGAGTGCCCAGGGCCAGTGGTGCACTGAGGCAGTGGCTGCCGATTGCGTGGAGAGCATCGAAAAGATGCCCCAGTGCTGTAGCAGCCACCAGAAATAGCTCTGCCCTTACATTGGCAGTGAATCCAGAGTACAGTGCTAAAAACCACATTCAGCAGCTAAAAACAATTTTAGCAGCAACTCCTTGGTTAACGGAGGGAGTGAGGGGCCGGTCTACCTTGCCTCTCGAGGGTGATGATGGTGGCATGGGATGTGCAGTGCTGCATCGCAGCTTGGCCAGCATTTGTCAGAGAGGATGGTTTGGGTTTTTTTGCAGGGGCTGGCAGGAAAATCTCACATGTTTTAATTGGGGAAGTGTTGTAGATGTTGTTTGGGTCTGGTCAGGGAAATGAGGAATGAGTTTTCTTTTGTTTGGGTTCTGCGGTTTGCTTGCTGAAGCCTATGGCTGGCTGTATATTTAGCAGACCTCAAAAATAAGGTTAGATACATCAGCGAGCAAGTAGAAAAGTATGGGGAGAAAGCATGAGAGGGCTGTCTGGGAGATGCCACGTGGGCTGGCTGGACCGCAGAGCGGGCACACTGAAGTTGGTGCCCTACACTGCTGGATCTGGGTGGGGACACAAACCTCACGGGATGGAGCATGTGAGCCCTGGTGATGTTCTTTTGGTGGCCCTCCACCTCCAGGCCCTCCACCAGCCTGGCAGGACAAACTGGAAAGGCAGCAGTGGAAACTGCTTTAAGGGGGAAAGTATCTTCAACGTGAGCTGTAAAGAAACAGCAGAGTAGATGACTCTAGCTGGAAGTAACTGGGGTGAACAGTTTCAAAACTGGTGCCTAACTTCACACGCTCATGTGTAATCTGGCATGCTGCTCTGATTTATTACCATTAACTGACATCCAGCAGCACAATTCCAGAGTGAAGTCATAATTCCCACCTTTTTTATAACTGTAGGTATCTCTCAAGGCTGCTGGGAGTACACGTGCAGACAGTGCGGTGACTTTTTTTATATTTTCAGAGTGGAGTTACTTGTTGCTCTTTCATTCTAAGAATAGGAGAGGACTGTACCTTATTGCTGTGAAGTCGTTACCCCATAAAAGAGCTGATTGCCTCCTGCATGCTGAGGAAATAACAAATGTCCCTTTTTTTGCCGTTAGAGGATCAGATGGACAAATTGCACAACAGAGGAACTGGGCCCTTTGGATGGAGAAGTGGCTGCACGCAGTGAGTGATGGCCTTTCGAGCCAGCAGACGGCTACGTCAACAAATACGGGGTACATTTGCAGGGGCATAAAAGTGCCAGTGCTTGGCTAACCTCTTGCCAGAGTTAGTTAATAAGGGAGGCCCAAGGGAATGGAAGTGTTGAGGAGCAACGTCGTTACAGTCCTGAGGTGTGGCTCATGTCACCGCACATGGTATGAAAGGTAGGAATGATTAACTGTGGTTGTCAAAAGAGCAGCATTTAGGGTAAGAAAAGGGAATTGATATCAGATTTAGTGTCTGAGGCATTTCATGGAATGACTCTGGCAATTTGTTACCCGGATCAGCATATGATTTCTTACTTAGAGAGGAAATGTTCATCTCTGCTCGACACATCAGCACGAGGATGGATGTCAGCAGAGACAAGAAAAAGGACCAGTTTGCCTCATCTGGCCTCCTTTTGCAAATATCTTCACTCTCGGTGGTTTATCATTTCCATCTTCTCTGCATAATTCAGAAATATGTCCAGGTAAACCCAGAATTCAGAGGCCAAGCCACAAAGTCATGTGCCAGCAGTGCCCAGCGTGCGGCAGAGCCAGGGCAGCCCACGGTGGCCGGTCCTCTGCCACTGCCATCACCAGCAAAGGTGCAGCGAGAGGCAGAGGTCCTCTCCTAGATCTCCTCTGAGCTCAGGGACAGGCATTCAAGGGCTTCTGACATACTCCCAGCCAAAGGGGTCTTCGTGCAAACCAGCTGCCTGGCTGGGCTGCGCAAAGCTGAGCTCTGGGGAGCAGGGCTGGCACCATCTCCTGCAAAGTGATGCAGACTTGCTGCTCCCACCTATTGCGACACCTGTGTGATTCTTTACCAGAATACTTGATGTTTCGGTTGTTTCTGAATATTAGCCAAGACAAGCCATCAGAAGGTGCACGGATTTTTGCAACTTCTACCTAATGGGATTTATAAATTAAACTGTATTTCAGTAAATTTCATAACTAAAGTGATCAGAATCCAAAACATTTTAAACCTTGACCTGCTTGGGCTGGGTGTTTTGTTTTTAGTAATGGGCTTAGTGAGTTAGATTTCCCTCAAATTTGAGCCTGAATCTCCCCAGTTACTTTTCCTCTCCTGGATATCGCCTCTTCATTTCCAGCCGGGTACCACTGTTTCCTATTCTGCTGCTTCTGACTGTAGCACTGAGAGCTGAATTCATTTATGTGAGTGTTATGATTCCAGAAGACAAAACAGTTTTGAGATAATTTAGTGGCTGACTCAGCAGTTTTCCCCAGGATAACTTAATTTAGAGACAGGAACAATATTTCCCCATCCCTGAGGTATTGAAAAGTTGCAGCCCCCTCACAGGTGAGTCACTGCAAGTCTCGGCAAAGCCCAAAGTCTGCCCGTCCGGACACACGAGATGGTGACCTGTGTGGCGTCCAGCCTCTCTGCAAGTGCTGCAAGCTCGGTTAAAAACATTTCCGGGCCAAGCTCACAAAAGTGCTGAATTTCAGACAAGTGCTGTCCTTGCCCACGGGATGACTGACGTAACATATTTTTTTAGTACGGGTTTGTCTGTAGTGAAAATCCCACAATGAGGAAAAGAAACAAACTGCTTCTGTCTCAATGTTTGGTGTGATTATTGCTGCAGTGCTGTGTGGCTGGGGGTCTCACCTCTCGCTGTCAAGTGGATGCCACAAGTTCTAAATCAAGTAACATTATCTCTGACATCTTGGCTATTATAGTACCGGATCGAAAGATTTATATGTTGTGCGACATAAAGTAGTTACAGCTTGTCTCTGCTGAGGAAAATGTCACAAGTGGAATTTGATGCCATTAAAAAAAATTATTTCTCTTAAATCAAACCCTGTTCATTATGGTGATTTAATTCAACCTATCTCCTGTCCTTACCACCAGCTGCTCAGGGATGCCTACTCAGCTTTCAGCTAGTAAAATAAATCTCTCTTGCAAGTCCCACCAGTGTTTTCATGTTATCAAGGCAAAAATAGAGACTCTATTTGAAGAAATTCAGCTTCAGACATATCAGAAATACGAGCCACCCCCTTCCAAACAACCGGTTCATTTTTACATGATATACTGAATATACATCTTTCATCTCCTCAATCAAACATGTTTGTAAGATTTCCAAGAACAAAACATGTATATATATATACACTCCCCAAGCTAATAGATATATGAATCTACAACGCATTTACTTGTCCCTGGCAGTTCTCTATTATGTATACATGAGTTAATTTCCAAGCCTGCTCTCCTTGCAGTCAGTACTAAACTATGCAGAAGTAGCTGACTACTCCCAAAGTAATCAAAAACTCTGCACAGGGAAAATTCTTGAGTAGAGATAATACACTGAAACCTCAGAAACCTCCATGCACTCTGCATTTTCAGAAATGTAAACATACTTAAAAAAGGATCAGAGGGGTATAAAGGTTAAGGCTGAAAATATATTTGACAAATTTGTACTCGTCTTTTGCAGTTTCTCAATATCCAAATGTTTCTGGATTGTTACCCTTTTTCTCCTTGCTGGGAATCTGTGACAATAATTTAAAAAATGGAAGTAAATAGAAAAGCTGAAAGAAACCAGTGCAGTAAATCCTTCCCAAATCTTCCCCCATCAAGCACTGTGTTTTCAAATTGGCCAAGCCTTGGTTTAGTGATTAAAAGCTATGGCTTTCTGCTAAATTGTGGTAAGCCGTGACGTGGTGGTAAAACACAGCTCTGCATATAGAAAGCTCTTGAAATCATTACTGCGTTGGCATCGCTTGTGCATTTCACAAGTATTAGATCTGTGATGCAAGTTATGAGAGAAATCTTTTTTGGTTTGTGAAAGTAATAAACATCTGGGGGAAAGGATGACCTTCTCACTGAGAATTAGTGATAAAATAAACAAACAGCCTAAACCACATGGAAAAATAACATAGCTTCCTTGCATATATGCTCTGAATTACCAGACACGTGTAAATGCATAAAAAATGATTGGTCAGGTATGAAACAAATGTGTGTGTGTCCCCTTTCCCTCTGCATTGATATAACATTAAGATTGAAAATACAATCATGAAACATCAAGAGGGCTGCGGAATTATGTGCAACAAGCCACATGTATTTCTAAATAAAAGATCTTGCCAGACAGTCTTGATTACATTTTATGATGGAGTTTTACCATTACTAGACAAAGGCAATGACGTAAAGGAAATATTCTGGGATTTTAGTAAAGCAAATGATAGGGTATCTACCTCACACCAAAGAACAATAATCAAAACTGGCCTAGAAATGAACATTGTCACATGGATTCAAAACTGGCTGGAGAGCTACAAACACAGTGCTACGAAGGATAACAAAACATCTAATTGAGAAGCATCATGAGGGAGCACAGCGACCGGCTTTTGAGTCATTATTACAGAAAAATTGGGTCTAGCAGCCAGGACCAGGTGTAGCCAACCTGCAGATTGGGGCAATACACTGCCCAGAATGAAATGTCTGGCCTACAGCCTGCTTTCTGCTGCCAGCTATCCTCAAAGGCCTCCAGGCACAGGCAGGACGTGAGCACAACTGAGAACAGATGACTAATGCTAGCAGCTATTCAGAAAGATGAACAAACACTAAACTGAGGTGAAACAAGGGAAAATACATTTTTTAATGCCTGGGAAAATATTCCTTGCTGTAGGTAACTGTAGAGAGCAAAGAGGAAGAGTGATTATGCGGAAAGAAAACTTCAACTCAGAAATCAAGAAAAAGAAAGTTCTCCGAGGTTTTTGTATACCACCATCCCTGTCGTCCCTCATGCAGGGCAGCTAAGACACCAGTGACTTTATATCAGGCACAATTATTCTACAGAGCTGCACTTCATTTTTTGTTTTATATTTACCACCGTCCTGTGAAATTTTCTAGAGTATTGTAAGAATATGAGCTTTTACTCCAATAACTCTTTGGTACCACTCAGAAATGAACTATGCAACTTTACTGGTCAATATGAAAATGTGCACCATGGCTGATACAATGATACAGTCTGGGACCTGCAAGTTTACAATGCTTTATGGAGGGAGCTGAGTGGCATTTGAGCCAAGAAAGCTGCTGGTTGGGATCATTCCCACTTGACAACAGCAACAATTAGTAGACAAAATGCTACCCACTCCACATCTATCAATAC
This sequence comes from Opisthocomus hoazin, assembly GCF_030867145.1. Taxonomy (NCBI): domain Eukaryota; kingdom Metazoa; phylum Chordata; class Aves; order Opisthocomiformes; family Opisthocomidae; genus Opisthocomus; species Opisthocomus hoazin. The sequence continues at coordinate 22,572,708 of NC_134414.1, read as the reverse complement.
ACAGGACAGAAAGAAAATCAGTTTTATAATGGAAATCCTTCCACCATGTCATTTAGGTATCAGTTTAGCAGCAGTATACTATTATTCCCTAACATGGTATTTATTTTACTGCTATACTTTATAGAGTTCAAAGCCCTGAGTAAAAGATGGAACTCTCAGTAATCAGCCCACTCTGATTGCTAGCCTTTCGGTGCAACTCTCTGGAAGAGTAAATCATTGTTATGCCCATTGCCATGCACATAATTCTTGTGCACATAATTCATTAGCTAACGCTCAGATGCCAATTACAAATCAATCCATACATGCCAATTAAGCAATAAAGCTCACCTTCGTTGCCGCAGTCTCTATGACATAAAGGTTAAAGAAATGCCTTTTGGGGTTGGGTTAGGCAGCAGATGAAGACACAGCTGACAATACTTGTTTCCCTCACCAAGTGTGGTTTGGTCTACAGCGAGCAGCGACTACTCCGAAACCCAGGGTGGCCACCCCAAATTAGAGGGGATGGACACCAGGGGAGATGGGGATGGGACGTGCTGGTATTGTGGGGTGGCCAGAGGTGGCTGGGGGGTGAGACACAACCAGCAGCTCTCTGTTTTTGGAGGGTTTGAAAGCGGGGAGAGACAGGCAGAGATTGGCATATCTTGGTTATTCAGCAGGTTAATGAGCCTGCAAGTAACCTTGATCTGCTGGACGGTGTGAGGAGCTGGCGTTTAAGAGATGGGCTTTTAGGTTACAATCTAAAGAGCTGACATTAATCTTTCAGGTCAAGACTTAGGAGGCACAGGAGCAGCTCCTATGCCCTGCAAACCACCACATCACCTACCAAAGCACCCACCAAATCTCCCTTCAAACCCCTGCAAGGCTGTAGCACGGCTTTGCATCTGCACTCTGGCCTCCTCCCACTCACCCAGCGCTGGAAAGGGGTCTTAAATGAGAGGCCTCTTTCATGTGATGTAAGGAGCCTTTCACGTTGCTGGAGAGGTCTAAGGGGCCTGGCAGCAAATGGGAAGGCAGCACGGCTGGTGTGTTTTGGGACCCGTGCGGTGGAGCAGCCAGGGCTCTGGAATTTGTAGTGTAAACTATTCACGAGATGCAATGGGGGATTTTTATTACCCTGCCAATAGAAACTTTTGAACCAAAGAGAATGGGAAAGCTCTCGCGCTGATGTAATTCAGAGGGTTTCCACTGATAACACTGGAGGTACACGACCATATATCAACTGTGCTTCTGGCGTTTGTTCCTTCTCAAGCACGGTATTACCCTAGAGTCTTCATTAACACCAGATTATAAACACCTCTTAAAGAAATATGATTTACGAGCATCTTGCATGTTAATCGGTTTGCATTCAGGTGGAGGAGAAAGAAAGGTGAGCTAGGAAAGGCCTGGGTTGCTGACAACTTCATGCGTGAAATAACCTTCTTCTGGCAGCTTTTTACTTATCCTCATTGATTCAGTGAGGTAACTGTAAAATTACAGGATCCAAGTAATATTGCAAAGCATTAAATAAAGCACAAGGCCAGAACATATTGTAGAATAAGTGGATAATGTGACATCAGTGTCAGTTCTGCCTTCTGAAATGAACAGAAATCTTCTGAGGACATAAAAATATGTGCCATTATGTCATATTGCAAAGCATTAAAAATCCCGCAAAAACTAGACTCTACATTTATATGCATTTTAATTTCAGTTCATTGAAAGTAATTTCTTGCTGCCTTGGTTACCAAAATTGGCCTGGTAAGCACATGACTTGGCCAAAACACATAATTCACTCCTTCTTCTTGACAGGCCTCTCAGGATCAACAGTTTCCACTGACCTGTAAGTCTTCGAGCCAACAGCAAGCCTCTTTAGTGCAGAATTAAGCTGTGAACCTCGAACAGCGGCGGAATCAACATGATAGTCCTGTGATCGCTATTTCAGGTCTCTTTTTAATGAATGCACAGCAATCTTTCTGACACTAATTTTAGCCTGTTTTTCTTTTTTTATTTTCGTGGCCAAATACACATCCCCACAGCCAACTATGTTTTGACAATTGCAAATACATAAGATGTGAAGCTGTTAGGCTTGCATGTTGTCCCGAGAAGATGGTCCCCGGGGCATCTAATATGGATTACCTATGCTATGTGTTTTATTTTTCCTCAGGCCTGCGAACAGCTTATATCCCAACTACATTAAAATAATTGTAAGGTGTTCTTGTATCCAAGCTGTGTGCGAAGTATTGTAATGTGTGGTAACGCTATATTGCTGATGCTATACTTCACGGTGACCAGCTATCTGACCTCATGCCCTGAGGGCCCTCCAGAGAGAAAGCCCTTCTGAGAACTAGATTGTCTAAGTACAATATTTAAAAGCATCTGGGGAAAAAAACACAAAACATGTTTCTTTAAGAGAAAAAGCATGGCTTTCACTCAAGTAATTTGAACATGTCTCACATTAATTAGTTTTTTTCCACACTCTACCCTTGTAACAGTTATAATTAATGTGTGCACAATATTTATGTCACTATTTTTAGGCTGAGGGAAGATCCAGTTGTTCCTTTGCCAAGCTGTTGCTGCTCCCTGAGCACCAGAAGGGCCAGGCAAAGCATCCTGGAGGTATCCTGTCCTCCCCGTCCAGGTCACTGACCAGCTCTGCACCTGCAACAAGCTCTGCCACAGCCACCCAGCCAAACCCATGCTGCTGATGAGCAGACCCCCAGGGCTGTGTCCGTGACCCCCCTGCCGCATCCTTGTCCCCTCTTGCTGCACATGGCATTTCTTGACCTGGCAGCACCGTGGCTGCCAGCTCCATGTCTCCTCTGGCCCCGCATCTCCTTCCCACCCCTTCAGGTCCTCTCCTGCTGCTCCTCTCTCCAGATTCTTAAGCATTCATGGCAATGAACATTTTCACTCTTCCAGCATCCTGAACACATTTTTTTTCAGATTATTTTTTCGCTGATTTTTGATTTAAAATGTTTAACTTTTAACAAAGTTTACAAAACTGTTTTTGTTTTGAAGGGTCTGGGAATTATTACAGTAACAAATGCGCTTTTTTCCTCAAGCTTGAATCCTAAAATAATTCAAGCCCACAGTTATCCTACATCTTAGGTTTCCATCCAAATGTATGCACTTAAGTAGTGAACACCTTTCTGTTAATTTAAAAGCAATAATCATTTAGCTTTGCTTGATAACCAGGGCCCATATCCTGCTGATTCAGGAGACATGCTGGGTCACAGCTTTCATATTGAGAAATAAGCATGATAGGAATATCTGCTGGAATCTTATCTAAACTTACACTATCCAAATATTTTAATAGCTTTACTTACATTTTCTGGCTTCAGTAGTTATAACGACACTTACAAAATGTGAAACTAACACATTTTTCCTTGCTAAATGGCTTTCCACATCATGGGGAATAATAAATGTTTTTGTAAAATATTAAGGATGGTCTGTCAACCTCCCTGTACCCCTCCCCATGGCTACACCTTTCTTCGGTTAATAAAAAAGCAGAGGAACATTTGTTTTGGAGGTGGGGTGTGAAAGGAAGAGAAACATGTGCACGGTGTCCTTACAAACAAAACATCTCCCTCTTTGGAAATGATGATTTAGAAAGGAAATGTACCAAATGGAAAGAATTCCGAGAACAAGACTGACTAGAGGACCAAGAATCATCAACTGCAAGAAAAAGCTGAAGGATTTGATATTGTTTAGTCTAGAAAAGAGGATTGTGGGGACATAGTGTCGAAATATGTAGAAGGTAGCTCTCAGGAGGAACGAATAAACTCTTTTCATATCCCCTGGGCTTAGGACAAGTTGTTACAGGCTTAACTGAAGAGGAGGCAGTTTCAGCCAGGGATCAGGGAAAACAGTTCCCGATTGTAGGGACAGTGCAGAGACAGGCTCACAAGGGAGGCCACACATCCCCATATTCTTATTTCTAAGAACAAGATATCCAGGAGGTCTTTAGGAAAGACCTAGGTGAAGCTGCTTGATGCTGAGGTTAGGTGATCTTCTGAGGTCCTTCCCAAATCTGCTTCTTACGATTACTGTGTTGGAGTCAGGAACAGCTTGCATACACACCCAAACCGTTGCTTTTTCCCTTAGGATGCTGGAAGTATCACTTGAGAGGCGGAGGGGCGGTGGTGGGAGCTTGGCAGGGACTGTGGGCACTCCTCTGCCCTTGTCCCGCTGTCTGCTCCTTTCCAGCAATTAAACCTCTGGCACTGAAGCAAAAACCAAACTCCAGTTAGAGGTCGACAGTCCTCATTGTCCACATCAGCCAGAAGATCCAGGAATTTCAGCCCTCATATCATGGACCATTTAAGCTGTAAACCACTAGCGGTGTGGTTAGAGGCTGAGACAGGCCAGAGAGCCAAATCCTTGCTCAATGGAGTGCAGTAAAGCTTGGGCTCCTATCTTGGCTTACAGAAGCTGAAGATATGTACATCAGGTTATATTGAGTAATTCAGCGCTGCGTACAAGCAAAATAAAGCCGTTTCCTCTCAGAGCCCCAGTCAGTGGGAGGATGTCTACCTCATTTTTTATTCATCTGAGTCAGTTTTGAAAGCATCCCACTCTTGCAGTGAAAAATTTTGCAGCATGTTATGAAAGGACAACTAAAAATCTTGCCCATCATTTTTTTAATGTCTGTCATGCACAGCTTGACAGTCCCACAGGTTGTTACGAAAAGGGAGTTCTCTATGGTAAAAGGAAAATAGTAAATCCAGGGAGGGATCAGAAGTGCAATACAATCCATCAGTGTGCTAAAAACACAAACTGACAAAAAATATGGCCCTCTGGGTTCTTAAACACACTTGCAGTAAAAACTGTCTAGGTTGTGAATTACAGAGAGAGAAAGCGATGCCTGAAATGAAGCCAGAGCAAGGATGATAATGCGATAACTTCTATGGATGAGTGCATGTTACACTCAAAAGGGTCCCCTGTTCATGGGAGCTTCCTTCACGTTTCCTGAAGAGCCAATGTCAACAGTCCACTTCCTGCTTGAAATAAATGTGTCCCATCAGCCATAAAACAAAGATGCTCTATTCCTAATGTAACCCCAATAACTTCCCATTCTAGTTACTATAAACGTTCCTGTTATGAATGTATAATTCTCTCTGAGTACATATATGCCAACCTGACTCATGTTACCTAATTTATCACTCTGTGCCTTAACCCACTGAAATGGGAACTCGGCTGTCTATGTGGCCAATGCTTTGTAGAGCTCCAGGGAGTCTGTCAGCAACACCTGGCTATGACACAAAAACCAGTATGGGTTATTTATGATCTGTATGCTGATAACTATGCTTCTCAGCTGTAATTTTGGGACAAGCATCTGAAAACACCCCCTCAGCAAATTTTAGGTGATAGGATGTCTTTTCTCAAGAATATGTTGATGAACAGAAAGCAACCCTGGTGCTGAGCATCACTGCGAGTGCTGTGTACTGTGTGGTTTCCAGGAGTCAAGTGATGTGATGGGTACAGAAAGATCCAAGAAAGTTCAAGCTTGTACTGAAGAGATATGTGTCCTGCACATACCTGAACACTTAGGAGGTGTTTCCTAAATTCAACCCCCCTTCTCTTAATGGCAACTGCATTTTGTACTCAGGATTACGCTGCAGATACAGTTCTGTGTATTTCCATCACTACCCACTTAGCTGAGAGCAAAGTTAAACAGCTCCAGGTGCAAGTGCTCAGATTTACTTCAGAAACATTGCTCACAAAGGGAAGAGATTAGGCCTTAACTTAAACAAAATGCCATCCTTTCACGTCTAAAACTTAGCTCCTATACAAGGTCTCTCCTGGATGAATATCCAGTTACTGACATTTAACTTTGCCTTGCAATTTGCAATTGAAAAGTCGAATCATAGAATCATAGAACCAGAGGTTGGAAAAGACCTCTAAGATCATCAAGTCCAACTGTCAACCTAACACCAGCATGTCTACTAAACCACATCTGTAAGTGCCTCATCTACATGTTTTTTGAACACCTCCAGGGATGGTGACTCAACCACCTCCCTGAACATCCTATTCCAATGTCTGACCACTCTTTCAGTAAAGAAGTTTTTCTTAATATCCAATCTAAATCTCCCCTGACGCAACTTGAGGCCATTGCCTCTCAACCTATCGCTAATTACTTGGGAGAAGAGACCAATACCCACCTCACTACAACCTCCTCTCAGGTAGTTGTAGAGCTCTGGACAATGACCGTAAGACAATCTTCAGAGCAGAGAAACCAAAAATAAACAATCTTATGAGTGTACTAATGTGAACAAAGGATATAATGCATAAAAATCAGAAGTAAGATGTAGGAAAATCAGGGAAAATGTGAATGGTGGAAAAATCCAAATGTCACTTGCTTATGGGTGGTGTTGATATCAGGCCATAAGCACATTGAGGTGCTTACACCAGCTATATTTGCTCACAAGAATCGTACTGCTTTAACTACACTGATTATAAAATCAAGCTTAACTAAATCCGAGCAACATTTGCATGCAGGAAGCATGCAGCCCTTCAAAAGGCAAACTTCCCTTTGATGTGCTGGACTGAATTTCACACAACATATGTAATAAGGCTGAAAGGGATATTAAGAAGTGGTAGGTGGTAGGTTCCTCTGTAGGGCTGGGTCATGAAAGCCTTCCCTCATATCTGGGCAGCAGGCGTAGCTCTAGCTGGCCATTAGCAGTGACACCACCTAGAACACTCAGTGGTCAGACTCTCCCAGTACTTGTGCTGTCCCCGTTTCCACAGCAGAGTTGTCACCTGGGGTCCCCACTCAATGTGTGCCCTTGTCCCTGCTGCTGGAAACATGCCACATGCTGCAGACTTGGAGTCCACATTCACGTGGGCCCACCCTGTACTTCTGGGGTAGAGAGAGAAGGTAGATCATTGCTTATTTGACAAGCTTTGCCAGAACTACCGTAGTGAGGTGTTTCTCAGGACTTACGGAGTCTCTGAGGCAGAAAATCTGGCACAAAAGGCTCTGCAAGCTTCAGAGCATGGGAAGGGACAGAATGGGGTATTTTGTGATAATGTGATCCTATTGCCATAAAGCATCAATGACGGCTGTGGCCTGAATCCCAGGACATTTGAGAAATCCACTTCGCAATTACTCAAAGGGGGAAAAGGATCCTTGCGCAGGAATTAGCAGGGCTGACTGAAAGAGCTTTAAACTAGATTTGAAGGGAGAAAGGGACAATAACAGGCTCTCTAGAGATAAGCCTTGGGATGGCACACCAATGTGCAAGGTATGGTGTGCTTGTGAGATCCTTTGGTCTGTTGTCTCAGTGGAGGTAGGGGATGGACAGCCATGCGGCAGCAAACGTGCAAGGGTTATTGAGGTGTTATAAACCATGGCAGCACCTGAGAATGGTCACATAGGAAATAAGGCTTCTTCCCCCAGAAAGGGGGTGGGATCAATAGGCCAGCTGAAGTGCATCTATACTAACGCACGCAGCATGGGCAACAAACAGGAGGAGCTGGAAGCCATCATGCAGCAGGAAAACTATGATATAGTGGCCATCATGGAAACCTGGTGGGTCAATTCGCACAACTGGAGTGCGGCAAGGAAGAAGAGGCAGTCAGGTAGCCCTGTATGTTAGGGAGTGTCTTGATTGTCTAGAGTTTGATGATGGAGATGATAGGGTTGAGTGTTTATGGGTAAGAATCAGGGGGAAGGCAAACAAGGCAGATGTCATGGTGGGAGTCTGTTATAGACCACCCACCCAGGATGAAGAGGCAGATGAAATATTCTATAAGAAGCCGGGGGAAGTCTCACGATTGCTGGCCCTTGTTCTCACAGGGGACTTCAACTTAACAGATGTCTGCTGCGAATACAATACAGGAGATAGGAAACAGTCCAGGAGGTTCTTTGAGTGTGTGGAAGATAACTTCCCAACACAGCTGGTGAGTAAGCCAACTGGGGAAGGTGCCCTGCTGGACCTGTTGTGTGTGAACAGGGAAGGACTTCTGCGTGATGTGGTGGTTGGACTCTGTCTTGGGCACAGTGATCCTGAAATGATAGAGTTTTTGATTCTTGGAGATGTAAGGAGTGGGGTTAGCAGAACCGCCACCTTGGACTTCCGGAGGGCAGACTTTGGCCTGTTTAGGAGCCTGGTTGACAGAGTCCATTGGAGACAGTCCTGAAGGCCAAAGGAGTCCAGGAAGGCTGGACATTCTTCAAGAAGTAAGTCTTAAAAGCACAGGAGCAGGCTGTCCCCATGTGCCAAAAGGCAAGCTGGCGGGGAAGAAGTCTAGCCTGGCTGAACAGAGAGCTTTGCGTGGAACTCTGGAAAAAAAGGACAATTTATGTCCTTTGGAAGAAGGGGCAGGCCACTCAGGAGGACTACAAGGATATTGTAAGGTTATACAGGGAGAAAGTTATAAGAGCCAAAGCCCAGCTAGAACTTAGCCTAGCTACTGCCATAAAAGACAAAAAAAATGTTTCTATAAACACATTAACAACAAAAGGACGGTGAAGGAGAATTGCCATCCTCTATTAGATGTCAGGGGAAACTTAGTGACAAAGGATGAGGAAAAGGCTGAGGTACTTGATGCCTTCTTTGCCTCAGTCTTTAACGGTAAGGGAAGCTGTTCTCCGGACACCCAACCCCTTGTGGAGGAAGACAGGGATGGGGAGCAGAAAGAAACCCCCAAAATCCAAGGGCAAATGATCAGTAACCTGCTACACCACATAGACACACACAGGTCTATAGGGCCAGATGTGATCCAATCAAGGGTGCTGAAGGAACTAGCAGATGTTCTCGCCAAGCCACGTTCCATCATCTATCAGCAGTCCTGGCTAACTGTGGAGGTCCCAGTTGACTGGAAATTAGCTAATGTGACACCCATCTACAAGAAGGGCTGGAAGGAGGATATCAGGAACTACGGGCCTGTCAGTCTGACCTCGGTGCTGGGGAAGATGATGGAGCAGATCATCCTAAGTGCCATCACGTGGCACACACAGGACAACCAGGTGATACGGCCCAGTCAGCATGGGTTCATGAAAGGCAGGTCCTGCTTGAGCAACCTGATCTCCTTCTATGACCAGGTGACTCACTTAGTGGATGAGGGGAAGGTTGTGGATGTCATCTACCTGGACTTTAGCAAAGCCTTTGATACTGTTTCCCACAGCATCCTCCTGGAGAAACTGGCTGCTCATGGCTTGGACAGGTGTAGTCTTTGCTGCGTAAAAAACTGGCTGAATGGCCAAGCCCAGAGAGTTGTGGTGAATGGAGTCAAATCCAGTTGGTGGCTGGTGACAAGTGGTGTTCCCCAGGGCTCAGATTTGGGGCCAGTTCTGTTTAATGTCTTTATCAATGAGCTGGATGAGGGTATTGAGTGGTCCCTCAGTAAGTCTGCAGATGACACCAAGCTGGGCGGGAGTGTTGACCTGCTTGAGGGTATGTAGGCTCTGCAGAGAGATCTGGACAGACTGGATCGATGGGCCAAGGCCAACTCTATGAGGTTCAACAAGGCCAGTTGTCAGGTCCTGCACCTGGGTCACAACAACCCCCTGCAACACTACAGGCTTGGGGAAGAGTGGCTGGAAAGCTGTCCAGAGGAAAAGGACCTTGGGGTACTGGTCAACAGCCAGATGAACATGAGTCAGCAGTGTGCCCAGGTGGCCAAGAAGGCCAATGGCATCCTGGCTTGTATCAGGAACAGTGTGGCCAGCAGGAGTAGGGAGGTGATCGTGCGCCTGTACCCGGCACTGGTGAGGCCGCACCTGGAGTACTGTGTTCAGTTTTGGGCCCCTCACTACAAGAAGGACATTGAGGGGCTGGAGTGTGTCCAGAGAAGGGCAAGGAGGCTGGTGAGGGGTCTAGAACACAAGTCTTACGAGGAGCAGCTGAGGGAACTGGGGTTATTCAGTCTGGAGGAGGCTGAGGGGGGACCTTATTGCTCTCTACAACTACCTGAAAAGAGGTTGTAGCAAGGTGGGGGTCAATCTCTTCTCCCAAGCAACAGGCAATAGGAGAAGGGGAAACGGCCTCAAGTTGCATCAGAGGAGGTTCAGATTGCGCATTAGCAAAAACCGCTTCACTGAAAGAGTGGTCAAGCATTGGAACAAGCTGCCCAGGGAAGTGGTTGAGGCACCACCCTTGGAGGTATTTAAAAGACGTGTAAATGCGGAGCTTAGGGACATGGTTTAGTGGTGGAATTGACAGTATTAGGTTAATGGTTGTACTCGATGATCTTGAAGGTCTCCTCCAACCTAAACAATTCTATGATTCTATGATTCATATAGTATTTAACATATTTATTTTAGCAGGCTGCTATCGAAACAGAAGGACAGGACTTTGTACCTGGGGTTTCTTCTGTCCAGACCCTCTGGGACCACAGAGCATGGAGGATGCTCTCAGCTTTTCACAACCCTTTTTGGCACAGAGCAGCAGCAAATACCGTGAAGATGAGCAATGAAGGATTCACACTGTAGGGTAAATACATGCTGCTAAAGTGCCTGTGCTGAATTCCAGAAAAAAAAAGAGGATGCCTTCTAGTCAGCATTCCCAAGGAATGCTCTAATTTACGCTAGGAACCAGCTATGTAACTGCAAGTTGAGGGTGATGTGGATCTATTAAGTCATCCATCTTGCTCTCCGATCTTTCCCTTCAGCTCAGCTTTTCTCCATCTGAGTAGCTCCAATCTGTCCAGGATACCACCTTATTTTTAGCTGCTCACGATGCATGAGCAGCATGAGATTCTAGGTATTGGGGTATTAAAACAGAAAGTCATTTCATCAGATCTCATTGAAATACAGCTGCCTCTGGAGCTTCTAATTCAGATCTACTGCATGGCTTTAATTGCATGAGGCACTTGCAAAGTTCATAAAATTTGTGTTCAGGCAAATGTACCCTTTTGGGGCAGATTTGGTGGAATCACATTTATTCAGTGCAAGGTAAGTACAGCTTACTCATTTCTAGCCTCACATAGTTCCTTGGATATCATTATTTTCTTGGAAGGGAATGTCTGCTGGTGTTTGGAGCGCTCATAAAAACTGGACATAGCTGCAGCCTGTGTATCTAGCATTTGCTAAGAGTTCACTGTGGGTTTCCCTAGTGTGGCAGATTTACAAGGGTCATATTTCCATCGTCATGGGTTTGCCCGTGAATAATTCTCCTGTGTCTTGTGCACAAATGTGATTTTCCTACAACACCCATATATTTCTCTGTCCCTATACCCCCTCTGTCTCCCCAGTATTTTTCTTCACACAACACTGTGGCCAAGGCAACAGAAAAAAAATCTTTCTGTGAACATGCATATTATTTTCTGAGCCTTTTATGTCTTTTTTAGGGCAGGGCTCAAGCAGGATTTTAGCTGGTGGTGATGATAGTTGATGCAGTTTAAGGACGGTCTGGTGCGATTACACACCTCGGCTTTTCATTGTTCACACTGACATGGATCTGAAATATCCAGGCTGATGTCAAAACCCAGATAGTGTTGGTGGTGCGAGAGAAAACAAAGAGACGCCGAGCAGGCATCCCATGGACCGGCCGAGGTCAAAGCGCACCCGCTCTGTGCTGCGGGGTGGCAGGGACCGGGGCGGTCCAGGCAGCAGCAGCCCCATCCCCACGGCTGGCCCCGCACCAGCCCACGCGGGAGTTTCTGCATCCCCGCGGCAGCTGCAGCCATCCACATCCTGGACCAGCAACGAGGGAGAGCCAGAGGTTTTCCAGTCGGGAATCTGCACAGAGACGGGTAACAGTGGGGCAGAGGCAGCACTGGGGAAGCTGCACAGGCTGTGATCACATCCCGTCCCCAGCCTCCATCACGACACCAATTTTCAAGGGTCTCTCAAAATCCAAACTAAAATCAATAAACAAAGTCCTGATCTGCCAGAAAGAAATTGTCAGCTAAGCTCTGAACAGTCCTTTGGGAAAACCTATTTTTCCTGTTTCCCGTTTTTTGCAGTTCTTAGTGGGTTTATTTATTTTTACCCTTTGAGATTAATCACCGTAAGATGCAGGACCTGCTCGCTGCCAGCTGCACCCCAGAGGTGTTTTACAGGCAGGGTGCTCCGGGCTGCCTGTACCCCGTGTGCTCCCTCCACGCCTCTGTCATCCGGCTGCCGTGCTGTTCGTGCCGCAGCGAGGGGAAGCGAGGCTTGCAAAGCCTGGGTCCCTCCAAGTCCCTCCCGTCAGCTCACTCCTCCGGCACTAAACTTCCTTCTGCTTTTTCTACCCTAACAAAAGGTACGGGAAAGTTAGCACCAGGCAAGTACTCCAGCTAACAAAAACTTGATGGCTGTATGCTCATGTATGCACACAAACGTATTTGTGCTGCGCAGAGAAGAAAGCTTCTTCCCCAGTCTTGCTTACCAAATGGCAAGATTTAATCTATTTATCTCGGCGAGTAGGCGCTAGAGCCAGTATTCAATGAAGAGTGTAGGAAATGTGCCCATGGTAGTAGATAAAAGAACACCTCTAAGCATGCGTGAGCATTTCTGAAAGCTTATGTAATGTTTCCTTTGCAAAATAAACATATACTTACAGCCCCATTTCCAAAATGTCACCAAGAATATCATCACTTGCAAATGTTTCCGGGGAGGAGGTTGCCAAATTGCTAAATATATTCTGGGCTTCGAATAGACATTTTGTACCGTTTCCTTTCTACCCTGATAAATCTTTTCTCAGCCCCGTCGCAGAAACTCGGAGACCTGCCTGGGGATGGCATCCCACTGGCTTGGGTGCTGTGCAGTAGTAACCAGAGACTCGGTTTTAGAGAGGTGGGCACTGTGCCAGGGGAAGCCTACGACTCTGCTTTTCCTCCACTTGCCGCTAACCCCCCGCAGAACGGGCACCATAGCGGGAGGAGGGAAAACAGGGACATGACCAAGGGGATGGGGGGGTGGAGGGTCGGGAGAACCTGCGAGAGCATAGGGACAAGGTCTGCACAGCACGTGGGGATGGCCGCTCGCCGCCCAGCCTGACACGGAGCTTGTGCCAAGGCCCAGAGGCGCAAAAACTTGCTGACATCGTGATTTTCGGAGTCTCATGCTTTAAAAATTCAGAAGGCTTTTTTGTATGCCGGTTTGCCTCAGTGACGTATGGCCATCTGTCTGTAAACTAGTGCAGATACCAAGAATGCATCATTTCAGGGTTTTTACACTTCAGCTGACAGACCGTACAAATTCAATGAAGGGGAAATGGTGCAACTCACGACACGTTAACATACATAATGCATACAAACCTCTGCCCTAACCATCCATTTGTTTTTCCTGAGGATATTAGGGGCAGCCTGGTGGGTTTTCTGAGCTCGGACGCACAGGCACGGTGTTATCCAAGAGCTATCTCCTGGTGGCCTAACGGTCACAGATGAGAAGTTAACTGGAAGAGAAGAAAAGTTAACAGCTGGATCCAGAAAAACATGAGGAGGCAGAAGCACTCATGCTGTATCCCAGGCTTTAATATTTCATCTTTCCTTTACTTACACTTACCTGACTCCACTGACTTGCAGAAATGAGGGTGCAAGGGGAAGGTGCCCACATCAATCTCAACAAAGAGAACACTGAAGCACTGTCACATGGACACATGGGGCCTAAATAACCTGTCCAGGCATGGGACCAAATTAGTCATTTACTGCCATTTCAGCCCTACATGGCAAGGGCAGCTGCCACCACGTTATGGAAGCAGCACAGGCATTTCCGCATCCAGAAGGAGCATCAGCCAGCGTTCTCCTGATGAAAAGTAACCTTACAAGAGCTGGGTCAGTTCCCAATCCAGTTCGTCAGAGGGGTGTAAGACTCTTCTTCTGGCGGAAGAAAAGCGGTAGGTATGAAAAACCGCAAGTGAGATGGCAAGCTCTCTCCTTTTCTGTTTTTTTTTTTGTGATCAACACGGGGTAGATTCCTGCAGAGCCTGTGACAGCTGGAAAGGCTGGAGATAGAAATATCCCTCATGAAGTCTAGAAAGACTGGTAAGAACCTCCCGGGTGGCCAGGAGTAGCCCCTTGCTGTTGAAGATGCCGTATTTAGTGAGGGTGTACCAGTAACAGGACAAGGGGCAACAGGCACAAACTGAAGCACAGGAAGTTCCATCTGAACACGAGGAAGAACTTCTTCCCTCTGAGGGTGACGGAGCACTGGAACAGGCTGCCCAGGGAGGTTGTGGAGTCTCCTTCTCTGGAGATATTGAAGACCCACATGGACGAGGTCCTGTACAACCTGCTCTAGGTAACCCTGCTTCGGCAGGAGGGTTGGACTAGATGACCCACAGAGGTCCCTTCCAAGCCCTACCATTCTGTGATTCTGTACGACAACGTACAAACACGACAGCTGTACCAAGCCACCGAGCCAGGCCTGGCTGAGGGGGCTCCTCTCTGCCCCCCCCGTGCTATCAGTGCGCCTTCCTCCCTTCCCCAGCCGAGGTTTATTTACAGCCGATTCACACCCATTTGTTCCTGAGCCATTAGCTTCACTGCCGCTTCCTCCTCCTCCTCCTCCTCCTCATTGTTCGCGGCTCCCCGCAGCACAATGGCAGCCCCCGGCCCCGCCGCCCGCGCATGCGCCCCGCGCGCCTCCCCCGCCACCAAGCGGGGCGCGAACAGGAGGGGGGCGTGGTCTGACGGAGGGGCGTCTCCCGGGGGCGGGGGCGTGGCCGCGGGGGCGTGGCGCGGCGCGGCGCGCCCTGTCCATGGTGCGGGCGGCGGCGGCGGCGGCGGCGGCGGCTTCGGCGGCGGCGGCGGCGGCGGCGGCGGCGGCGGCGGCGGCGGGGCGGGTGTCCCCGGTGTCCCCGCGGCCGGAGGGCGGCGGCGCGGGGCTGCATGGACGTGATGTCCCCGCAACAGGAGCACCTCGGGCCGGGCCGCTCGTCCTCGGTGAGCGGCGAGAGCAGGGTCTTCGCCGCCGCCGACAGCAAGAAGGTGAGGCCGCCGCCGGGAGACCCCGCGGGAAAGCGCCTCCTTCCCCGCACCCCGCCCCGGTCCCGCAGCTCCCGGCACTCCGCGGCCCCGTCGCCCCGGGTCCCACACGCCGCCTTCGGCACCGGGGGAAGCTGCCGGGGGGGGGGGAGCTGGGGGTGCGGCGGTGGCCGGCGGAGCTCGGGTGGGTGGCCCCGGGGAGCTGCGGGGGGTTGCCGCGGGGATGTCCCGGGAGGGAAGGGGGGCTGCGGGGTGGGGGTGCGGGGTGGGTGAGGGAGGTGTCCCGGGGAGACGGGAAAGTGTGCTCGGCGGGGCCGAGCGGCTTCGGTGCGTGGGTTTCCCGGGGAGCTGCGTGGATGGGCTGGGGAGACAAGGGGGGGGGTTGCTGCGTGGGTGAGCTGGGGATACCTAAAGGGGGGCTTTGCTGGGTGGATGTCTGGAGGTTTTGCTGGGTGGGCGTCGGAAGGAGCGGGGGTGGGGGGGGGGAGGCTTGAGGAATGGTTATCCAGGGGGACTGAGAGGGTTCTGCTGCCTGGGTGTCTGGGGGGAGCGAAGGAAGGGTTTACTAAAGGTGAGGGGGTTTGCTGGCCGCTCTCGCACGTGCTTTGTGCGAGAGAAATGTAAGAGCAGCTTCCCGAAGAAGCGCCTTGCGGTCCCTAAGTAGATCACAATTGATAGCAGAAGAGCGTCATCCCGTCTTCCAGACGGGTTGTAAAATCTGTTTGATGTCTCGGGTCGCTTCTCAGCATCTGACACAATCAAGTGCAAAATGCTCACTTCTGTGTACAGCCAAGTACTGGTTTCTGCCCTGTGCTTTGCTGTAATGAGCGAGCTGTAATAACCACGTTCTTCCCACTGTGTAAAACGGGAACTCTTTTCTTCTCCATGCTTTATCAAGTGCTATAGTGTTTTTCTGCCGACAGAAGAGCTGGTACCTTCCTGCCTTACCAATTTTGCCTCACAATGACAGTTAAATCTATGCACTGCCTTGTTGTTAGAGGTACACAACACTACTGACTGCCAGATAGGCTGGCAGGATTAGAGTGGCTGGCCAGGTTACCGTGTCCTTTACTAAATCTGTCCACCTGGTGACAGGAGTTTAGGATGCGTGGTAGCAGAGGCTGAGCTTGTGTCCAGTCCTGCTGCTGAGCAGTGGTTGGGGCTTTGCTGGCCGTGGCACAGTGTTGCGGAGAGGAGTTCTGGTCCCTCTCCTCCTGCTGAAGCATCTCTTCGGGCTGGGGAGCAATGCTGTTTCCACGGGACATGTTCACACGTACTGTGTCCCACCAAGGCACGTAGAGCTCCAGCCTGACTGCAGCCCTGGGGACCTCTTCTCATGGCCGCTGCTGCCAATGGTGCAATGGAGAGTGTTTGGCCAAGATTTCTACCAGATTTTGCTGCAGGTAGTACCTGATCGGTTACTGAAGAGGGAGTGTGATACAGCTGGATGAAGTAGTGGAGTACCTTCTGCTGCCTAGGTGGACAAAGTAGTGGAGTAGATACCCTCTCCAAGTACTGCGATCTAATTTGAGATGGCTAAGTGTGCGGCTTTGCTTTTTCTTCTATCTTTTCTTTCATTTTTGCTGACGACAGAGTACCATGTACCTTCCAACCTGGCAGAGCCCTGATGCCAGGCACCCACCTGAAATGAGAAAGGATGCTCCAGTACCGTGAAGATGGACATTTTTTTCCTTACAAGTTCTACTTCATGATTCAGCATTCTGAGGACAAATATTAATGGTAGCACTTGTGTTTCCTATTCCTGCTCCAAAGAGCCCAAAGGAACGCAGACCTTGTTTTTGCCAGCGCTGACAAGGGAGTGGGGATATTACTTTTTACAGACCTTGGCAGCCCTTACGGAATTCCTCAGTGTGGAGGCACATGCGACGGGGGTACAGATGGAAATGCTCCTGCGGAGACGCAGCTTGAGACCTTGGCTGGGCTGTGCAGCATATGGCAGCTTTGCACACCAACACGGGCAGCCACCAACATCTAGCCAACCGCTCAGCTGCTTGTCCGCGGCCGTGGTGCTCCCTTGAGACTACCAGCACGCATCTCTCTCTGCCTATTTCGGGAAGAAGATTCCTACCTTTACGCTTGTGCAGCAGTGGGCTGGACCCAATTTTGTCTGAAGCTGGATCTCAGTGACAGTTTGAATATTTTTTTGGGGTCCTATGGACTCTCTATACACCTCTGTTTTGTATTCCACTCAGTGCCAAAGCAGCATGTTTTTTTACAATACAGAAAGTCTTTCTTACTACTGGGGAGATTACACTGCTTGTATTGATTACGGACGGTTAAATGGAAGAATGTGTTGGCAAGAAATCAGTTTTGATAGAGGTGACACAGCATGTCGGCTGAACAATGCTGTTTCAGATGTGTATTTAACATGAACCATTTTACTTTCTGGCACAAATGCCCCCAAATATGGCATGCTAAGCAACCACTGAACCTTTCTCCCTTTTTATTATTGTGGCTATACCTTTCTCAAATTAGCTGAGATTTGCTGCATTGTTCTGTGGTTATCTGAACTCCTACTTCATCTTCCACTTGGCCGTCAAAACCAAGCTGAAGGATCACATGCTTGATCACATCATAGGACCAAGAGACAGAAAATGTCTAGGACTTTTTTCATGTATTTTGTGTGACCATTTAAGCTATTTTCCTGGAAACACTTCCTTTTCTTTTCTTGACATGCAAAGTGGTTTGAACCGCTAACCTACCTCACAGGCACTGGGGGGTTCTCTCTGTTAAATGCTGACAAGGCATTCAAGACACCCTGCTAAAAGGTGACGTTGAAGTGCAGTGTTTTAGTTAATGCTTTTGGAAAATTCTGGGCTAGATTCCCTCCTCTGCTGGACTTCCTGGAGTCACTGGACTATGCGTGGCTGACCGACAGAGAAGTTTTGTACTGACTGTTTAGTTTAATAACCCATACCAGTAAATTGATGCAACTCTGAAGTGGATTGAAGTAACATGAGTAAGAGTGATTATACTGATAGAGATTATTTCTACAAATTTGTCAAAACAAACTATGCAGCAGGGACGACTTTTATGCCAGTGTAACTGTGTCAGCAGTAGCAGCTGCGGTCATTTAACTGTATTTATAAGTTCCTGGTGTTTCACTTCTCTCTTCTTGAAGGGGCTAGATTCCAATCAACCCTGAAAGTTTCACCCAAGACAATATTTGGTAACACAAAGAGTCACTCTTAGGATTTTTTGCTGCCTCCTTGAAGATTTCAAGTAATTACTTATAGTGTTTTGGAGGCTCAGCAATTTTTAATATTTACTTGTACGATGTGTGCAAAAGAGTAACCATTTTGCACACTAAGAAAAATAGTATTTACAGTTTTGAGACTTGAAATATGGTATCCCATCACCATAAAAATGTGTTTCTTTGTGATTCTGATCACAAGTACAGCAGCAGTTTACTGGAAGAGAAAGAAGCGTTACCGTGTTCCCCAACAGTGTACTAAATGGATAAAATTCAAGCAAATTAACAGCATTGGAAGAGTAAAGGTGGTCATTCATAATCTTCATCCTTTTGTTTGTCTTACTCTGCAAAGATGAACGAAGTATGTATTTGCCATTATATTTGATGATACCTTGAGCTCATGCCCTTATATATATGTTTTTTAACATAAATTTTCTTAAGCAGAGATTTCTTCTTCCTGCAAGTCTCTGTCCTGTTTAGTGTGAACCTGGCTGAGAATCCAGTGGGTTGCTTCCAAAATCACTTGGTAGTGCTGGGAATCTCGGCTGTCCAGCAACACCTCTGGTACTGTTTAGTGAAGTGATGGACAATTCCTGTCATCCCGCAGGCATATTCTGTAGCAATTTTATTTCTGATGAGGACTGAAACAGGCCCCTATTTTAGTGAAGTCATCCGCACAGTTGTTCCTTAGGTTGAAATCACCCTGGCAGGCTGTGCTGGCTTACGGTAACTTACTGTTGTGATGTGCCTCCTGATGCTGCTTTAATTGTGGACTAGGATTAGCAATTCTTCCTCTGCCTGTCCATGAGAGAAACTGAAAATTATGCATAAAACAATGTGTTTGAGTTCGTGAGTTTCCTAGCCTTGTTTGTTTTATTTTGTCCCTCATGGTGGCAGTAGGAAAGAGGGGGACTTGGCAGGTCGTGTGGGATCTAATATCCAAGAACTGCATATATCAAATTATTGCCTGTTTACTTAATGCTGCTTGAAATATCCATGCGGAGTAGGAGGAATCTCCTCTCTGTCATCTGTAAACTGCTCCTGAGAAAGCCTTGCTGTACTGAAACTGAGGCAGAATTGTGTCCATGTGTTAACCTTCCTGCTTTGTGTCAGGCTTGAAAGGAAACTTTGGGCTTCATCAAAACCACGCCAACCAGAGTCACCGGTCTGAGCACTGCAGGCACAGTGCAGCTGACAGTAGGGACCCATAGGTGCAATATTCGATGCTCCTCTCCTCAGCATGTTTAGTAGTCTTCCACATCTCCATCTTTTGATGTAGATGGGTGAGACATTTTGAACACATCCGTATCAGTGCTTCCAAGAATTTGTATCCTTTGGGAGGTAGTTGGTAGAACATTTTTTGCTCTTAGTTTCTTTCATCTGTTTTTCATTCTACTCTGAGATGGCCTTTAGGCTCCATCTTTGCTGTGCTCTCTAGCAGCTGCTGTTTCATGATGATGTGCTTTTGCTTCCACAGTGTTGATAGCTCTTTCCTCTTGTGCCCCTGCAATTGTCTTCTCCTTGGTTATCCATCCAAAAATGGCTTTCTTTTTAGGAAAGTCCTTGTGAGTAAAAGAATTCTGTGGCCATAAACAAAAGCACATAGTTTTGTCACCTTCTCAGCTTTTATGGTAAAGAGCCTCTCTGTGGGACCTAGACATCCCTGCTGCCTGAGCCAGCAGTTCAAATGCAGTCATCTTCTCACCCTGTTTATAAGGGCTCGAGAATGTTATAGGTCAGTATAGGACCGTTTCTTGCCCTGCCAAAGCATAAGAGATTCTTGTTATTTCTGGTATTTTTAGACAACCCTACACTGTGAGTCTAACAAATACTGGATTATAGCATGTAGGAAAAAATTATTTATTGCCTCTCGTAAGTGGCCTGTTCATACAGGGGAAAGAGTGATGCCCAATTGTCCTGGAAAATTAACTGCTAGGTGCTGAGGATTGTTTTGATTTTTTGATTGTCAGGCAGTTAGTTGAACTTTGCCTTATAGTTTTTGGTAAAGGTTTGTGATCTGTGCTTTGGTTCATGTCTAGCTAAACCAGAAATGCGTGCCACAGATATTTTTTGTTTCTCAGACAACAAGAGTGCAGCTTGCATGGGTGAAATCCCTCACGGTTACTAACTTAGATAGTTTTAAAGAGTAGGCTTTATTAAAATCAGACTTCCTTTTATGAGAAAAATAAAGCAGTGAGAGGGAGAGCCTAGCCACCTGAGTGCAATCCTCCGCTCAAGGTATTGGCACATCTGAGGGTTGTCCCTGTCACCCAGTTAAATGACCCAGGCAGACGTCCCAGCCTTGACCCACTTCTGGAGCCAGCCTCTAAATCAGGAGCCTGAAATCCTTTCATCGTTGGGGAGGCTTTTACAAGGGTATCTGCACATTGCTGAGGAGGCATTTCTGCTGCGTTCACCTGTCAGTCAGGAACTGAATAAATTTTTCAACTATTTCATTTATGAATCTCTTGAATAGACATCAGGGAGTATCATTTTCTCATCCTAAGCTCAAACCACTCTCTGAGAAGTCAATTGTTCCCTATGTTACTGAGCTCACAAATTTGAGCCGATGATTAACTCAATTTTCTTTGTCACCTTAGTTTTCTTTTACAGTCAGTGGAGGAAAACAGCACTGCTAGGACAGGACGATCTGTGCCCTAAATGTGTCCTTTTCCCTCTGTTGACTGTCAAAGGAGCGCAGGCCAAACAGCTCAGGTGTGCAAGTCAGAGGCTGGGTGAGGAGAATGCTCCTGCACGTGTGTGACCATCGCATCGCTCAGGCACCATGACCTGGCAGCGCGGGCGGCGTGCTCCCGGGAGTCACAGCACACAGCCCCTGCCTTAACCCACCTGCTCTGACCTCCTACGCCTTGGCAGTAGCTGCAGCGGGGCATCCACTTGTTGCATAGGTTTTCACTTCTCTAGATACTTGTAAAATATTATAAACACTGTGTATCTGTTACTTAAGTTATTTGTCATCACAAAAGAAATAAGAAGTACCATAAATTTTTCATGCATTCTTTATTCAATTCATGCTCTGCTATTCTCTAAGCTTAACATAGTGAAGTGATATACACAACGTACAAGAGAGTGCTTTATCTTCAGTTCAAGTTTTTTTGACGACATGCTGCAGATGCTGCTCTGTATTACTCTTTTCAGAGAACAAGAATTAATATCATAACTTGGCAATATATCAATTTACATAAATTCCATATAATACCATTATCCACTTCAACTGCGAGGCAAAATTAGTTGAATACTGCCAGTCAGGAATAGATTTTTCTTCCAGCCGATGACATGTGAGATACTGTGAAAGTTTTACTGTAATCCTGTAATCCATAGGGGTTCTCATTCCTGAGGAGAGACAGCACATTTTCAGTGATTGTTTGCAAGGTACAGTCCTCAGCGTGGTGGGCTGGTCTGCTCATAAACCACCTACCATCACAGTTTACAAAACAGTGTTTCAGAGTGTAGGTCTGATCATTATCTGGTGTAAATTCATTCTTTTGAAATCTATAGCCCTCGGTCTGTATATACCAGATGAGAAACTGGCCAAATACTAGTGTGTACCACCAGCCCAACAACTGAAAAAGCAAACCTTTTTGTTTTTGTTAAAAAAGCAGTCAGGACGACAACCACCAGAAATGCAGAAAGTATGAAGTTAAACCTGAATCAGAAGGGAGGGGGCTGGAACGCAAGCTTTTGAATGTGAGGAAGGCAAAAATAACTCTAGTTTGTCCTGACTGATACAAGATTATCATCTTTGCATCTGGCACACTGTAAACATTCATTATGGATACTGATTTTATGATACATTTCACATGGGTGTGACTCAGCCAACAAGTATGAGGATTTCTCTCTGTGTTGACCTTTCTAATATTTACATGAAAATGTGGGAGGTTATGATGTGGGACACATGTTGAGAAATGCTTCTCTGTGTCCCACGCTTGGATAATTGGTCATTGCATCTCTTTTTGCTCCCAAACATCTGCTCTCACTACAGCTGTCCAGGATGTATCTCCTCTTCTCCGCATTGCCAGGGTGACATCTTTGCACATGTAAACGTGGTGAAACCGAGGAGAGCAGGCATCTGGGTCCAACTTAGCCAAAACCAAATTTGTCTTCTTCCTTCTCAAAGTAAATCAATTCAAGTCATCATGATACTCACTGATTTTCCCTTCCCAAACTCTGTACATAGCAAAATAAAAACAAAAAACCCCTTTCTGTTTGTAGTCAATGTCTCTGTGTAATGTTTTTATTTGCATACAGCTGACCTGACTCACTTCACTTTTGCTGTGAAAGAAAAATTTCCTTTCCAAATCTCATCAGTGACCTTTTATGTTTTAAGGCTCTTTTTTGTAAGCTTTGCTTAATAGCTTAGGACTGTATTAAGAGGCTGCCCAGAGAGGCTGTGAAATCTCACCCTCGGAGTTAACACAGATCTGGACGGGAGGCAGCCTGGAGCAGCCTGCTGAAATGGGTCCTGCTCTCAGCAGGTCCAGAGAGGCTGGGCCAGAGACCTCCTGGGGTCCCCTCCAACCTGAATTGTTCTGTGACTCTCTGCCAGCCGTCTGAGCTCTTATTGAACTTGCTGTAGTCCTAATCTTCACCTTGGTTGTCAGATATTTAAGTCAAGACTGGAGTCTCACTGCCACAGGCACTAGTCAGTGCTGCTAAACTAAGCATGAAAAAAATTGCCATAGTTAAGAGAGATTTTGAAATGCTGCATTTTTTCAGTGGCTTCCTTTTTAGACCTGAGAAGCCAAAGGATTTAAGATCTCTGTGAAAACGTAACCAAACCTCCACTGCATTCTCAGGAGCTGGGATGCTCTAGTTGGAACCACCCCCTGGAAGCCACCTGCTCAATAATCAGATTTGCAGTGAATTTCAAGTTGGGAGCTGATGCTTTATATAAACTCTTGCAAAAAATTTGGGTTGGGGGAAATCTGTGGCTTGTCTTCTGTAGGACGTTAGACTCCATTGCTACACAGATCTTTTTTTGCCTTCATATTTGTAGTTATGCTATTTTTAGAATGCTAACAGCTTCTCAGATTTGCTAGCAGTAAACCAAACTTATTCCATTCACCAGAAAAATTTAGCAAAGCAAAAAAACCAACAAAAATGGGCATCTATGTTGTTAGTAATCTATTAAGTTTATCTATTAATCCAGTTGTTTTCTGATCGGATAGAAGACAGCTAAATGTTCCCAGGCTTAATTTATCAGTCTTGAGAAGGTTATTTTTTGATGAAAGAAAGAGGGAGGAGAGAATAATTTTTAAAGGTGAATTGAAATTACACAGTTGAATTTACAACAATTGTGGCACAATAGGTGTAACTGAGCATCTGACAAAACAAACAAGTGTGGTCTGCATAAATAAAGGGGGAACCTAAAAATGACACGATAATAAATGCACTGCAATGAGTAAAAGAAACACTTGTCAAAAACAAGTAAAGCACGTAGTACGGTAGAATTTCATTTCTCCAAGGGGAGCACGCTGTGCACCTGCCCAAACAAAATGTGTGCCACATCCAGCACATACATTGGCAGAGGAATCAGTTGTTCCCTGACATATCTGTTCTTGGTAGTCAGTGGTTATTTTTGGTATAAAGGAAGAAAGTCTTGCTTTGTGATTAGCTGAGAACAGAGACTTCACGACTGTCAAAGGCTGACCTGTTTGTGTGCTCTCGGCAGTTACCAGGCTGGTGCAAGGGACCGCTCCAGCATTGGAAACTGTCCTGCCAGGGTCTCAGGAGGAGTTCAGCACTGATCCTTTTGTTCGTCAGTTTATTCTGAAAACTATTTGAGCTAAATAAGGTAACAACAACCACTCTTCGGGTGTAGGGTCGATGAGAGGAGAGGTCATGCACCTTGGCAGCAGGCTGCACAACCGGTTGTAGAGAGCAGCTCCAAAGTTAGATCCAGGACTCCTTAGTCCTGGTTCTGGCTGTGTTCAGGGAAGTGTGTGGTTTTATCTCCTGTGGGTGCTTTTGAAAATATTCACCTCTGGGGAAAACAGTGTTGTTTATTTTCTCAGTATTTTTATTGTAGTATTCAACTTCACTCGACGGGAATCCATGCTCCCTTGACAGCTACTGACAGTTTCTTCTCTTCCCTAAGCTTTGTCTCTTTCTTTTTTTCTGCTGCATTCTCTGTCTTCGAGTTTCTCCTTTTTCCCATTCCCTTTCTAGTTCTGTGCTAGGAACTGCCCTGCCTTTCATGTTCCTATTTTGTCCCATAAATAATCAGGAATGAAAAAAATGTCATTATTGACTACCAAGAGACAAGACATAGTGCTCCAGCTAGATTAGGAGAGAAGGAAAATGCACTCACCTCTAAAGATTTGGAAAATAAAGGTAGCCCAATGTAGCACGTAAGGTTAGGTGGGTAGAATCCAAACCTTAATTTATGGTAAATATCTGACCTGACACAGAGATGTATCCCGCATTTGAAATTTGAGTCACCATCTGGATAGCTGATAAATTTAAAGTACAATAGATTATTAAGGGACAAAAAGAGTTTGAGGACAAGCTCTTGGTGTTTACTTCGTGTGTGCAGTGTACCTCAGGCATCTGTGTATAGACGCTAATTATCGCCTTTTCTTTATCACTGATTTTCCATTCGTGCTCCTGTTTTTCTCAGTATGTGATGTTTTACAACCATTTTCCTCTTCTAGGGTTGTTGGTGGCAATAACTCAGACTTTTTCACATGGTCTGAAATTGGAGCCTGGCTGCGACAATTCTGTACACATGCAGTTCTTGTTCTGAATCTCACCTATGATTTCATTTTGTTTCTCTTTCCAATCAGAAAATGAAGAGTTTGGCCCAAAGACGCCAGTCTGCACCATCTTTGATCTTTGTCAAAGCACTTCACAGATCTCGATCGGTCTCAAGGTGAGTTTTGCTGGCTGTAGTGTTTTGCAGTTTCTCAGCCCAAAACTTGAGAGGTTTTTGAGCTATTGTCAACACCAGGTTGGCAACCATTGTTCAGGCTGCTTGGTAGCTGCACAACTATAAAGCCTGCTGAGAAATGGGAGAGACCCAGCCCAGGTGCCAGCTGATCTCCTAGAGAGGGTTTCCCCAGTGCTGCCGCACTGAGCTGTTCATACCCAACTGGGCAAGCAGAGCTGCCCCCCAGTTTGCAACCAGGCATGCAACATTCGAGCGGCTCAGTTCTAATTAATTTGTGGCTGGCTATGATTGCCTGCTGGGGAGACGGCATAGGCAGAAGATGAATGTTCCCTACATTTTTCCTTGCACACTTATGCAGTGCCAGGCGTAACGCGGGAGTGGTTATCGTGGGAAATAAGCTGGAAAGTTGGGCAGAAAGGAACCTGATGAGGTTCAACAAAGCCAAATGCAGGGTCCTGCACCTGGGGAGGAACAACCCCATGCACCAGTACAGGCTTGGGGCGGACCTGCTGGAGAGCAGCTCTGTGGAGAGGGACCTGGGTGTCCTGGTGGATGACAGGTTGACCATGAGCCAGCAGTGTGCCCTGGCTGCCAAGAAGGCCAATGGGATCCTGGGATGCATTAGGAGGAGTGTGGCCAGTAGGTCGAGGGAGGTTCTCCTCCCCCTCTACACTGCCTTAGTGAGGCCTCATCTAGAGTACTGTGTCCAGTTCTGGGCTCCCCACTTCAAGAAAGATGAGGAGCTGCTGTAGAGTGTCCAGTGGAGGGCTACAAGGATGGTGAGGGGACTAGAGCATCTCTCCTGCGAGGAAAGGCTGAGGGAGCTGGGCTTGTTCAGCCTGAAGAAGAGAAGGCTGAGAGGAGACCTAATAAATGCTTATAAATATCTGAAGGGTGGGTGTCAGGAGGATGGGGCCAAACTCTTTTCAGTGGTGCCCAGCGACAGGACAAGGGGCAACGGGCACAAAATGAAGCACAGGAAGTTCCAACTGAACACGAGGAAGAACTTCTTCCCTCTGAGGGTGACAGAGAACTGGAACAGGCTGCCCAGGGAGGTTGTGGAGTCTCCTTCTCTGGAGATATTCAAGATCCACCTGGACAAGGCCCTGTGCAGCCTGCTGTAGGTGACCCTGCTTTGTCAGGGGGGTTGGACTAGATGACCCACAGAGGTCCTTTCCAACCCCGAACATTCTGGGATTCTGGGATTCTGGGATTGTACAGTTTAATTTGAGCTAAGTCTCCGTCAGGGACCGCTGTGTGCTGCAGTCTGTCCGGGGCTCTGGAAGCACCTGCTGGTTTAGGACAATGCTGTCTGTGGGCCAGGGTCTAGTGGTCACAGCCTGCTCCTGTCCAGCATTAGCAGCTTGTGGGGCAGAGTATGGGGGTGCATGTGGGTGTGAAGCGTTCAGTATTTTTTGTCTTCATCTTCTGCCAGGATCAGCCATTCCTCCTCCCTTCCTACCCTGGAGTAAAGCTGCCATAGAAATGGGAGTTTCTGTGGAGCTAGTCCACTGTCCAGTCCCAGCCCTGACCCGCCATTTGAACCACTCTGCGTACATAACTTTTGTCTTCCTGCACTACAGTTCATTAGACTTTAAACTTATAAAACAGAAGTGTTTATCGAGAAGTGAACCATCTGGTAGGCTGTTAATGCTTCCAGCTGTGTAGAGCTCTTTATGAAGAGACATTATTGAGGGAAATTAAAGTACAGCTTTGTAAGAAATATTTTTTCCTACTCTGTGGTGTGTTAAGTAATCAGTATGTGAGCTTTGGAAAGTTTTTTGTGTTTGATCTAACTAATACCTGGTTTCATGTTTGTCATCATGGAGAATTCCACAGTATTTCAGAAACCCATGAAAGTATTCTGTGAAAACATCAGCGTTGAAAAATAGGAAAGAAAATGAGTTGAAACTGCTTGCAGGTCTTTTTGCTGGCTATGACATGAAAAAGGAAACTTAGAAATGAATTCCTAAAGGCGTTTGCACCTTTTTGTGTAGTCTAGTGGCCTGAACCTTGGACTGAGAGCCAGCAACATGTGTTCTGGTTCTGGCTGTAAAATTTCTTCAGTGGCCTCTCTCTGACTTTGTTTCCAAGTCGTTAAAATAAGAGGAATGGGTATTTTGTAACCCCTTAGTGAGAATACTGATATTGTGTAGATTGTCTGTACTACCATATTTATTCTTCGTTTATTGTTATTTCTTTGTTGTATTTGTAGCTATGTTCATAACTGTGATGCACCTTTTGGGCATAGATGACACATTCGTAACTGAGGTTGTGAAGCTAGAGACAGACTGTTACTGTGGGGAATAGCAATAACTGGAGAGTACGGGGGACAAGAGATAAGATGTCTCAGCCCTTGGACTTTAGGGTTTCCTGCAGTTTATACACCTGTGTTCATAATGTCTTCCCTTCAAGCTGTCTTAAGACTTGCTCCTTGATATCTTTTTTTCTTGCTATTGCCTGCTCTGTAAGTATCAGAAATTGGACATAGCTGGAGAGCCAGAGTGGGGTGATACTCAGCATGTACATTTTCACCTAAGAATTTTATGCTTTCTTAAGTGTAAATATGTCTTGCTTCTATAGCTTGGATCAGAATTATTTCCAGATCTGGTATGTGGAAGGATTTTTCTGTAAGACCAGGTGGCAGACACTATAGTGAAGAGGACTGAAGATAGGGAAACGTTGCCATGCTGTGCAGCGAGGGCGATGCTTCACCTAGCTGATGGACCCTGCCGCCTTCACAACTGATGGGTGCTGCCTCAGCGCTGTCTGTCCTCTGCTGGTGGCGTGCAACGATTTATCTGCTCCTGTTGTTTTGCGCTGAAGTCTGTGGCCATAGTGAGAGGTACAGAGTGAAATCTGAGGATCCTGGAGACACAGCAGGTGATTTTGTGTCTTCATAGTCTATCAGTTAGAGGGTAACACTTCGGATGGTGTTTAACATTGGTCACAGGAGCAGTAATTCTCCCTTGTGCCTGACTTGCTTGTTTGGCTGTGCAAAACACATTCCTCTTCATCACCAAGCTGATGGATGCTTTTCAACTTTCCACTCTCTTTGTAGTGTAAATGCTTAATTTGTGTGCTTTCTCCTAAGGTGAGCTGAAGAGCAATAAAATGACTTCTCATGTTTTCTGATCTCCTCCAAATGTTTTACTTCAGACCTGTCTCAGCTCTTAGTTCACCGTCTTGTAGACACAGCCAGCCTGCAAATATCCATTATTCTCGTCTGACAGTGGACCTTAATACTGGGACTCTGTAACACTTACTTGTTAATGGTTGATTAATGACTTGTAGGTAATAAAGTTCCTATCTGAAGTTAGCAAACATCTGTGAGGGATTTATATGAATCCTCTCACCTCAGCAGCTGGCTCACCTCAATATTTGTTGAAATTAATGAACAAGTGCAAAGTTTAAAAGGGCAGGAAATACTTAGAAGCACAAGTCAGTTTGTATTTTTATACCACTTCATATGTCAGGTGTCCTTGGTTTATATACAGGGCACTTTCATAAAATGCGGTGGCACCCATTTTGGACAGACTTACTTTGGGACATTTTAAAATTTATATTTATTCAAAGAAACCATTGTGACATCAGGAGATGGCTGTTTAGCATTCAGAGGATCAAGGTTTTTTTGTGGTAGTGGTGGTGCAGCTGTGATGGCACAAGGATATAAGCGAGGCAAGATGATCTAGCTGGAAAAAGCAGATACTTGTTTGTGCCATTGTCCTCTTCTTCAGTCCTGAAAGAGAAGCAGATCTGAAGGTGTTGTGTTCTTAGAAGCTTGTCTTCTTTTTCTGCAGCTATATCATTTGGTTTAATGAAAGCTAAGCTTACCTTACAAATCTTGCCTTGCCATGTCAGTTGTACAAAATGAGTTACAAGATATTTTGCCTACAGAAGAATTCTGGGATGTCTGTATGGCATGGTGGTGCACAGATGTGCAACCACACCGTAATCCATGGCTCACTTGACTGCAACTGCAGGCAGCAGAGGAATATAGTAAACAGTACAGATATTATAGTGGAATTTGGGGCCTTACTTCCAAGAGATGAAAATATGCAGACTATTCATTGTCTCCTGTTCTTGCTTCTCTTTCTTTTTTCTGTAGTTTCTCTTTCCTTATAAAATAGTGATGAATAGGCGTATAAAGACTGTTCAGCATCATCAGATGTCCTCCTTGGAAGCAGCTTGAGCAAAGTTATCCCAGAAATACATTGGAAAAGTAAGCTTTTGATATTTTTCTTGGCTGATACTCAGATGCAGGAAAAAGAAGTTTGATTGTTGACTCCATTAATGTGTATGAAATCAGCAAAGGATTCAGGTTAGTTATACTTGGCCCTGGAGCTGTTCCACAGTTGTAATTTTCCTCTTACTTTTTCTTGGTGTCCTTTAATGAAAACTGCACAACTTACTTAATGATACACTTCAGTGCAACACAAATTATGGGCTTGAAATAGAAATGGCTGAGGCCTGGATTTAAGCATCAGGTCTTGTAATCTCAGAATAATTGACCTAGTATGGTAAAGACTGGTTTCAGGCTAGATTTTCAACCTTCATTTTGCTGTCCCTCTAAACAGTTTTCGCATGTGACAAAGCCCAAGCTACCAAGTTTCTGCTCTGCGTTGGTGGACTTCTGCTGCCATCTCAGATTCTTCACAGGGACAGAGAATTTCTGCACTCAGTCGCTGGCAGATTCCCCTTTCCTAATGCACGCCCCATCAGATCTTTGAAAGTGGTATTTTTACATGCTGAAACTTATTAATAGAATTTCACAATTTCTGAGTCTGCATGACCATTTATAGATATGCATCTCTACACACTAAAGATTTTAAAGTATCTGTAATGAAACTGATCTTTATTACAGCGTGCAGGGTGTTTATGATGTTATTTTGGTGTAAGCTAGAAGCAGGGGCTGTTTTAAAAAAAATTAACCATAATTTTTTAAAGATTTTATGAAGAAGTATGTAAAGAACCTGGAAAGGAAGTACCTAAAAAGTCACTCCCACCCAATTTTATTATGTGGATTTTATGGCTGAAGAAGTTAAAGGTAAAAACTGAGTGATTTCACAAGTTTCTGAAGTGTTTTTTCCCTTCTGTACATGGAAGCAGTGTGGTGCCATTCTCGGAGAGGCTGCTCTTCCTTCTCCCAACGCACAGTAAGTGATTCTGGCATGTTATCTTCCAGGGGTCCCGTGCCAAATGCTAAATATCCCAGATAACGAAGATCATATGTGTAATCTAGTAATACATTCCACTTGGCGCTAGTCAAATACAGAGTGTTCCCAAAGTCTTGGACATTGTGTTTTCAAGGTTTTAGTCAGAAGATATGTGGATGATCCAAGCTATGTGACTAGATGAAGACAAAAATAGAGACTTTTAATAAATGTAAATTGCCAGAAGGCCTTAACTGTCTCTTTTTCACAGGGAAGATGAGCATTTGGGCGGGGAGAAAGGGAATAAAAGTTCATTGCAAGTAACTAACTTGTTAAGTGGGTATTTCAGTTGTAATAATTTTACTCATTCTTCACTCGTTTCCATGGTAGCGAATAATTTTGCCTAGCAAAATAATCTCTGTGAGGCGCGTTTGGCTGGCGAGGCTCGGCACCTCAGCACGGTACGGGGGCATCGAGAGGGAGCGCCTGCCACCCTGTCACACCCCACATTTTATTTACTGGCTGTCGCAGGACAAGGCCTTTATGGACAGGTACACGCCGAACAGCCGCTGTCCCCTTGGCCATTGTGGTGGAGGCGGGCGTTGCTCTCACGCAGTCCCCCGGGCACCATGACAGCATTTTTTGGAGTGCGGAGCGGGGATGGCACCCACCTGGCTGAGGCCACCCTGCTGCTGGGACCCCTGTCCCCATGGGTCACCATGGCAAAACCTGTCAGACAGATGGTGGGACCCTTGGCCAGGGCCGCCATAGCCTGGCCGATCGATGGTGCCCTTGCTGGTGGCAGGTGGGGCATGGCCTGGAGCCACCCCGCGCACGGCACAGCCCTGGGACGGTGAGAGACAGATGGCTCATCGTGGCTAAACATGAGGGGCTTTGAGAGACAAAGGCTGCCGTAACATGTGTGCCCATTTCTGTGTGCCTTGCGCGTGGGGTCAGTGAGGGGTTTTGCCTCCGAAGCCGCCGCACGCCACCAGTGCTGGTGCTGTGGGGAGAGATGGGCTCAGAAGCAGGACGGGGGTATCATGGCCGGATGCTGTCCCAGGCTCCTTCCGCTTCCAGTGCAGGTGTTGCGGTTTGGGTGGGAGCGGGTTCCCTCGGAGGCTGCAGAAGGGAGGTGAGGGGACAGGACGATGAGGCAACAGGTCACTTTGAAACCGGCGCTGTGGGGAAACCGGCGCTGTGGGCAGCAGGGGACGATTTACAGTGCTTGAGGCGAGCCACAGCCCTGCCTGGGGGTTGCTCCCTGGCGTGGCCCTCACCTGCCGCCCCATGGCTCGGGTGGTGGGGGGGAATGGTGGCTGAAACATCTCTAACGCTTCCCCCTTTGACCACCCAAATGGCGCAGTCACAAGAGATGAGGGCTCTGAAATGCCATCGTTCGCCGGGAGGAAGAGGCGTGCTGGGGAAGGGAGCCCTTGCAAGGCAGTCTTTCTGCGGGCACAGGGCTGGTGGGTTTTTTGGGAAGCACAAGGGTTGTCGCTATTGTCCGAGTGGTTCCTCCCAGGGAATGTCAAAGTGGCAGCACCCCAGGGGCAGCCCTGTGTCCTCCGCTCCTCACCTCACAGTCCTTTGTCTGAGAGACTCCAATATACTCAAGAACACAGAAGAAAGAACCATTTTATGAAAGAAAGGAAGAAAAAGGGCAAAATCCCACAGAGTTTCCCAGCGTGGGGGATTAAGTACAGGCACTGCTCATGTTATCTTGACTTGTGACGTTTCATAGCTTTTTCCATAAAGCTCCAGCTCCAGGAGTCATGTGGTTATAAGAATCACAGTTTCGTTAGAAATCAAGTTTCTAGTCATGAAGATGGAGGGAAAATCCTGATCCTAAGGGCTCAGTCAGCAAAGCAAATGAATAGTTATTTGCTTCTGGGTTTAATTTTCAGATTATTTAGCTCAGTCTCAAAAGTTCTGATCAGGATTTTTTGTGAGATTTTTCCATTTCATGAAAGGTTTTCACGCTTTAACAGTTTATGCTTAATCTGAATGGGCAGAAATCTCTGTTTGAGAACTTCCCCAGACTTCTCCCCTCAGTATGTCATGTTTGCCTATGTAAAGTAAGGACACATGAATTTCTAGAAAAATAGCAATTTTTAAAAAAAACACCAAACCACTGTTTTGTATCAAATTGCTCTTCCTTTTTAATGGGATTGCACATAATTAAAATAACTGGCGATGATTTTGTACAAGTTGTCATTTTTATAGTATTTATAATTCATGCTTGATTTAAGCTAATTATGACACTGGAGTATTGTTTCCTTAAACCATGTGCTTGAACGCAGAAGTTATTTTTGTGTAGTAATAGCTGGGGATAAAATTTTATTAACTGTTAACAAGGAACAAAGTGAACTTTCTGAGGCCTCAAATGGCCTTTTAGCTCAAAGATTGGCATTCCTGTCCCCCCGCTGTGCTTTTTCTGTTTTTTTTTGGTGTGTGAGCATGTGTGTGTGTGTGTGCATGTGTTTGTTTTTGATAAAACCCATCAGTTCTTCATTTATGACATACAAACTGGCTTACAGCAATGTTTGTACATCTGGAGATCGAAAAGAACTGCGGCTCTCGGAGATATGCTGCCTTTTTTATTGAAAGGGCTAGAGGTAACAAGCAGGAAGGCGTGGAGGCAGGGTTTTGGAGGGATTGGAGTTTAAATGAGGGATTAATGTTACAATGAATGACTGATAGTTTAACACGAGCACTTCAAGCCAATTCCCCTTTGGACAGAGTTGTGACAGTTTTAAGACAAGACAGTGAGGGGCACTGCTCATCGGGGTGAGCACAAGGCTCTGCTTGTCCAGATGTCTCACTCTCCACATGTGCTTTTGGCTGCAGCCCGTTTTGGGGGCTTTTTGGATTAGGCCTTGAGGTCTGGCAGAATGCAGCTGTTCAGCCATTGTGTATCCCTGATTTTAGACAATAAAATCTCTGCCAAATGACAGTCTGGCCAAGGAGTTTGGGCAGCGGCATACCTGAGGAAATCACAGACAGACTTCCTCAGACTGCTTTGCAATCGTTTATCTTGTGTAAACAAGCAAAAAGCCTCTAATGATGTGCAGGCTGATGTGCAGCCTCTGGTGCTCTCACCTCTGACAGGGGCCAGAATTAAATACGCATTGAACTCTCCTTCTGGCTGATACGACATCGCTTCTGCTGGTCCAGTTCCTTCCTCATGGTGCACAAAACTGCTGATGAGGAGTTTTTAATCACACCACGGGAGTAACAGTCTCTCTTTAGATTTCTATCGGTGCCCATGTCTTAAGTGTTTGAGTACCAGGAGCTAGATTCAATAAAGGATAATAAGCCTGAAGGGCAAGACATGGTAATAATTTAGGTACCTGAATCTGAAATCATGACTTAGAAAACATTGTCTTGGTGGCTGCCTGACCTCCCAAATCCCTCTGTTCCTTAGGTACTCTCCTACTGACCAAAGAGCTCCCCAAACACCTGGAGCTTTGCTTTTGCACATTCCAGTACAGCATGGCCGCTGGCAGCACTGGACAGGTCTGTGTCAAAGGACTGAATACTGCTTCAGGAGAGGCTCCTGAGAAGCTCCATCCACTAGTCCACAGACCCTATTTAATCTGCCCGGGCAAGAGCAAAGCCCTCACCAAAGCAGTTGTAGATGTTGCTGTCTTTTAAACCTCTGGCCCAGTCCACTTTTCTGGAGGTTTTTTTAATAATTTTTAATAATAACCAAGGTTTGTGCCATCTAGCAAGCTTCATGTAAGCTCTGCTCCTTAAGCAGGTCCCCACAGACCACCACTGCTCTTTGTGAAACTGCTGGCCTCGAAGCTGGTGTACTTTCTATGGATCACCCAGGTTCAGCTCTCTGCCACCTTAGGCAATTCATCTTCTGTTTCCGAGAAGTGATGTTATTACTAAAGCAGAGGGTAGTTGGAGGAAGTGGAAATTATCCTTCTCCCTGCCGCAGCTGAAGGTGGGCCACTGTGCAGAAGGACATGCAATGTTCCTGGGACGAAAAATCTTACAGTCACAGGAGCAAGCCTGACTCTGTAGATGAATGGTAAAAGCACTTACCTGGGAGGAGAAAGGCCTACATCTCTTCCGAGGGTTATTTTTGCATATCACCCACTGACACATCCATGTTCAGCCTGTCCTGTCCCCTAGCTGAAACTGTTTACGACTACTAAGATGAGTGTGCTGGTTTGGATCGATGTGCACTCTGTAGGAAGCCTGTGCACTGAACACTGCATTCAGTGGGAGCAGGTATCTAAGTACCTCTAGGTGCATCCTAGATCTTCATGGCAGGATTATGCAGAAAATGCAGAAAAAAATGGTAAGGACCTTCACCTGAATAAATAAGCAGAGCTGAGGTGTTTTTTATCCACCTTCCTTCCCTCGCTTCCGTTCTGCATTTTGTTCCGGTAGTAAAACTGTAGCCAGTATTTTGCAAGGCATCTCATTTGTCAGAGCTCCTCCAGAAACACACTCAGTTGCTGAATCCTTCCAAATAAGCAACCGCACACATGTTCCCCTCAGTTTTGCTGCCCAAGCGCGGGACAGGTCTCCTGGTGGGCTGCATGTCATGTGTGACATGCATTTCTACAAGGAGGTCGCTAATCAGAAATGGACAAGCTCTTCTGGTTTATCAAAGGCTCAAATAAACCTGGGGAAAAACGTCATCATGGGAAAGGCTCTTGCGTTTCCCCCTTCTCCAGGTTGCTGCTCTTTGCAGGTAACTGACCTGTGCCTGCATCTCCCTTACGTAATTACCGTCAGGTGCAGGGATGTGGGGAATCCTCTAACAGCTTTTTTCCCCCTCTCAGATCACTGGTGGAGTAGAAACCTCTGACTAACCTGCTGGAGTAGCTATGCGAAAAACTCTGCGAATATCTGGGCAATTAGTTAGAGGAGAGCAAACAGGTGTGTGTGGCTGCAACGGATTTGTCTGATGGCTGTTCATAAGGAATCTGGGTCATTACACTTGCAATGGCTGGTGGCGGCAGGCATATCAAGTAATCTGTTCACTGTAATAGGATAATTCCTGTGCTGTAGTACTAGTATCAAAATACGGTTTAAAACCCTTGAGGCAAACCAAAGCCAGATTTGTTCCTGTTACAGCTGGGACAGGTGCAGTGAAGTGACAATCCCATCTTCCATGCAGCACCCATATCGGTCGTCCCTCGTAGGAAAGCGGTCCTTAAAAACTTAAGCCAGTACAGTGGAGCTTTGTGGAGTTCACCCCACAGTGTCCCACAGTTGTGAGGATACAGGCAAGGCTGGGCAGCGGCGGCTTCAATGAGAGCTGCAGCTTGCGGGAGGATAAAGTGCCGTGAAGGGCTTATCTGTTCAAGGCAGTACTTGCAGCTATTTATAGGCCACTTTGTATGCGATTACTTTGTTTGTAATCAGCAAGTTTTCTCCTGAAAAAGGACAATCAAGGAACAGCAGCTGGTGGATTCCAGGTTTGTTTTACCTGGCCACATATTTGAAGTCTTGCACTGTTTTGAATGTATTTGTTTTTCTTAAAATTGGTTGCTGCCTGACTGCAGACTCTACCCAGGTGGCACAAGCAGAGGCAGGGAAGAGCCTAGCTGAATTACTGCTTGAAGAACGGGAAAATCAGAGGCTAAAGAGGAATGACTGTTGAGCAATGAGACTTTGAGAGACCATGAGTGGCCCTCCCCTAGTATTCCTTGTTAATTGTGTGAGGTGACTGACAGGCAACAAACCTAGTCACCTAGAAAATGCTGTGTTTCCCTGTTAAAAGGACACGGTCAGACAAGTGCCTTATTCTGGCTCATCTACAGCCTGTGTAACATGTAACTGCAGACGATGGGGTAGGCAGATACTCACACATGGGCTCACTGACAGCCGTACATAATGGTCCAGAAGGGATTTCTAAAGATGCCCACACCAATCTTTTCTCATGTGCACCTCAACTTGAAATAACCTGTTTCTGAGGAGGTTTGCAGCATGTCCTGGCTATTTTTGGTAGCCCAGAATTCCTGGCTATTACGTGACCTGCACTGAACTCTTGTGATACAGTTTGCAGGAAGATATTTTAAACACCCATTTGAAGGAAAGGTTAGCTTCATCTGTGAGGTGACTCAAAATCAATGGAGTTGAGCAAGGCTTTGAAATGTCCCAGTCGTGATGAAGTGGGATGAAATGTCCCAATTGTGATTGCTGCTGCCCAAAAAAATGAAGCTAGGACAGAAACCTTATCAGTTCAGGCTACTAAAATAGTACTGGATCCTCCTAGGGGAACATGGGTGAAACCGAGATGCCAGTGTACTCCCCTGTATGCCTCCTTGGAAAGGGTAGGAAGGAAGGAGCTGGGCTGGAAGTGGCAAAGGTGGCCTGTTCCTCCAGAGTTCTTGTAGGCCGCAAGAAGCTCTAAAAAGCACAGACAGCCTTGGTGCAGAACTGCAGTGCTGGGGTGTTAAATGGCCTTTTCTTTGCCCTCTGTTCATCCCATTTTTTTCCTCGCCCCCCATCACTTTTTTCATGACTTTTTTTTTCATCTGGACAATGAAATCTTTGTCTGGGTAGACAATGCCTGGAGTGGCATTTCTCTGGTGCAACTGGAATGGGAGAGTAAAGCAAGGTGATGCTACTGTGTCACTCAGTAAAAATGAGTGGGAACCGCAGTGGGGAACAGAGGATCAATTCTTCCAAAGGCCAAAAAAGATTTTGTTGACTTCTACACGTGAATATGTTCTCTCCCAAACTTCTCCCCTCCTCAGGGAGGCTTGGACCAAAACCCCTTGGTCATGTTGATTGCTAGCAGAGCCATATAGCAGGACTGGAGGACACCCACGCTGCAAAAGCTTTTCAATAGGATTTAAATAACTTGCACTAAATTCTTTTCTAGTGGAAATAGGCAAAATATGACCGAAATGTGTGGCACTAATTTATATCAATAGAGAATGTTGCCCTTGTGCTAAATTTTCAGAGTAAACACCTTGCAGCTGTTTGTTAAAATAAAACAAAAAACCTTGGAAGCAAACCAAACCACAGGCGTGTTTCCTGTCTCCAGCCACCACACTGTAGTACATATTTGCTCTGCAGAGAATATTGTCCTTTTGGCTGCGTAGAAATTACTTAAGTGCAGCTCGTTTTCAGTTAAGCTGCCAAGCTTCCATCCTGAAATGCATGAGGATTTTTTTTTTAACGGTGCATTTTACCCTACAGCTATGTGATATTTTACTGCAAGTCTTAATGGTTTACTGATTTTTGGGAGACTACAGAAAACTAATACAGTTATGTGCCTCGACACCTTGAACATTTAGTGTAAACCACATTATTCATCATAATAATTTTTGTTATCTTTAATAAGATTTTGACATCGTGCAAAGATGATTTCAGATACTTACAAAACAACTTTTAGAATCCTAGAATTATTTAAGTTGGAACATTTTCTCAACATATTTTGAGTTAAAATGTGTACGCTGAGTTTTAGAAGCAGAGAAGTGGTACCTGATTTCCTACATATGAGGCAGCCCTGATTTCTGACCTCAAATATCAAATTTATCTATTTATCTGAGCAAAACTTGCTCCCAACCTCTATTAATATTCATCTTCATTCCGTTGTCCAGGCTTGTGCTTGCTGTGCCTGGGTATTTTGATCCAAAGGCTCTGTGACCCTGTTGGGACTCACTCCTTTATCCTGGGTACAGCATTTTCCGTGGCAGCTTGCTGCATCCAGCTGCTTGCTCGGGCAGAGTGAGGATGGCCCTGTGCTAGAGGCCGTGAGCTGGGGCCGATGCTTTCTGCGAGATCCACAGGCGCAGTCCACAAGGGAAAACACAGGGGTGCGAGGTGACTGCCTCGGGTTTGTTCAAATACGCTATTCCTAAAAAAGAAGTTGCAGCCGGTAAAGCACACTTATTGAGTAGGAGCAGGCATTTTAATACTTAGAAAGCAACTAATGCTCTTTGAAAAACTGAGCACATCTCACTTGTGTCATTGTGCGAAAGCTACTGCACATGATGGTGATGGCCTGGGAGACTTTAACCGGGTGCTGCAGAAAATAGACTTGCTATTTCTGGAATGCTGCACTGTTTTCACAAAGTGCTGCTTCAACTGTATAAGATTTAACATAGATAACAGCAAGCAAACATGCCCAGCATCCTCAGAAAGAAGCTCCCTTAGCATAGCACGGATCAAGTTGACAGCAGATTTTCAGAAATGGGTTGGCAGCCCATGTGATTGAGAGAGTTTTATGCTTGTCTCTCCACGTCCCTTCTATAAATAGTCAGCGTAG
Source organism: Opisthocomus hoazin (assembly GCF_030867145.1). Classification (NCBI taxonomy): domain Eukaryota; kingdom Metazoa; phylum Chordata; class Aves; order Opisthocomiformes; family Opisthocomidae; genus Opisthocomus; species Opisthocomus hoazin. The sequence continues at coordinate 22,534,348 of NC_134414.1, read as the reverse complement.
GATTACAACAGCATTCTAACTTTGTGTCGGCCCGCATCTCACCTACCTTGTTCCTGGAAAACACTCCTACCCTCCAGGCTAACAATTTTTGTGCTGACTTTCACCCTCCAGGTATAATTATTATGTATTAGAATGAAGTGCCACATAAATTTAGATCAAAAGCATCTTCCAAATCATGTGGCGTCAAAGTAGGAAGAAGCACCAAAGATCATGAGCACATGGGTGACTCCCCGAGGGCACTGGTCATGGCTGGAAGGCAGTGACAGTAGGGAGCAGTTACCACCTTTAAAAATGCAGAGGATTTTTTTATATATAATCTGCCTGCCTAAATAGGGCTCTAAGCCTGCAGATTGCTCTGTGTGGGTGAGCCTTGTCTGCATGGAGGCTCATTTGTGGTGAGAGGAGCTGTGAGTGATTGGCTCTGAAGCCAGCGGATCTTTGCATGGCCATGCCAAACAGATAGCGGGGATGGGGCAGGCTGGGCCAAGCAGCTCTTTTCAAACCATGTGCTTTAGTGAGCTGTCAGCGTGATAGAGGCTAGATTCATCAGGAGCATAAGCAGGACCACTTCTGTTGTCTTGCGTTCAATCCCAAGCATGGGTATTTGGTTTCAGTGTACAAAAAAAGTTCTTCTTTCACTTCATTTTTCACTCTTCTCTGTTCTCACACAGAATGTGAAGATCTGTTATCATGATATTGTCGGGTTGGACGGGCTATGGTACAAGTCACATCCAAACTACAAGTGCACTACAAGCAGCCCTGCAAGGCAGATCAGTACTCACTGCTGTGCTACAGGTTTGGGGTTTTTTTTCCACCTTATCTCAGGAGAGAGAGGGTTGCACACCAAGTTGGAGCTCTTTTCTTTTGGTCAGTTAAAGAAGTGTTCTCAATAACTTATTAAGCTGATTATCTTGAATGCAGAATACCCTCTAGCCACACAATATGGGTAATATGTCTTATGTGTTAAAGGATTTCCGGCAGTAACCCATCTTCGCTTCCAAGCTCCAGTTGGCAGGGCCTGCCTCATTAGCAAAAATATGGAGCAAGCATCTACTAAGCTGCTATTGAAGTTCCTTCTCACAGGAATTTTTAGGAGCTTAAGGGTCTGAGTAGGAGGCACAAAAAAGTGCAAATATTGTTACCTGATTTCCAATATAAGGTCTATTAAGAAAATGAAGGAACTTCTAGATCAGGCTTGCTTTTGGGGGTACCTCTGCTGGTCACAGATCACGTGTTGTCCCTGACTGACACATCCATTTTGGCAAAAATCTGTAGTGAGGGCTGGGCTGTAGACGTTTCTTACTGTGCAGATAGCTGCTGTTTTCGCTAGCCTCAAAAGGCTGTGAACGGCTTCTGCTTCTCTCAGTGGGTTGCTCTAGCCCAGTGCCGTGATTCGGGGGTGGTAAAGTAAATGCTTTATGGAGAGACACCGAAGCTGAAAATTCTTTCGCTTTATTTTTCTGAAAAGATAAACTGCTGGTTCCTTATAACCACCCAACACTGATCTCTGAGCACCATGAGGAGGGTTGGCAGGTGTTGGTGGACTCCCCAGCCTGTAGCGAAAACAAGGTTATGTTTATGCCACAAGCTGCAAGCTCTGCGTGTGTAGGCACAAAACTAGAAAGAGCTTCTGGTCCTTACCTGGGCTTCAGCACTGGCACAAGCATGCAGTATTTTTGCTTAAGGCGCCTATATGAGAAATTAATATTAGGCTAAGTTGTTCACTGTGAGAAGGATTTGGGAAGGTATTATGTATGTGTGTTTGACAGACCATGCATAACCTCTCACATGGCTGGGCTGATTCAGATTTCAGCCTTTAGAATAGCTGCCATTTTACAGCTCTGCTAATGAAAAGGTGCATTTCTCACCTACCTCTTGTGAAGGACTTCAGAGGTTAAAGAGCAAAGTGATATTTTGTTTCAATAGGTATCAGTCCTGCAGGGAGCTTTGGTGCTGCATCATTAGAGGAAATCAACTTTTGCCGCTGTGGAGATATCGTCAGCGGAGAGAAGTTCTAGCAGAGAAGAATAACCAAAATGACAGAGTGAGATTTGGGATCATAGAATCATAGGTTGGAAAAGACCTCTAAGATCATCAAGTCCAAGCATCCGCCCAACAACACCACACCTACTAAACCATATCCCAAAGTGCCACATCTACGCGTTTTTTTAAACACCTTCAGGGATGTGGAATCAACCACCTCCCTGGGCAGCCTGTTCCAATGCCTGACCACTCTTGCAGTGAAGAAATTTTTCCTAATATCCAATTTAAACCTCCCCTGATGCAGCTTGAGGCCATTGCCTCTCATCCTATCGCTAATTACTTGGGAGAAGAGACCAACACCTGCCTCACTACAACCTCCTTTCAGGTAGTTGTAGAGAGCAATAAGGTCCCCCCTCAGCCTCCTCTTCTCCAGACTAAACAGACCCAGCTCCCTCAGCTGCTTCTCATAGGACTTGTTCTCCAGACCCCTCACCAGCCTCGTTGCCCTTCTCTGGACACGCTCCAGCACCTCAATGTCCTTCTTGTAGTGAGGGGCCCAAAACTGAACACAGTACTCGAGGTGCGGCCTCACCAGTGCTGAGTACAGGGGCACGATCACCTCCCTACTCCTGCTGGCCACACTATTCCTGATACAAGCCAGGATGCCATTGGCCTTCTTGGCCACCTGGGCACAGTGCTGGCTCATGTTCAGCCGGCTGTCGAGCAACACCCCAAGGTGCTTTTCCTCTGGACAGCTTTCCAGCCACTCTTCCCCAAGCCTGTAGCGTTGCATGGCGTTGTGGTGACCCAAGTGCAGGACCCGGCATTTGGCCTTGTTGAACCTCATACAGTTGGCCTTGGCCCATCGATCCAGCCTGTCCAGATTCCTCTGCAAATGGATGGAGCATGAGCAGTCTTTGAGAAGGATGACATATAGCTGAGATATCTGCAATAGCTCATTCCAGCTTATGTACCTTGGAACAGATTGTTCCCCTGAGGCATCTTATAGCTTAATATAACTTATAGATAGGCTGAAGTTATCATTGACTGAAGTCAAGGGAAAGCTTCCCACTGGTATAAATGACATTTGGAGCATGAATTTAGTGACCACTGAATGTGGGCTGTTAAACTTTCCTTTGTAAAGTATTATTTCTTTCATTGTTTTCACTACAAATAGAGACTGAAGCTGACATCTGCATTACGCCAAGAATAAACATGTTGGGGGGTCATGCCATTCAGGTATCAGTTTTAATGAGAAACCCCAAGGAAGCTCCGCAGGGGGAAGAAGAACTATTTTTCGTGCTTTTGTGGTTTCTGCTAAATACAGGGTTGACGAAGTGAGCAGTGATGTGTTTGTTTTCACACTGAATGTAACAGGGATGTATATTTCAGTGTTTGGCTGACTACTTTGGATTTCAACTTCATATATTACACCTACAAAATTGAGGAGTTCTTTTAAATCATTGTGTCTTTTAAGTAGGCACAAAATGCCTATTTTGATTAGTCTGAAAAAATAATAGGTGTAAAAATTTAGGGTCTGGAAATGCCAGGAGAAAAAATCTTCAATTATCTTTCTAATAGTTTCAGCCAGTACCGTGATTTTAGTAATTTCCTGAATGATTCAAGAATATCTCTGTAGCTTTCTTCAAATTACAGAATTTACTCCTTGGTTAAAACCACACATGGAAATTTCAGACATCCAAAACAGTACTCTTTGGAAGAAGTCTCCACTTGAGGCTAGAGAGTTACAATGGCAATGCCATCTAAACATCAGTATATCAGCCTTGCTTCTATATGAAGTGGAACATGGCTGATTGCTGACTCTGCATTACATCCCCATCTTTTGGAAATGAAACAAACTTGGATGATAGCTTTTTTTTTGCTGCCAAACTGAAAAGATGTTACTTTGTGGGATTTTGACATGTGTTAATCACAGAATGACTTTTAGGTGAACACAGAGAAGGCCCTATATCACTGACTTTTACTTTTTAAGTTATATCAGAAATCACATTGACTTAAGTACTGATTTTTGCATAATTCTATTAAAAGGAATTTTCGAAGAGTCAGTATTTGAGTGCTGAGCACTTTTTTCAAAATTAGACCCTTTTAATGGCCAGAAAAATCAGTGAGCCATTAAAAACTGAACTCCAAAAATACCTCTCTAATATAAATCTCTGCGCCTGAGGGTATAGCTGATCTGCATTTTCTTCAATGTAACAAAACTTGGGTGTCATTCATGTCTGGTAACGATGGAACAATAATTGAGAAGATCAAAAGCATCCTTTAAAACAGACATTTTTGTCACTGCTGGTGAATTTCCTCCATATTCCTTTGTCCTGGGACTTTAGAAGGTTCTCATTGAATTAATGGCTTTGATTTTTTCCACTTTGTTTCAAAGGAAGAAAATATTTTCACTTTTTTTTTTTTATAAAGCTTCTCAAGTATACAAGTGTGCTTGTTAGAGTTCGGATGACAGAGAAGCTTGAAAGGCATTGGGTCAAAAGGCAGATTTCCTTAAAATAACTGGTTTATGTTATTGCATTTTCCTGTTCTAAAACCAAGTTCAATTTGCTTGATCACTGCTGGCATTAATAAACCTACTGGACCTTCCTTTGCTTACCTGCATGACAAATATTTTGCTCAGTTTAACTTGGGACGTTCCCGGGCTTACAAATCAGGATGTAGAAAATGTACAAATGGGAATAATCAAGTAGAATTGCCTATATGGAGACTTACAAGCCTGAATCTACATGAAAGTTAGTAGGGGCATGCATTTCAGTATGATTTTATGAGTGTGTCTGCTGATTTGGTTACAGCAGTGTAATGTGAAACGGCTTTTTCTAACTATTGTTTTTACTGGGTTCAAATATAAGCATTTCCCTGGCTTGACCTTTGAGGTAAAGGCCATGCGTGACTTTCACGCAGGTGGACTTGTCATCATTCCTGATTTCTACTTAAGTTTCTATGCCAAGTGCTTTCTAGGGAGTTTATGAAATTGAGTCCCAGTAACCTGTCAGGCACTCATAAACTGGTGAACTGGTGAATTGCCAGTCCCATGGAAGTGGCAAGGTAGGAGAGGTGCTTGCTGTACCCCTGACTCCTGTTGCTGGCCACACAGCATATGTCACGGTTGTATGGGGCCAAAACTCCTCTCTATGCTTTAACTTCCATGCTCCTGGACACCCCTTCTGCTTAGGAACAATCAAATAACTCCAGGTTTGCATGATTCATTCTGAAAGTAATTCCTCTGCTTTCTCTCTTCTCTGAAGAGGTAGATAGTGAAAAACAAGATTAGGACACAGTTTAAGAAGAATTAAGTTGAAGAATTCTTTCAAAAACTCAGGCTCCTAGCCAGAAAGGGGAAACCTTTCAAACCAAGGCCAAACATGGCTCTCCCCAGCGGGCAGAGATCCTCACCAGCTCCTTACAGATCAGTGAAAGTGTGTCCTGCTAATGTAGGCCAATCTTGGAGCTTATCCTTTCTCTCCCAGCTGTCAGGATTTCCTAAATAATTTCCTGAGTAATCCAGCCATAGGCATCAAGGAAGATATGTTAAGGCACATGGAGGCCAGGGAGGTGACTCGAGACAGCCAGCATAGCTTCACCAAGGGCAAGTCCTGCCTTACCAACCTAGTGGCTTTCTATGATGGTGTAACAACAAGGGTGGACAAGGGAAAACCAATGGACGTCATCTATCTGGATTTTTGTAAAGCGTTTGACACGGTCCCCCACAACATCCTTCTCTCTAAATTGGAGAGCCATGGATTTGATGGGTGGACCATTCAGTGGATAAGGAATTGGTTGGATGGTCGCAACCAAAGGGTAGTGGTCAATGGCTCAGTGTCCGGATGGAGACCGGTGAAGAGTGGAATCCCTCAGGGGTCCGTACTGGGACCAGTGCTGTTCAATATATTTATCAATGGCATGGACAGCGACATCGAGTGTACCCTTAGCAAGTTTGCAGATGACACCAAGCTGAGTGGTACGGTTGAGACACCAGAAGGATGGGATGCCATCCAGAGGGACCTGGACAAGCTGGAGAGGTGGGCCTGTGGGAACCTCATGAGGTTCAACAAGGCCAAGTGCAAGGTCCTACACCTGGGTTGGGGTAATCCCCAGTATCAATACAGGCTGGGGGATGAAAGGATCGAGAGCAGCCCTGCTGAGAGGGACTTGGGGGTGCTGATAGACGAAAGGCTGGACATGAGCCGGCAATGTGCGCTGGCAGCCCAGTCCTGGGCTGCATCAAGACAAGCATGGCCAGCAGGTCGAGAGAGGTGATTCTGCCCCTCTGCTCTGCTCTGGTGAGACCTCACCTGGAGTACTGCGTTCAGCTCTGGAGCCCTCAGCACAAGAAGGACATGGAACTGTTGGAGCGGGTCCAGAGGAGGGCTACAAAAATGATCCGAGGGCTGGAGCACCTCTCCTATGAGGACAGGTTGAGAGAGTTGGGCTTGTTCAGCCTGGAGAAGAGAAGGCTGCGGGGAGACCTGATTGCAGCCTTTCAGTACTTAAAGGGATCCTATAGGAAAGATGGGGACAAGCTTTTTAGCAGAGACAACAGTGACAGGACGAGGGGTAATGGTTTTAAACTAAAACAGGGTAGGTTTAGGCTAGATATAAGGAAGAAATTCTTTACAATGAGGGCTGTGAAACACTGGAACGGGTTGCCCAGAGAGGTAGTGGAGGCCCCATCCCTGGAAACATTCAAGACCAGGTTGGACAGGGCTCTGAGCAACCTGATCTAGTTAGTGGTGTCCCTGCTCGCTGCAGGGGGGTTGGACTAGATGACCTCTAGGGGTCCCTTCCGACCCAAAACTTTCTATGATTCTATGATTCTATGACTCTAAGGAGAGGAGGGTCAGGAGTCAGCCAGGCTCTAAGAGAGGTACAAGAAGGTTTACAACCTTCTTTGAAGGTTTTCTCTGCTCACTCTTGTTTTCTTTCGTATCTCTCCCACTTGTTCTGTGATTTTCACTGTATAAGGTCAATTTCTTCTTCCAGCAAAGTCATTAGGTGTTTGTCATCCATTCCAGCAGGACGATGAATAAACTGTAATCACAAAGCTGCTCACTTCCTTGCCTTTCCTTGCCAAGCTGATCCTGCCAAGGTTTAGGTTAATTTTTCTTTTTTTTTAACAAGAAAATATAAGCGAATACATTTGAATAGAAATTGAACTGATCCATCTAAATGAAGGCAAATGGTTCATTTGGACGCACCTCTAGGGAAAGCAAATAATTGAAAAGCTGCATTTAAAAATCAAGAGTAAGGATGCTGATCGGTCCTGCTTTTAATCCAGAAAACAATTACGTAGGGTACACCAGGGTGTAGGAGACCCAGGTTCAGTTCTCTCACCTGCCTGGGGGAATTTGAAGCCATGTCTCTGGCTTTCCAAGGGAGAGCCTGACCTGCAACCAGCTTCTAGAGAGCTCTAGAGGAGGACTGTCGTCCCCTCAGACGCTCACATTCATTCAGTTTGGCTCCATATAAAGACACATTTGTTAGGGCAAGGCTCAGAAGCTAGGGATATCCTGTCTGGGTGAGTAAGCTGACCATCGTGCTAGAGAAACTCTCATTTCTGCTTCGATAACTGTTCAAGTACTTTATGTCATGCAAGAACAGTTAGATCAGGAGGGCTGAGGGAATTGTGTCTCCACCATCAGTAACATTGGACTGCAACCTACTCAATACCTCCTTAGAAAGATTGATGTCTTCCAGAGGGGAGCCCAATCTGCCCCCAAGAGACCGGGGTTTGGGTTATCCAGAAGCCTCTACACACCACAGCCACAGACCAGCATAGCCACGCTCCAGTCACCTAAGAAACCCTGCAATAGAATCTTACCCCAATGTGGGTCGAGTGCTAGGAGAGAGAGGCTGAGCAGTCTCTTCTCAGGTTGCATCTAGCACATGGTCTGTCTCTAGCAAGGTTCACTTGCACCTCATGTTTGGTCTTGGTTCTGAATAATTTCTGTAGATTGCTCTGGACCCGGAGTATGAGTCTCCTTCTGACCAAGGTGGATGTGCAGTTACCCTTTGTCATGCATATGTCTCCACTGTCTTCACAGAGATCCTGCAGAGGGTGTGGTATTTCCTCTAGGACTTCAGTACAAAGAGAGACAAATACAGATAAACAAAATGGAGAGGGCTATATTTAAATTTTGCTAAATGCTATCCATGTGTTTGGGCTGTAAAAGATTCAGTGAGGACAGTCCCTAACAGATTTTGTGTCAGAATCAGACTGCTGAACTATCTCTCACCTTTCACTGAAATGTGGTCAAATAAATTGCCTCTTGGCAGTAGGTGTGGAAAGTTGCTGCCCGGTTCTCACTCACAGGCAATCGGTTGATTCGCTTTGCTTTATTACCTTTATTTCTTTTTGCAGGGAAGGCTGCTTCTCCCCCATCAGCCCTGAGGCATGTCCCCTTGTGCAGTCTTTCATGTGCCACAACCGAACGTTCATCCTGGATGGCCACGTGCAGCTGAAGACGGGTCTGCAAACCCAGGAGCGACACCTTTTCCTCTTCACAGACCTTCTGGTTGTTGCCAAGTCCAAGTGAGTATGGCACCTCAGGCACTGCTTCTACAGAGCAGCCCTTTTTCTTGGTGGAGCATAACATGGATTTCCATAATGCTTTTTTAGTAACAAATGTTCCATAAATCATAGGGAAGCTTTTTATTTAGTCAATGAAAGTTAGGTGCCTGACCTCTCCTGACACCCTTGAAAACCCTGTAGCCAGAGAGGAATTCCAAGATGCAACTTTTTGAAGAAGTATCAGCTGTTCTTGAATATACTGCTTGCGTTGTATCATCTTCCCTGCTTTGGGAGCACAGCATCATAGAAAAGACTCATTGGTGCTCAACGGTGTCTGTTGCGCTGCCTTGGCTGCTGTGTTTTAGACAGCTTGTCTTCAGTCCTATGGGGTGCGCGTAACACCGGTGGCTGTGTCGCAGAGGGGTTAGAGGTCTTAATGCTTACCTGGAAGCTGCTTTGATATACATCAGTGACAAGCAGCTGTATAAGAACAGAGCTTGCAGGCGGCATTGCAGTGTCCGTCTCTGTAAGTTGTGCTGTGCCAGGAGGAGTGGGGGGAAGGGGAAGGGAAGCGATGCTGAGCAGTCTGGGTAGCGTTCATGTGTCAGCAGACTTGCTGCTGAGCTCTGATTGTTCACCCTACCATTCACAATTAAATCAGATTTACAAGCTGTGTCTAGCATGCCAGCTTCATGCAACATTTGTGGTTTAAGGCAATTTTAGAGGGTGCTTTCACTTGTTGTTATGGGGAAATAATAATAAATAATCATGATTCAGCTTCATTCTTTGTTAGGCACTGTATATGTGGTTTCACAGGGTGTGTAGTCTCGATGTGAATCCTGGGGTTTTGCAATGTGTCTTTTCGCTTAAGCAATTGTTTCAGAGGCTGCTGGGAAAAGCCAGAATAAATCTGTGTTTTCTACAGAAATCTGAGCTGTGTCCATTTGAATCACACATAGTAAATGTAACCCCCCCAGCTGAACTCCTTCACTTGATGTAGTATGACAACACAGAGGATGTTTTACCCAAAACATGTTCCGCTGCGGGTGGGTGGTGAACAGAAGGATATTTAGGGGAAATCTTGCTATTCTACCAGCAGTAGCAGTAATAACATGGTTACTGTATTTATGCATGTTTGTGTCACCTAGTTTAAGCTTTCATATGTTAAATATTTGCAACTTACCTGGGCTTCTAGGCTCCTTTTGTAGTCACTGAGGGAAAACCAGCACCTTCCTGCAGCAAACTTACCTGACCCTGAAAGGGTGCTGATGGTGGATGAGGAGGGTCATGCTCTTGGGGGTCTATCATTCTGCCCACTGGCTATTCAGCAGGCATAGTCTCTCTAGGTTGGCTTTAAGCTCCTAAATTGTAGAAGGCTAAAGTCAGGTGAGATGAATCCCTCCCTCCCTGGTCAGCATGCGGAGCAGAAGCCGTGTTTCAGCCCCAGGCTGAGCTGCACATCACTGCAGGTTTGGCTGGGTCCCAGTGGGACTAGCTGCATAGGAAAGCACTACTCCATGTAACCACTCCAAAATCTGGTCCCCAGGGAGTAATAACGGCTCTTACAGCATTTGATTTAATGCATTGAAGAGTCTGCAATGTTTGAAGAAAGTGAAGAAGAGAACAAATTGTGCTTCTGCATGTGAAAAAGAGGGGGATGGGGGGCAAGTCTTTGCTAGAAATGGTAAAAAGAGTGTTTTGAGTGAATTACTTCATGTGTTTTAAAGAACTGATTGGGATGTTCTCTCTACAGCTGCCCTGTCAGCAATTAAAACATCAGAGCTGTCACTAATGAATGCTACTTAAAAATCAGCATTTTTAAAGATATCTCACACTAAAATATCATTGCTGATTCCTGGAGGGAAAACCTGAGTGGTGTGTATTGGTATGCAGCTGTGACTATTGATCATTATTGACTTTGTAATAGCTGATGCAGAGTCAAGGCAGCAGGTCACGGGGACAGAATTAATGGTACAGTTGAATCTGACTTAACATCAGAGTTATTCCTTGTGAAGGTGCTAAAAATTTGTAATATTCTTTTGTGTTAAGTAGTTTTTCAGTTTGGGGCATATGAACACCTAAGATACCACAGGTACAGCTCAGTGCTGTACTGGTGTCAGCTCAGCTGCAGGTAGCCAGTCACTAGACAAAGGGAGCTCATGTATCTTTAGACTTCGTATGATCAGCAAAGAGGTATAAGTTTTTTCTGAAGAGATCAAGAAGTATCTGGTGTCCTCTGAGCTTGTTGAGAAAACTCCGGTACAGCACTGAGCTGCTGCAACGAGTTGGCGTTCCTCCTATGGAAATTTGTGGGGCTAAGTCCTCTCCACAGCTGGTCTGTGTATGACGTTGGACAAGGTGCCTATAGGTTCATTTTCTGCTACTTCCTAGTAATAATTTTTGAAATGTAGAATGCTATCTTTTCAGATCATACATTAGCCCAGCTTGTAAAAAAATAAGAATAGTACTCACATGCTGTGCATCTCTCTCTGCTGCCCTGTCCTTTACTGCCTTCATGTGAGGATTAAATCATAAATTGATTAAGTTTTTCTCACCAAACCAATGTTAAATGTGTAAAATGTTACACTGTTTCCTGTATCTTGGTTAGGTTTCTCACAGAGACCATGTGTTTTAATTTGGCAGAGTGAATATTTCAAGGATCTGTCAGTTCAATGATCAAGATTTCTCACAGATGTTATTGTGTGGGAGGCACAGAGAAACGGCTTCCTCTTTCTTCTTTGTAATGCATGCATGCATATATACAGATGAATTTTAAGGTTATTTTCACAACGTGGCTGGACATAGAAATTAGTAGTTGAGTACATACATGGAAATAGGGTAGCAATCTCACACTAGATCCATTAATGCTTTTGTGAGAGGGTCCTATTAAGGAGATTAGCAAATCTAGTGAGAAGTTAATCTTCCATCTGTTAACGGCTACAAGGTATCGAATAGTCACTTTCAGAGAGCAAAAGGAGCTGAATTTACTCGGCGGAAGTGGCACAATTTGGGGTGAAACAACACCTACACCACTGATGTTCATGATTTTTCTGTTGATTTTAGTGGACTCTGGATCTGTCTGATGTTTACAGTGTAACACTTGCAAGGGGACTTACTTCATTAAAAAAATTTATAAAATCTTCATTAGATTGTTACTCTTCCCATTTTTCACGTGTTCAGTTATGCTACTTCCTTAGTCAGTAATGATATATTCATTTCTAGAGGTAACGCTTTGGCACTTAAATAGAAGACCCACATTTCACAAACACTGAGAACCCATGGACTGCATAAAGGACATGGCAGATAGAGATAAAATCATACTTCAGGCTCTTGAGATGTTAATGGCGGCTACTGTTTCAGTGCCTCTGGAAACCAGGCCACTTGAATAATGATAATTGCTGAGAGCTGTGACGAGGCATGGCAAACGGGGTAAGAATATACATCAAGCGTGATTGGAGAACATCTTTGTCGTTCTGCCAACACCTGCTGCTGGCACTGTGGGGGTCTGGTTTTGTGAACTGTAAATGTTAAAAAAAGTGAAACAGCATGTAGGGAGTTCACTGTTCTGGGTAATGGGAAAAAGAAATTAAGGAGAAAGAGGGGGTCAACAGATTGATTCGGTGGAGTCAGAACATGCATCCATTTATTAACATCTACGTTAGAATTCACAGCTGTATTTTTTTGTAAATCTACATTTTCACAGTTCGTTCTGTAGTCAGTCAGTTACAGTTATTTCTCTGTTCTTGACAGGTCTTACTTGCTACATCACAAACTGATTTGTTACCAAGAATGTTGAAATGTTCTCCTGTACTTTAAGTTTCTCTTTGATGGGGTAACAAAACACATGGAAGAGAGGTGAAATGTACAGTCGACCAGGAAACACAATGGTACAGTTTAAAAAACACATTAACTTGAGATAGTGTTTTACGGTATTTTAAGGCGATCTGATTAAGTGCATAATTTTGCTGGGTGTGATAAGCACTGATGATCCTTTCTTGCCCACCACTGTAAATAATGCTGGGTTATTAGTGTTGCTCTATGCCACTACACCTGTTAGCACAGTGTCAGCTGGAAACCTCAGACCAGTCAGGTTACTGCAAGTTCTTCTATGTCCTCTTTAATGCCACAAGGTTCAAGTACTTTCATGTTTCAGACTGTATTAGTTCAGTCTGTCCTAAATCAAGTACCTTGTAAATGAGACTAATCTCAGAGAAGGTAGTCCATGTGTATCAAAGCTCTAAGAAACTGCTTACCTAGCGTATTTATTTATAGAGCACTAATCACCATGGTGCCTGGCACTGTGCCTATCCACATTTGCAACATGGCGATGAGCTGACATGCTCTTCCTTACAGTTCTTGGATTAGAAGGGCAAAACATTTTCAGGGAGGGGACAGTTTTCCTCCAGCCTTTCTCTGCTGGCCCGGGAGAACCATAGCTCAGGTAGTTCAGTCTGCAAGGCCTCTAGTGCCAACCTGCCTTGAAGTGAGTGACTGTTGCATTGCTACAGAGCTGGGCTGACTTTGTGAGATTTTACTCGTTTCTCACATAGCACTGATGTCCACTGATCCTGACCACCTGGACAACCTCGAGAAGTGAGCATGGGTGAACCTCATGAGGTTCAACAAGGCCAAGTGCAAGGTCCTGCAACTGGGTCAGGGCAACCCCCACTATCAATACAGGCTGGGGGATGAAGGGATTGAGAGCAGCCCTGCCGAGAAGGACTTGGGGGTGCTGGTGGATGAAAAACTAGACATGAGCCACCAATGTGCGCTCACAGCCCAGAAAGCCAACTGTATCCTGGGCTGCATCAAAAGCAGCGTGGCCAGCAGGTCGAGGGAGGGGATTCTGCCCCTCTACTCTGCTCTGGTGAGACCTCACCTGGATTCCTGTGTCAAGCTCTGGAGTCCCCAAAACTAGGAGGACATGGAGCTGTCGGAGTGGGTCCAGAGGAGGCCACAAAGATGATCCAAGGGCTGGAGCACCTCTGCTACAAGGAAAGGCTGAGATAGTTGGGGCCATTCAGCCTGGAGAAGAGAAGGCTGAGGGGAGACCTTATGGCAGCCTTTCAGTACTTAAAGGGGGCCTACAAGAAAGATGGCAAAAAAGTTTTCAGCAGGGCTTGTCGCAACAGGACAAGGAGCAATGGCTTTAAGCTAAGAGAGGGTAGATTTAGACTAGATAGAAGGAAGAAATTTTTTACAGTGAGGGTGGTGAAACACTGGCACAGATTGCCCAGAGAGGTAGTGGATGCCCCATTCCTTGAAACATTCAAGCCAGGTTGGACGGGGCTCTAAGCAACCTGATCTAGTTGAAGATATCCTTGCTCACTGTAGGGGGGCTGGACTAGGTGAACTCTAAAGGTCCCTTCCAATCCAAAGCATTCTATGATTCTGTGTTTCTGTCCTACAAAGGAAGGAGACTTATCATGAGAAAATAAGTGGAAGAAAAGAGTTGAAATAAAAAGAGTTGAAATAAAAAAATGGTCTGTAAATTTGGCCTTTACTGTACTCTAATATTAGTAGGATAAAATACAGGAAAGGCCAAAATTTCAAAAATTGGGGAAATTATTTGTCTTCCTTGTAGATGACTAGCTATTTTGAGAATGCAGGAAGTCCTGGCTTATCTTCCAGGTGGTTTGGGCCTAAAGCTACCATGAAGGTAGTTCCTGGAGTCTTTATGTGACCTGGGCTGTAGTTAGCACAAATGGGAGTTTTCTGCTTGTTCTTTCTTCCGGATTGCTTCATGTGCTGTGGCCTAGTTGTCACAACTCAAACTCACCATAGTTGTTGACCCTGGGGCTAAGCAATCCAGCTATACTGCGAACTCCTCAATGGCATTTAAGTCACTGAGAGTCCATCACAAGTGGCAATCTTTGCCTCATTGCAAGATTTGGATGGGAGCTCTAGGTATGAGCAGAAGTTTTCTCCCAAGAAGGAGGATGTCCAGGGATGCCACAAGCAACCATTTATCCCACATATATCTGTTGATGCCATTTAGATGACAAATTAATATATTTTTATATGCAACCCAAATAAAACATAGTTTTCTTTAACTAAAGCAGAAGTGCTTCTTCCATCAGCTCCAATGCAAGTCTGATATGTGCCTGAAGGAAGAAGAAACTCAGTTGTTTCACCTACCTTGCTATGTTTCATTTGTGTGACATACCCGTGAATTTCTGCCGGCAGGTCGCACTCTCATTTCAAACTAAAGTGCCAAGCACGTCTCTGTGAGATGTGGACAGCATTTTGTACAGAAGAAGTCTGTGAAGGCAGCACAGACCCTGAGAGGTCCTTTGTTTTGGGCTGGCCCACCACAAACTGTGTGGCGAATTTCAGGTAAGAATTGAGATACGTTTTATTTACCAAGTTACTTGAATGTTTTTAGGCTGACAGGTAACGAGACTATCATCGATTCATTTCAGCACCAGTGAAGGTGGGTAGCAGGAACTTACTGATTCTTGAAATAATTCCTTCTACTGCTGTGAGCAAGTCACCCTCCATCCCTCATCTTCTGTCTGTCTGCAAACGCGGCAGTGATAGTCACTTATCAGTTAAAAATTTGAGAAAATACATGACTTGGCAAAGCACTGTCTGTGCAGCAAACTTTCTCAGTGGAAATTCTCTTTCTTTTTGGGTATGATTTGACAAACACTTTGGCTAATTAATGAGGTGAACTACAAATAATAAACAGCCAACTAATGAACAGACCAAAAAGACCCTCATAGGACACTTTTAAACAGAAGAGCTTGTATTGGAAGTAGCAAGAAACTTACAGTGAAATACTGACCTTGTCCTGTATCCCTTTTTAATTTAATTATGCCAGAGAAAGTGTCAAAATTCCTCTCAAAGCAGAATCTCTGAATTTTTAAAGAGCGAAAGATTTTTGGTCTGTCTTTGCAGCATTGACTACAGGACACATAAGGGTTGTAGAAGTAATTTCGGTGATTAGGCTAATTTTAGTCTCTGTAGGAGGCCTCTGTCGTCACTTTGGATAAGGGAGGGCACCGTGCCCCTGAAATCCCAGCTGCTTAGCCACAGTAATTTGGCTAGGTCTTAGAAAGTGCATTTTCCTCTTTACCAACGGAGACCAAAAGCTGACGCATGCAGCTTAATTTGTATGTCATATTGTCCATATCCAAAGAGAATGCTGTGCACAAACTGCTCTCTACTGAGCTGGTTGTGCTGTTTATGTTTTTTTCACTTAATAGTCCTGAAACAAAGCTGAAATTTTCTATCAATTTTCAGCTGAACTCTTGCCAATAAACATGAGCTTTGATCTGGAGACAGTATGTGGTCCTTTATAGCTATCAAAAAGTAGTTGGACAGGAAAGCAATAACTTCAATCAGAACAGAGTCAGAGATTTTATAGAAGTGAAATTATTTGATTGTTGGAGGTACACAGAAAAATCTAAAATGCCATGCATGAGTCCAAAGACGCATATCCAACAGAATTTAAGCAGTGAAAGCAGAATCACATTTTTAATGTTTATGAAGTGTATTCCTCTCACAGCATCACTCAGTAGGTTTGTGGTTCCCGAAATGCTTGCTCTGAAAATTTGAAGTACTTGATTTGCAGAAGCAGCAATGGGAATAGCAGTTACTCCATCTGGGGCAGGATTTAAATCAAGAAAGTTGAAGCAAAATTAGGTTAGATTCCTTGCACTATCCTATTATTAGCTACATTTAACTGGATAGTTTTGAACCCTTGAAAGTGTATAAATGAGATACAGATAAATGAGACAAGCCTTAAAATGTCCAAAGTCAAGCCCTAGTAAGTACAACCGGACCTTTTTTCGTTCTGGCTTCTGCATACTTTGTAATGTGGTGATAAACCAAGTAATAAATAAGAAGAGAATTAGAATAATGAAAGTGGGAAGAAGTCTGTATACCTGAGGAAATACCTTTGAACTTTTGAGTTAAGGTCTTATTTTAAAGTGCCCTCCTCTTCTATTTGGACATTAGATTAAGAACTCAATCCATTTCCTACTGAATTCACTGGTAAACTTCTGTGATAAAAACTGATAACTGGGGCTTTTGATCTCTGTGGCATGCTTTTCAGTTGATTTTGCAGGGAAACAGTTCATTCAAGTCTGTGAAAAGCTTTTAGTTTTTGTAGGTATTTATGGAAATTGCAACCAAGAAGCAGTCCATTCCACTGTGGTTTGTACAAGGGCTATTTTGGTATTAGAATGATGGCTGATTTGTCCCTGTTTTTCTATAATTCTTGCAGGTCTGCAGAACAAAAGGAAACGTGGCTGTCTTTTTTGCAAAGGTACTTTATTATACAGTCTTTGAAGACACTGAAAAGAGTCCCAGTCATCTAGACCAGTGATTCCTAAGCTGTGGTACCTGTGCCATCATGACAGATAAGGTCTTTCAAAGTGATATTAAGAAAAAAAAATCTCACGTCTTCTCTCTGCAGAAGGTGGTATGTCCCATTTATGCAATGATCACTACACGAGGAGGGAAGCACTTACCTGTGCCTGAAGATGGCTCAGCACAAAACTGGAGCGATTCCTATCACACATGGTCCCCTCTCTGCGCAGTTGTAGGAGCCTCTGCCACCATCGCTCTAGTTGAACCTGGGGCTCTTTGCGTGGTGATGGCATCTAAGCAAGCCCAGCTCAGGAACCTCTGCTCTAACCTGTCTGCTGCTCATGGCTGGCTGTATTTTGGTCTTGCAAAATGGAACCCAAGCTGGAGGGTATGGTGGGAGGGTTTGCATAAATAGAGCTGTCTTATTTCAGTCAGTGTTTGAACAGAAGACCACTAGTGGTGGTTTTGTTTTCTGGTCACCTAATTCTGCTGGTGAGTTCCTAGGGTTGTTTAAATCATCCTTAACGGGGATGATTTCTAATTCACTCTTCTCCTGTTCAGTCCTTTGAACTGGTCCGTACATTGGGGTGTAACTGATTCCAGTAGGAGCCTGTAGTGCAGACTGAGGCATCACAGTGGCTGGTAGTTTTAGCTTGATTTTTAAATCCAGTTTCTCTGCTGCTTACACTGATTTCTACAATGAACTTTAATACAACAGGGCATTACTGGGGGCCACGGTCAGCATGCCTTCCAGATACTGCTGGATGCTTTCTTGTCCTCAGGGATCTTTGTACTGCAGTACGTCTGCAAACAGCTGCTTCTTCTCCAGTTACTGCTTGATTGCTATTTAAATCTCCATCTTGCTATTTATGTTTATGATATTAAAAATTTACTTGTTTTGTACTTGTTTTGTCAGTCGAATAAGAGAAGAGAAGGAAAAAGACTATCCTAAAAGCATTCCTCTGAAGATAATTGCAAAGGACGTGGGAACTTGTGCATATGTAAGTGCTCTTGAGCGAAATGGAGGGTCTAAATCCACATCACCTCTGAGTACTAGTCACCTGTAAATCCTTTGGATATTGGGAGGGTTTCTTTGGATTGCAACCTCCTTTAGGGATCCAGCCCCTTTAAAAGACTCACTGTATGCAGACATGAAATGTTTGCTTCCTGTGTTTAATACATTAGTTCCTTTTTAAAGACAGTGTGCTTGGTAAGAAATACTGGTTCTGGCATGCAGACTAAGGACTGCACAGTGTGAAGTCCCAAGAAACATCTCTAGCGGAACTTATGCAAAAACGTCTTCGGAAATGCCAGTACAATGTACCCTTTTTTTGCTTGTAAAACTGATCTAAACCCACAGCTGCCTTCATTCAATTCTGCAAAGTTGCAATGTGTTTTACTGTTTGTAATGATTGCAAGTCAAAGCTGTGTATGTGAACACCCTGAAATTGCCTTAAGCATGTTTTTCATCAGCTAACTGATGTTGGTAAATTTATAGGCACAAGGTAAATGGTAAAGAAAGGTCATCCACAGGGTGATTTACACCTTTTTTACTAAGTCAGTTTTAACCAATTTAAACTAAATTTTTGTGTGTAGCCAGTTCCCTAGGGATATCCTAGCATTCAGTGATAACTGATCCATTCTTCCTCTGCTTCTTATACATGTGTCCTTTCTTTTATCTGTGCTTTTAAGAGCAGTATTTCATGCTCTGAAGCCTAAGGAGTATTTGCATGGACACAGGAAATTTTCACAGAACTTAGACTTCATTGGAGGTCTTTGCCCAACAGTGAATCTCCACGTTCTTCATTTGCATAGACATAAGCATAAATCACAGAATCACAGAATAGCAGGGGTTGGAAGGGACCTCTGTGGGTCATCTAGTCCAACCCTCCTGCTGAAGCAGGGTCACCTACAGCAGGCTGCACTGCACCTTGTCCAGGCAGGTCTTGAATATCTCCAGAGAAGGAGACTCCACAACCTCCCTGGGCAGCCTGTTCCAGTGCTCCGTCACCCTCAGAGGGAAGAAGTTCTTCCTCATGTTCAGGTGGAACTTCCTGTTCCTCAGTTTGTGCCCATTGCCCCTTGTCCTGTCACTGGGCACCACTGAAAAGAGCTTGGCCCCATCCTCCTGACACCCACCCTTCAGATATTTGTAGGCATTTATTAGGTCCCCTCGCAGCCTTCTCTTCTTCAGGCTGAACAAGCCCAGCTCCCTCAGCCTCTCCTCGTAGGGGAGATGTTCCCGTCCCCTCATCATCCTTGTAGCCCTCCGCTGGACTCTCTCCAATAGCTCTTCATCTTTCTTGAACTGGGGAGCCCAGAACTGGACACAGTACTCCAGACGAGGCCTCACTAGGGCAGTGTAGAGGGGAAGGAGAACCTCCCTCGTCCTGCTGGCCACACTCTTCTTGATGCACCCCAGGATCCCATTGGCTTTCTTGGCAGCCAGGGCACACTGCTGGCTCATGGTTAACCTGTCGTCCACCAGGACACCCAGGTCCCTCTCCACAGAGCTGCTCTCCAGCAGGTCCGCCCCAAGCCTGTACTGGTGCATGAGGTTGTTCCTCCCCAGGTCCAGGACCCTGCATTTGCCTTTGTTGAACCTCATCAGGTTCCTCTCTGCCCAGCTTTCCAGCCTATCCAGGTCACGCTGAATGGCAGCACAGCCTTCTGGTGTATCTACCACACCTCCCAGTTTGGTGTCATCAGCAAACTTGCTGAGGGTACATTCTAACTCTTCATCGCTCTTCATTAATGAGTGCCTTTTTTCAGAAAATCATTATTAAGGTAAACAGTAATAGTTATAATTGCCAGTTTGCAAAAGAAAATTGTTAATAAACAATAAAAATAATTGTGATATTTCAAATGCAGGACTGCAAATCAAAGTGTGCTCAGGTGTAAATGCCTATAAATCACACAAGCACTTGGTTGTTGCACTGTGGTATCAGGGTTTTTTTTTTTTAAAATGTCTTTTCTCCTTAGCTATAATTAGTTCATGTGCCAAATATGGTTTCCTGATTCTGGCTGTCCTAGAAACGACACACTGTAGGCTAGCTATTATCAGTAATAAAACAGTGGAGGAGCAGATGGAAACTTTGTGATGCAAATAGTTCTTATGGCACTGTGGTTGCTGTGCTACAGCAGCTGGAGATGCCCAAGAATTATTACGTTTTTGGAGGGTAGGGAAGGCTGAACACAAGACACAAGCCGTTTTATTATATTCTAGCCAAGAGCAAAACTTATGCAAATGTGCTGACCTACTCCTGAGAGCCAGATGTCATTGCTTCAGGCAAATATTAAATATTTTATGGTATGAGCGTTCAGATGTGTCCTGAAGCAAGATATACAATATTCTCACTACTTTTCTTTGATTGCCATGGCAGCTTGTTACCGTCAGAGACTTACACAAATGTACAGCTCAGATCTTTGCTAAATGCAAAATGTTGGGGGGTTGTTCCACCCGAACATGCTATGGCCAGTATAAAATTGATGTGCTACACGGCGTAGCAGGGTATAGCAAACCGTCTTGGGACTGGCAGTGAACATTTACATCCCGGCTCTGCCACCTTCCCTTCTTTGGGCCGCTGGATGTGCCTGGGTGGTTTGTCGCAGCGGGCATGCGTTTGTTCTGCCAGGGCTTTAGGCTGGCCAAGAACCAGCTGCAATCCAAAAGCTGTGTAGTCTTATTAGCGGAGCCAAACTAGCTAAAGAGGGCTTAGAAACTTGTGTTTGATGTGTGGGAGCTGCCTGTCGGCTTGGAAGTGAGGCCAGGGTAGATGTGATCGTACAAGCGAAAATCACCCTGGATATGCTCTCCCCACTTATTTTTGCCTCTGCAAGGTGATGGCAGCGGTGCTGCCGCATACGAGAGGAGCAGAGGATGGAGTCATTAATCCTGGTGTGTTTGAAATGTGCTGCCCTGCATAAGAGCAACCCATGGTGCCGAGGTACAGAGCATTGCCCAGCTGTACAGGAATAATACTGGGGCCAGGCACTAGTTG
This sequence comes from Opisthocomus hoazin, assembly GCF_030867145.1. Classification (NCBI taxonomy): domain Eukaryota; kingdom Metazoa; phylum Chordata; class Aves; order Opisthocomiformes; family Opisthocomidae; genus Opisthocomus; species Opisthocomus hoazin. The sequence continues at coordinate 22,513,516 of NC_134414.1, read as the reverse complement.
CTGGAATCTCACTCTGGAAAGACTGACTTCCTCCAACACAAAACTTGGTGCTTAGTGCTGGTCACCGTAGCTATTTAGAAAGCAATATTTCTGCTGATCTGTGCCTTTCCATACTGCCGATTGGCAGATTCTGGAGGATGCTGGAGAGGTAGCATTTTAACTGGATGAAAGATTACCAGGAGGAAGTGCTTCTGGTACTAAGCCAAATCTAGCTTTGAGAAATCTATATGGAATGACGAAGTACCAGGCAGAGCCATGCCAGCTGGAATTCCCTCTGCCACGTATTCCAGCCTCCAGATACCACGTAGAGGATTTTCAGACAGTGAAACTGATCTTTAATTCTTCAAAGAAAGTCTTCAATACCACCAACAATGCAGAAAATGAGATCTGTGTCATGGTCACAATACTCAGTACTGAACTGGAGGGAGGAAAATGTAATGTCCTTTATGAGTGTAAACACCACACTTTTACTCGGCAAAAAAGAGATAGCCCTGCTTGAGTGGGGGGGGTTGGACCAGATGACCTCCAGAGGTCCCCTCCAACCTCAACTAGTCCATGATCCATGAGTCCATGACATGGCAAAGGATATAGGGATGAACAGCCTGTGCACAGTATTTCCTTACCAGGGAGATCTTCAATAGAAAAGGACAGAAATTATTAACAAGTGATACAAGAACATTTCATGTCACTGAAAAAACTCACTGAAATGTTTTATTTTTTCAAAGGAACCTTGCATGCTTTTAAATTAATTAAACCATTACATTTCCCTCATGCGGTGTCTAAAGTGCAGTTAGTGGCTGTGTCTTTTTGCTGTGGCTAAAGTTCAATTAGTAGCTGTGTCTTTTTCCATTTTAATGTGGAGGTCTTGTCCCTGGTAATCATGGCACTCTCCCCTCTGATGGAGCTGTTGGGGAAATGGGGAGCAAATACAGAAAGTATATGACAAAGCAGAGGAATCAAGCTTCTGTTTCAGACAGCTGGGTCTTTATGTATGAGGTATAACTTATTTATCAAGTAACATTTTAACAGGATACTCTCAGTTTTTCAACAATGAATTATGTAGGGCTGTTACACTTCAGATACTCTTTGCAAATCCAAATTTTTAATGCCACTTTCCCCTTCTCCTCTTCTCTGTTCACAGTCAAAAACTCTGAGTGTAACCAATGTTAATACAGCAAATGATGTAATTCTCATGGCCCTGCAGCAGCTGGGAATTAATGTAAGTCCTTGCACCAGTTTTAATGAGTCTTATTGTAGTCACTTTTAATAATCAAGTCTTCGCTTGCACTTTTCCCAAGTTTTCGGATATGAACATTAATTAAATCCTTTATCATAACAATTCAGTGTTGTTGAAATTAAGCAAAAGTGCCTTGTTAATGTATAGACCTCCAGAGACCATCAGGTGCCTTAAAGTTTTGAATAAGTCTCTAAACTCTGTAAGGGATCTGTCATGTTTGAAGTTGCTTTTAAATCTGTGTTGCTGATGTGTAAGAGGAGATATCTTGACACAAGAAGCGAGAGTTTGATACAGCTCCTTTTGCATACGTCAGTGTGAACAGGAAACCTACAGACCTGCTTGTTAGTTCATTTCAAAATGTGCAAACATGCATAATCAGCTCTGTCCGCAGGTTACGAGTACAAGCACTGCTCTCAAGTGTCCAGATCAGACACTCGAAATATCCATGGGCCTTTGGTGTCATGTGAGATATGAATGTAACTGAGTGGTTGCACAGAATCTGAATGCACCCAATTTGTAAGCAATGGCCTGAAACTGTTTTGGAAGAAGGCTTTTACAAGACTTATGATAATGCAGGATAGTGCACCAAGTAGGTGCAGTGATTCCCAGTAAATCAAGTAGTGCCTCAAATGGCTCCCTTTGCTCTAAAGCGGGCATGGTAGTGCCTCAGGTGTAGTAATGAATCAGTGCCAGGGACAAGAATTCTGGCTCCCTTATTCTGTTTCTCTCATTGTTTCACAATGTGACTCAAACGAACACTGATGGTCACAGAAACTCCTGGATGACAGCATTTTAACTGCCCTGTCAGTCTGCTGTTTGGGTAACAAGATTTTTTGAAATGTCTGTCTCGATGCATGTGTTGATGTCGTTGTATGGAACCTGGCAAGTCTTTCCTTCACACAGCCCTGAGTGTGAAGAATCAAATAGGACCAAAATGCCACTTCTGTGCTTCCCTAGGCCTTCTGAAGACCCCCAGCAAAAGTTGGAGTAACCTCAGAATTTGCCTTCTCTAGTATTTGTTATCCCTAATTTGTACAGGCTTTTAATGCATCCAAGGACCTATTCTGCTAGCTTGGTGTTTCCCAGGCACAACAGTTTCTGTCTAGCCAGCTTGTTATGGCTCAGACGTCCCATTTGCGCCAGGGCTGGGGCTCTGGCCTCAGCAGTCAGTCCAGTTAAGGAAGCTCTGGAGTTGATAGAGAGACGGCAAGGTGGAAAGTATAAGAGCTGAGTTAAAATAAGGATTTTAATTGCAGATTGTCTCCCCTAGTCTGCAGCAAAAATCAAGGTACTATGTTGTATTATAACTGCAAGTCTTTATTATGATGTGCTTTATTTCTACCCATTTCATGGGAGTAATTTGCACTTCCTCATTTTCTGTACAGAAAAAACAGGAAAATGGTAGTATTGAAAGAGAATATTTTGTTTGAGATTAGCAGGAGGAGGGGCTGGTTATGCTTCAGCTTTGTGTTCTTTTGTATGAATCACAATCAACCCTTTCCTCATTACATTTTTATTTCAAGTGGAAAAAGAATGAAAGCCATTCGAAAGATGTAAAATCTTGCCTGCAGAATTATTTGCCCAAGCAATATACTACATTTTTTCACTGCATCTTCATAGCATAAAGCCTTTTTCATTAGAGGTGTATCATAAGATTAGCAATAAAATCAAACAAGCTAAATAAATTAAGCTGTAGCCTGTATATCAGTCAAACACCCAACCCCCTCACTGGATTATTCTGACTGCAAGGAAGCTTTTCCTTATGCACCGTCTTGAGGTATTTTATTTATGTCCAGAGAGAACCGCTTGAAAGGAGCTCTACGACTTTTCAATGGCAATTAGAAAAACTACATTTCACATGTTGTGTGATTAATGGGGCTGTCACTTTGGCTGAGTTCACTCTGGTTTAACGCATCGGGGTTTTTCCCTCTGTGGTTTCTTTGGTAAAATGACAACTAGTTTGTGCAAAATGGCATTGATCATCTGTTCCAAATTAGTGAGTGGGACAGAAAGAAGGGCCTTGGGTTTCCCAGCTCCCTGAGTACACTTGCTGATTTTTCTGGGACAGTCACATTTATACTGACAAATGGCCTCACAAAGCCCATAAAGGACAACATTTGCAATCGAGAGATGAGCAGTCTGTCTCCTGAAATCACGCTTACAAGCTCTTCCCCTTCCTCTGCTTCCCCTTCACAGCAACAACCCTTTCATATATATATTTAAAAGGAAAAGTAAATACCCTTTCTTGTGCTCCTCAGCTGTATTTATTTACTCCTGGCTGCTTGCCCTGAGGCACCAGAGATGTCTCCAAAGCCTATTTATTTTCCTTCTGCCCCCTGTAGCAAACTTAACAGCAGTGCTAATATGGGCCAGAAAGCTCTGTCAGTCAGAGAGCAAAGTGCGAAGGCTTTATTGAGTGTATCAGCATTACACCAGGTGCATGCAGCAAGTAGAGTGAGTCTCAAGAGCTTTGGGGACACTGGGTAAAGGTCCAGACAATGCAGGATAGTAGGCAAATCTGTTTAAAAGGAGGTAGGATTTAAATTTAGAGCTAAATAAATACTGTCTTTAGGTGTTTTTCACCTTTTGTAGCCAGAAAGCTTTTAGACTTTAATAATCCTGATTTAGCTATGTCACTGAAAAGGTATTTAAGGTATAACAGATCACTTTTCATACAGTGTATTTATCCACTTGCTATTACCCTTTGTCCTGAGAGTGGTTGATATTAAATATCATTATTTTTATCTCTGTTGTCTCACCATCATATCTGAAATAATGCACTGTTCTCCTTCTCCAGTTAAACTGCAACATTGAGTTGTATATTTATGCTAAAGGCAATATTTAGAATTTGCTTTCAAATCAGTGGTTTCACAGAGCTTTTCCCAAAGATGTTCACATTCTCCAGTCCTCTGGAAATTGTCTCCTTTGATGTAAATTTATCCTCTCCACTGTAAATTTCAAAAGCGGACTCAGCAGTCTTAACATGGCATGGGGGGCTGCCATGGCTAACATCTTGGCCTGACCTCAAAAGCAATCCTGAGTCCTGGCAGGCTGTGACCTCCATCCCTCTCCTTCCAGGGGCAGCGAAAGAACTGGGGCAAATCTCCCCCTTTTCCTTCAGAAATGACGGGCTCCAGCCCCTCTCACTGCTCAAAGCTGGACTCTGGTCACAGAAACCACATTGCACACGACAGACACCATTGAAAAGCTTTGCTTGTGGCAAATTTGGGCACTGCAAAAGTAAAGGGGGTTCCTTTGACCCTGCTGGCAAGGTCCAGATTATCCTTATATTGCAAGAAACCTAAGGCGAACCTGTTCTTAATGGCTGGCAAACTTATTCTTACTTTTGGTTTTAAAGGGCTCTGAAAAAGACTACAAGCTGTGGGTGATTTCAGGAAGAGAAGATGCTCCTTACCCTCTCATTGGTAAGTTGTTGACATGGTTTTGGTTTTCAACATTCACTCAGTTTTTAGTGCTGAAAGAAGCAAGAAAAACAGAGAAGACTGAAATACAGTTTCCTCTTTTGTTTCGTTTTTCCTGTTTTTTCTCTTACTTCCGTGTCACGCAAGTTTGCCTATTTGGGCAGCTAGTCAGATGCTGGTCCTTTGTTTTAAAGAGTGATTGTCTCCTTGTGTCACTCAGAGGTTGATAAGTTCATTTATTTCTGCCCCAGTTTTGCTGCATGAGCCTCAGTCTCTCTATAGAGTCAGCCTTTCCACTCACCTCCTCTCCTGGAACCAGTCCAGCTTTACCATATTTGAGGCCCTCTATAGACAGATAGGAGCAGCCTCACGTTCACAAGCCCTGGTCCTCATAAGGGACTTAAACCACCCCAATATCTGTTGGAGGGACAACACAGCAGGGCATCAGCAATCCAGAAGGTTCCTGGAATGCGCTGATAATAACTTTGTTCTCCAAGCGATAGAGGAGCCCGTGAGGAGAGGTGCTATGCTGCACCTTGTTCTTACCAACAGGGAGGGGCTGATGGGGAATGTGAAGCTCAAGGACAGCCTTGGCTGCAATGACCATGGTAGAGTTCAAGATCCTTAGGGCAGTGAGGAGGGCGTGCAGCAAGCTCACTACCCTGGACTTTAGCAGAGCAGAGTTTGGCCTCTTCAGGGATCTGCTTGGTAGAGTACCATGGGATAAAGCCCTGGAGGGAAGAGGGGCCCAAGAAAGCTGCTTAATATTCAACGATCACCTCCTCCAAGCTCAGAAATGATGCATCCCAACAAAGAGGAAGTCAGGCTGAAACACCAGGAGGCCTGCATGGATGAACAAGGAGCTCCTGGACAAACTCAAGCACAAAAAGGAAGCCTACAGAGGGTAGAAGCAAGGATGGGTAGCCTGGGAGGAATACACAGAAATTCTCTGAGTAGCCAGGGATCAGGTTAGGAAAGCTGAAGCCCTGACAGAAGTAAATCTGGCCAGGGACGTCAAGAGCAACAAGAAAAGCTTCTATAGGTACGTTGGTGATAAAAAGAAGACTAGGGATAAAGTGGGCCCTCTCCAGAAGGAAACAGGAGACCTGCCTACCTGAGGTATGGAGAAGGCTGAGATACTCAAAGACTTTTTTCCCTCAGTCTTCACCAGCAAGTGCTCCAGCCACACCGCCCAAGTTGCAGAAGGCAAAGGTAGGGACTGGAAGAATGAATAACTACCCACTGCAAGAGAAGATCAGGTCTGAGACCATCTAAAGAACCTGAAGGTGCACAAGTCCATGGGACCTGATGAGATGCATGCACAGGTCCTGCAGGAACTGGCAGATGAAGTTGCTAAACCACTATCCATGATATGTGAGAAGTTGTGGCAGTCTGGTGAAGTTCCTACTGACTGGAAAACAGCAAACATAACCCCCATTTTTAAAAAGGGTAAAATGGAAGACCCAGGGAACTACAGGCCAGTAAGTCTCACCTCTGTGCCCGGCAAGATCATGGAGCAGATTCTCCTGGAAGGTATGCTAAGGCACATGGACGATAAGGAGTTGATTGGTGACAGCCAACACTGCTTCACTAAGGGCAAATCATGCCTGACAAATTTGGTGGCCTACTACAACAGGGTTACTGCATTGGTGGATAAGGGAAGAGCAACTAACATCATCTACCTGGACTCATGCAAAGCGTTTGATGCTGTCCAGCATGACATCCTTGTCTCTAAATTGGAGAGATGTGGATTCAATGGATGGACTACTTCGTGGGTAAGGAATTGGCTGGGTGGTCAAACTCAAAGAGTTGTGGTCAACGGCTGGATGTCCAGGTGGAGACTAGTGACGAGTAGCGTTCCTCTGGGGTTGGTATTGGGACCGGCACTGTTTGGCGTCTTCGTTGGTGACATGGACAGTGGGATTAGGTGCACCTTCAGCTAGTTTGACGATGACACCAAGGTGTGTGGTGTGGTCAATGTGCTGGAGGGAAAGAATGCCATCCAGAGGGACCTTGACAAGGCTTGAGAGGTGGGCCTGTGCAAACCTCATGAAATTCAGCAAGGTCAAGTGCAAGTTCTGCACAAGGGTCGAGGCAATCCCAAGCACAGACACAGGCTGGGGAATGAAGGGGTTGAGAGCAGCCCTGTTGAGAAAGACTTGGGGGTGCTGGTTGATGAGATGCTCAGCATGACCTAAGAATGTGCACTTGCAGCCCAGAAAGTGAACAGTATCCTGGGCTGCATCAAAGGCAGCATGGCCAGCAGGTCGAGGGAGGGGATTCTGCCCCTCTACTCTGCTCTGGTGAGACCCCACCTGGAGTACCCAGCTCTGGAGCCCTCAGCACAAGAAAGACTTGGACCTGTTGGAGCGGGTCCAGAGGAGGGCAACAAATGGTCAGAGGGATGAAGCACCTCTGCTGTGAGGACAGGCTGAGCGAGTTGGGGCTGTTCAGCCTGGAGAGGAGAAGGCTTCAGGGAGACCTTATAGAAACCTTTCAGTACTTAAAGGGGACCTACAAGAAAGCTGCAGAGGGTCTTTTTACAAGGGCCTGTAGTGATAGGACAAGGAGTCGTGGCTTTAAATGAAACGAGGGTGGATTTAGATTAGATATAAGGAAGAAATTCTTTACTATGAGTATTGTGAGGCACTGGGACAGGTTGCCCAGAGAAGTTGTGGATGCCTTCTCCCTGGTAGTGTTCAAGGCCAGGCTGGATGGGGCTTTGAGCAACCTGATCTGGTGGAAGGTGTCCCTGCCCATGGCAGGGAGGTTAGAACTAGATGGTCTCTTCCAACCCAAACCATTGTATGATTTTATGATATGTCTTCCTATGCTTCCATAGTGTTGTTTACTCCCCTCCTCAGCAAAACTCAACAGAGTTTTGAGAAGTGTTCTGTTCTTCCACAACTCCAGTTAACTCATTCAAGAGGTCCTTTCCAGTCCTGTATTTCTCTATGGGCTGAGAGCTCCCCGCTGATTAGGAGAAAATTATTGCTTATTCACTTTCTAAAATGCTTTTCGAAACATTTCCTCCCCAGGAATCAACCCAAAGTTCAGAAGTGATTGGATGGAGTGATTTGATTTTGGCCCGTGATTCACTGAGAACAAATCTCTTCCTTTTATTAAGAACCTTTCCCTGTAGAAGCCCTGTATTACTTGTGCTATATAAGAGTTCACAGATGATTGGAAAAAGAAAAAATTGTGCATTTTCTGGTTTTCTTCTGCAAATCTAACCCCAGTAAATCTTAGCATTCCTTCTTAAAGTAGCCTTAGCTACAAACGCTTTGCTGGAGTCAGACAACATTAATATTTATAAAATGTCTGACTTGTGCACCTTATAGACAGTGCAAACTGTTTTGTCTTTGAAATGCACCAGACTTTGTCTTTCCAACTATTATGTGTAGCTTCTTCAGATAAAATCACAGCCACGGTTTTGAATATTGAACGAGCAAATTCAGAAATTGGAAAGGCCTTTCTAATTGACTGACTCTCTCTCACTGCACATTCAGGTTGCAAACTTTGGAAAAGAAGAATCTGCTATCAAACTGATGCTGTTCTTGATATTTATGCAAAGGTTTATCAGATAAGACTGGCTTTTGTCATAGGTAGACATCAGAAGCAAAGTTTGACTGTGCTTTGGCTTCACACTACCTATAATCTCAAATAATGTCTCTTCCACTATCAGTTTTTAAGTCTAAGTGCAAGTTCACTAAAACCTCTTAACATTGCACCCATATTTAATTTTTTTCAGCTGCCAGCTCTTTAGACAAGTCTGAAAAATACCTCTCTGGTGGCATTTTTGAACGCTCCTCCAGAAATGAATTGCCTCTGTGTAGTCCCCAACGAAGCTGGTTAATGCCGAGCGTAGCTCATTTGCATTAGCCTTGTGATTAACGTTTCCTTCCTGCTTCAGCCTCAGACAGGAACCGTAATTGTGTCTCATTTGACGGAGTTGATGGCTGTTGCACTTACCATGGAGAGTGAGGGAAGATCACTTTCACACTGGATTTTTTTGTTTTGCATGCTCAGCCAAAACTTGACACATGACTGCTCCCAAAATCTCCTTTCCTGCCAGAACCATATGAGCAACCTGTACCTACACTTTCCCTGTTGCAAGTAAAGCAGCAGAAAGAATAAACACTGAATTCAGAAATAGTCACTTGTGTTTTTTCTGATGGACTTTTATGTGATACAGCTGTAATAGGTCTGATTTTACTTTTATGTCTGTTTAACTACACTGAACTGAGTAATTCCATATCTGCCAGTGTATGATTTATGCCAGCATGAATATGCAGAAGAATGTCAGTTCGGGATTATTGAGAGAGAAGGTGCTGCAGGCTAGCCTGCAAAATTTTCTTTTCCTCCAAGGCAGATGGAGTTTTGCAAGTCTCCAGTCAACCCAACGCAGATCATTATGATTTCTCTTTGAACAGGCCATGAATATCCCTTTGGAATTAAAATGAGCCACATTCGCGATGCTATGCCCCACGGATCAAAGCCCTGTGCCTGCCCCAGGCAGCTCCAGGGGTCCTTCCTGACGGAGCAGCTGCCCCAGGAGCTGCAGTGCCAGTTTGTGCTGAAGCCGAGCCGCCTGGCCGTGACCCAGCCGCTGAACGGTACGTTGCCCCGGCACCGCTCGCCCGGCTGCCTCCCGGGCTCTGCTACGGAGGCCAAGCGTGCCGGGATGCGGCGGGGTGGTGGGAAGCAGAGAGGAGCACGCAGATGTGCCTTCCACCTGCACGGGGGATTCTGCAATGCAGCTCTCCCTGATTCGAGTGTGCTGTTGTGTGTGTGTCATCTCCGTAAGTTACGTTTTGACAAGTTGCCTGTCAAATGGTTGTTCTAAAACCAGCAAAAGAAAGACAAGGTCTCTCCCCTGCAGTTTTTTGTAAGTCTATTAGAGGAGATTCTCTCTGCAGCCCTTGTGCTCTGTAGCAAGGCAGAGTGATTTTACAGTTCAGGAGTCAAGGCTTGACTTTGGCACAGAATTCCCATGCAATGCTTGGCAGCATCCTTATCTCAACAAGGTAGTTAGGACTAGGCACCTGCCTCACTGCGACCCTCGCGTGGCAAAGCCTAGGCATGTACTTGAGTACCTAGATGAAGTGAGTGAATGCAACTTCTTTATTCCAGTTCTATTTAAGTAAAATGAAGACAGTAATATTTTCTTCTGCCTTTGGCCTTGATGCTGAACAAATGTGAGCACCTGCTCTCTGTTTTGTACTCTGCTGTTAATGATGCAATGACTGCTCGCTGCTCATGGCTAAAACAAATGAGATCTTTACAGGACTGGGGCATTAGACTAAAAACTCTGTAGGGCAAGGATGCATCCCGTGGTGGGATTTTATCATGCTTAACACCTAGCATACTCAGCTCAATTAGAAACTGCCCTACTTCAGCATTAATGACCATAGAATAATAACAATATCATAGGCACACTGTTATCCTGTGGACTCCTCAATAGCTAAGATCTCCTACAACGTATTATTAGAATCCATTTCTAATATTTTTTAGAATTAAATATAGAGAGGCTTTACCAGTGTCTATTACAAATTATTCTGGAAATTGATTGCATTTTATATAAATTAATTTCCTTTCCACACTCCTTCATCCCCCCTTTCCCCAATAATGTGTGTCATTTATTACTTCATGGCATATTTTAAGAATGAGGCAATCTAGCAAAGGGGTGTAATTAGGTTTCCAGGCCCCACTTGGCAGCTGACGTTGACTGGCAAGAGAAAATAGAAATGCAAATCAGGTCTGTAAAGTTCTAATGCAGATGTGTTGTCAGCAGTGCTGCGCAAGCCGCAGGAGGGGAGGCGAGGCTGTCTTGGGGCAGGCTGCAGGTCGTGCACAGGGACTGCGCTAAGTGGGAGAAAGAGGCTTTTAGTCCATTCACCTTTCCTACTTTCATCAGACAATACCTTTTAGAGTGATGTATAGGTCTGACTGCTTGCAAACCAGATTGTCTTGCATAGAGTGCTGTTCATTGTGTTCTCCCTAACTCCCTCTCACCTATTTTGGTTTTGGAAAATGGCAAAGGGTACCTTTGTGCAAGTCAAGGCTGTGATCTGGCTTTGGACTCATTTTCAGATCAGCAAGCCAAAATCTGTGTTGTTGTTAGGTAACCACTAAGCACACCACCACATACGGGGCAAATTTACAGGGAGCGGCGTCTGTAACCCCACATTTCGCTGGCACACATGCTGTGCTATCCTCCCTCCCATCACTTCCCTGCGGGGGCAGGGAGGAAGCCATCCCAAGCTGAGACAAGAGAAGACTTACCTGCTCTTCATGAACTGATTGATATTCTTGTGGCTTATCTCATTGTGGTAGGAATTACTGCTGAGAGCACTGAGATTACTCTGTTTATTTTCCCTTAAAATGAGATAAAATCGGAAACTTGGAAGCAGAGTTTGAGCAGAGCCTCCACTAAAGCTCTCAGCTGGTGTTTGTAGCTATCTCATTGTGACCCTAGTGAAGATGTGGCATGTAGGCTTGGAAAGCTCAGAGACAAAAGATTTTAAACCAAATGTTACCCTGGCAAAAATAAAATGTCTGTGTGGCCCAACAGCTCCTGTGCCGGCCACCCAGCCTGTCCTCTTTCTCCTCCCACCTCTTTGCCGTAACCTGCCCTGCAGCACGCCAGCTCCCATGGCACCGATACTGCTGTGCTGGACACGCTGTCCCTTCTGGAGGCAGCAAGGGGTAGCTGCCCAACTGTACCAGCATGCAGCATGGTTAGGCAGCGATGTAGGTGTTGACAGGCAGACGTGACTGACAACTGGCCGTCATATCAAAGAAGTAGCTGTGTTGACACCAGCTGTGGTGGTGTAGTTGCATCAGCTGTCCTGACAACACGGTTAAAAAAAGTACAGAAGAATTTACTGTGTGGAAGGACTGGAGTGTTTCTGTTGCCTCTCCTGCAGCCTTTCAGCACGTAACAGGAATGGTCACCTACCAGTTAAACATAGCCATTAGGTAAACCTCATGAGCACATGTCTAAAAAGTATTGTAAACACTGATTTGCTTAAAGGTTAACCTGAAAGAGCTAACTGCTGACGGTGACTAGTCTGTAATGCAAATTATTATTTAATCATCTGTTAGAAGAGAAACCAAATTTCAACAAGTTGGTCTCAATACAGAAAGGAGGTCTTTGAAAACAATTTGACAGTTAGGGGTTTGATCAGAAAAGATGCTATATTGCTAAATAAATCTGAGGCTTTATTTAGAAGCTTCTGATTAGTTTGCAAGAAGAGAAAATGCCAGTGGCATGGCTGAGACACTACCTGTGAATAGAAATTCCCTGCATGTAAAATATGAGCTGAACAAATGGCTGCTGTGAGTTCTGAGCAAGTTCTGCAACCAAAGGTGTATTGCTTTTATTCTGATTCTGGCCTAGAATAATCCACCAAAGCAAGGCCCTCAGTTTTCGTATGGTAGTACTGCTGCAGAGCAATAGTTGGCACCTGTCTTGGCTGAGAGGAGGCTGGGCTTCTCCTAGTGTTGTAGCTTTGCTCAGGTTCAAGAAAAGAAAGTGTACATCATCCCAGTCTCATCTGCTCTTTACCTTAAGGTTTCTCAACCCCCTTAGAAAAGGGGATATGTAAAGGATGAATTTACCTGTTGTTCAGTGAATGTTAGTTTTGTGACGTGGCATTTCATTGCCCTACGTCAGTTACTGGCTTCTGCCCTGGTATGTTGAAGAACACTGATTAAGATTTCCTTCCTGTCCCAGGAGAGAGCTGAAATTAGTCACAATTACCCCTTGCTCACATTGTCAGTTTGGGCCATGGCTTTTAAGAGTGGAGCAAACGGTGAAAGGCTAAGAAAAGTTCCTAATTTTGCAATCCATTTTTTCTTCTGCTATTCCTCATTCTCCAAAATAGCATTTCTTCTTAATTTTTACTTCCACTGAGATCTACGGGGTTGCCAGAGAAAAACACCAATATGTGTTTGCCATTGTGTGAATAGAACTCCAAGTAAAGCAAACCATATCCACGTGCTAATATCCAGCTCATCTGAAAGAAAAATTGCCGTTTTGAAAGCTACAGGTTAGTTATGTTCTCCCAAAACACGATGTGTCAAGTAAAGCCTTATACACTGCCAAGCTTGTATTTCATGAAGCTTTGGACTGCTTAAAATGTATACCCTACTTATTATTTTTTATTAAAAGAATTTTTCATCAGGCTTTCACATTTATATATTCACATTTCGAGTTAAACTGTAACTTTTCATCCTGTAAGCCTCTCATGAAAAGTCTTCCACCCATTCCCAAAGGGAGTGTGATCTCCTAGAATGGAATGATATATAATGAAAATCACTATTTGGGCTAAAAAAACAAGTGTAGGAAAGTATAGGAGTAAAAAGTCTGGTATTATACCACAATCCTTACTTCTGCAAGCCTTGCTTCTACCCTCTGCCCTCGGCAACAGCAAAAAGCAACATGTTTGACCAGGTGGAAGAGCCAACTAATAGAAAGGTGCACAGGGTAGGTGAGCAACTAAATAAAAGCTGACTGGCTTTGAAAAAGTCTAGAAAAGGAAAAATATATCAGAATAATTTTTTTCCAGTTAGCACTTTCATCATAAATAGTCTCAATGCACCCTCAATAGTAGCCCATGCTCTTAAGAAGCTTTTACACTGGCTGATGTTGAGAAAGGTCATGTAAAAATCCCTTTTTGTATCCTAGTACCAGTATTTCCTTCTCTATGCACTGCAAATAAGAGCTTCAATTAGTGATGCTCTTTAGATATCTCATGAAATATGTTAAAATAAATGAAGACAAACAGAGCTCATCAGTGTTTTAGCAGCATGCTGAAATGCCATCTGGAAGGTGTTAATTACAGGGCAGGCACCGTCCCTGGGCCATTGTCAGCAAATGCTTGGAGCGAGGGCACTAGTTGTATGCTTGCTTTATGGAGAAGAGAGCAAAGGCAGCAACTTTTCCTGATCCAACAATGTCTCACCCCATTAACTGATTCTCCGGTGTTACTTGTGGGGAGAGCAGGTGCTCTCCTGCATTGCTGGGGAACTAGGATGCCTCCAGACGGCAAGCCAAAGTGAGGGCAGTGGTGTTAATACATTTTTTTTTTAAAAGAAGGTCTGTGGTTTTGCACCTGCGGATAGGAAATGAGTCATTTAGCACAGCCCAGCCCTGTGTGAAGTCACCGGGCTGAGGTTTGCCATCCCGCAGTTAGCGGTAAGTGCTGGCACTGCGGTCCAGTGCTGCAGTGCAGGTCCTGGTGATGCTCCTAAGAGTGTGGGTGAGGCAGGACATTCTACACACACACACACACACACACACACACACACACGCACACGCACGCACGCGCACACACACACACACACACACGAGCACAGGTATGCGCTCGGCGGATTAGGCTGAGCTGGATGCCAAGGAGTTGGTTGAGTTCCTGACGTGTTTTCCTTTGAAACCATAGCAACCACCACAAAACAAATACTGGAATTAGAATTGAAATGCATTTCTTCTAATAAACACCTTTCTCTTTTCCCAGACTTAAGCCAAAAGTCATTTAAAAGGAAAAGATCTATCATAAATTGGGCTTTTTGGCGTGGCCCAGGCACTCACTTGGACAATGTCCCCCTCTCCTCAACATCTGCAGCTCCTGGGAAGCTCTTTGGCCTCTTGCTGACAGCCATCTGCGAGGATGACAACCTGCCCAAACCCCTCTTGGTGAGTCCTAGATTCAGGTCTGGCTCTTACAGTGGTGGAAATTCTTTGTGTAGTGAATGAGAACATGGGGACACTCTGTAAACGGGACATTGAAATTACACAAACAGAGAAACCAGAAGGAAAACTCATTTGTGGTTCTCAGCAAGAACTTTGGTTTTTAACACATGCTGTGGTCAGGCCTGGTTAATACTAAACAGCCTGAGAAATGTATGTGATCGTTCTGCTGCTCTGGGCTATTTCTTCTTTATAGCCCACGCTATAAGGCCAGTTCCCTAATCCTTGCTTACACAGTCTAAGTAAATGCCACATTCACAAATGCTTTTTAAACCACTCCCATCTGTGTAAAATCCCCGACTCCATGAATGTGGCATCTACTGTCCCATATAGCCAGCCCATGCTTGCATACAAATGCTACCTGCCCTTAAGAAGATGGTTTCAGAGCCTTTTTAAGAGGCATCCTAGAGCAGGCAAGCACTCCATGTCTGTGTTTTTGATCTGACAGCACCACTGCAAAAATTGATGGGAAGGTGGAGGCTGCAGAAGCACCTCAGCATCTTCTCATCCTGTCTTGAGGGAGCGCTAGTGCTGTGGCTGCTCTCAAAACCAGTCCAGGAACATGAAAAAGGTTGTCCTAGGGTCCATTCCTAGGCATAATTAAGGCAGATATGTGGCATTTTTCATCAGGACTGAGGACTGTCCTGTTGTCAATGCAGCAATTGAAGTATTTACGGAGTGGGAGTGAGCCCTGCAGGACTGGGCACCTCATTCTAACAGCCTTTCGGCTGGAGCAACTTGCCAGAACCCCACAAATCAGTGGGGTTACACCAGTTTACAAGAAGAGGTGGTTTGTCTACTAAGCTTGTGCTTGATGTGCTGCTTTATCACTGCCTGACTAATGAATCGTACTAGGACTTTGCAGTTCTTTTAACAGTGTGGGTTTCTTATTTTCTGTAGAGGGAGAAGTGTGCATTTTTATCATATAAGTTATTTAAATAAGCCCTCCAGGGATGGGCTGTGCAAGAACCTAGTCCCTCATTCTCTCTGAGAGATGAGCCAATACTGCATTTCAGAAATTTATCCAAAACATAAATATTAGTAAATTTTAACCTGAAAAATACAAAGTTGCTAAGCATAGAATCACAGCTTGGTAGACTTTGTGCTTTGAATCTTAAACACTGTGTTTATGCCACAAAATATAACTTGCTTTTGATTTCATGCATCATCTCTGGAGAATGGAATACTGCATCTGAGGGACTGTGTGGGATTTACCTGCAAGACACAGAAAATATCAGGGATGAATGCTGCAGGCATGTTTGATATCTCTGCTTCAGAGCTTCAGGCTTGCTTTCACAGTTGAAGGGCTGTCTTTTAGCCATTGCCACACTGAATTGTCTTACACCACTAGCTTCATTCGTATAATTTTGTCTGGATTTACTACTTTAAGAGGGCTTCCCAGTTTTATCTTGTGGGTATTTTATTCAAAATATATTTTCAAAGTGTTTCTTCATGTGCTAAGATCCTGTGCTGTGGGATTCAGCCTATTCTGACAGCAGAGCTTTAAATCCCTGCACAGAAACTGGAGATGCTGACAGAAGTCCTGCTGCCATGAAGTTGCTCCTCTGTAGTGTCTGGACTCGCATGAATGCTTGGCTTTCAAATTCTGCAAGAGTGAGAAAGAAACATCAAAGAAGAAAAGCGAAAATAACAGTTTCCGTTAGACTTTTTCGCATTGCTGTGTGTCAGGAAGACCTGCCTTACAGCCCAGGCTAGGAAAGTCACCAAACTCCACTGTTTAGCCATTACTGTTACAGTAACTTGGTTTAATGATGACAGACTCTCCCCCAGTGTCCCTTTTCTTGCCATATCTTTTGATAACTTGGTCCTCAGACCGTACATGCTCACGATCCCAGAGGCTGTTTGCACACGTCTTCCCCTTGGAAGAGACAAACATGACAAATTCCACATCGCTCGGAGCAGGCCTGGGGAGAGGTGGCTGGCATGCCTGAGGGATGACCCACAGGAGTCCGCAGAGCATGAAGCAGATGGAAAGTGTCACGTACATATTTCCTCAGGAGAGGTCTCTGATTTCAGCATTTCCTTTTCCGCTCATTTTCCTCTCTTATTTAGCAGGAGAAATCAGGGCGTCCAGATATTGTAAAAGCTAGGCAAGAATCTGCTTGATTTCCCTTTCCTTTTAAATACCCCATGTAGTGAGCTGCCTGCCTGTTCACTCCATTGCAGTCCCGTTGGCTTTGAAGGAGCCGTAAGCCAAGCTTTAGCCCCCTCTGGGTGACCTCCCAGGTGGGAGCACCTTGCCCCAGAGGTGGTCCCGCTAGCAGCCCTGAGTTGCTTGCTGAGTCCGATACTGCTCACAAGAAGCAAAACAGCTAAAAATCTGACTCTGATCTGGTGTAGAAGTGCAGATAAATATTAACAAGCAGAGCACTTCCCAGCTTAGATGAAATCTCATTTTTTTCAGACGTCAGGCACGGAACAGAAGTCTTCATCTCTGATCGGTGATAATATTGAACACACTGACGAGTAGTGAGGGTCTCATATCTTCCTGCAAAGTGGTGTCTGGCCGAGGCCACTGTCAAATGCAGAGCTTTGGACTGGGCAGACCACTCTCCTTTTCCCATATCACAGTGTTTATAAGTTTAAATGACTTGACTAAAACTTGCACATACCCTGTAACATCATGCAGGAGGTTAGCGCTGAACAGTGCCAGTAGAGTATTTCTGAGGGGATGTTTTCCAAACTCAGTGCCCCAGACCACAGCTTTGCTGTGCAGTTTGGCGTGGCTTGGAGGGTGAGCCTTGACTTCTGTGTCAATTTGAGCTTTTTTAGGACTTCAAAGGTTTTCACCTGTGGTAAAAGTGGCAAATCTACATTTTAATGGCACTAGACAAAAAAAAATACATTTCTGAAAAAGCCTCTCTGCCTTTTAATTTTGTTTAGGACATGCTTTCCCTGCTTTACCAAGAGGGCCCTTCCACTGAGGGTATTTTCAGACGCTCTGGAAGTGCGAAAACCTGCAAAGAGCTCAAGGAGAAGCTTGATTCGGGAGCTGAAGTGGACCTAGCCTGTGAATCCATATTTGTGACAGCATCTTTGTTTAAGGTATGTGAAGAATGTTGCTTTTTGGGTGCTTGCAGGAGCTGGGAGGGAGCACAGCCAGGCAGCTAGCCCAAGCTGGCCGATGGAAATATTCCATACCATAGACGTTCAGTTTACAAATGGGGGTTTGCCGTTGGGCAGGAATCCTTTTTTTCCTTTCTCTTTTCTGTGAGTTCGAATCCTCATTGTCTGGGAGTTCCAACTTTTCTGTGAGCTTGGTCTTTTTTGGGAGTGCCGCGAAATTCATGAAATCCCTGAGTTCTGGGTGCCATGATCATTGCTTCGGGCCTGGCTGCGAATCAGCCGTTGAGTGGTGATAAAATTGTATTGTGTATAGTTTTGCATATTCAAGATTATTATTATTATTGTTGTTGTTGTTAGTATTAGTATCAATATTTGTTATCTTATTAAACTGTCTTTATCTCAACCCATGAGTTTTACCTTTTGTCCGTTTCTCCTCCCCATCCCACTGAGGGGAAGGGGGGGCTGAGCGAGCAGCTGTCTGGTGCTTAGTTGCCAGCTGCTGGGTCAAGCCATGACAATGCAGCATCAAAACAACTGGTCCCACTGTAGATTTTTTAGGTCAGCAATAGCAGATGAAGCATCCAAATGCCTCTATTTTGACAGGAAAGGGTGAAGACAAGGAGAAAATTCTCACTTAAAGAATAATCCAAAGTACTTCTTTATCTCAGATGGTTTTCTGCTGGTTTTGGTTGCTGTGTGGAACAAGATGCTTATCAGCTAGTGCTGTCCCACTGATACATCCTTTTGTATCTGCATAATTTATTCCTATTCTCCTCCGTGCTCCAGAACAGCTGTTTACATATTTTCTTCTTCTTTTCTCTTGACAAGGATTTTCTTCGCAACATCCCAGGCAGCATTTTGTCATCCCAGCTCTGTGATAAGTGGGTCTCCGTGATGGATCAAGGAAATAATGAAGAGAAGATAAAAAGCATCCAAAGGTAAAGTTACTTATATTGTCTGTATTCTTTTCCTGTAAATTTGTATCTCAGAATGCAGACTCACAAACATTCAACTTACAACTTGCAAGTAATTTTTTTGTAAATAGATGCTGAACAT
Source organism: Opisthocomus hoazin (assembly GCF_030867145.1). NCBI lineage: Eukaryota > Metazoa > Chordata > Aves > Opisthocomiformes > Opisthocomidae > Opisthocomus > Opisthocomus hoazin. The sequence goes on along the minus strand of NC_134414.1, from coordinate 22,494,963 downwards.
ATCTTTACATGTGACAGACTATTTAAACTTACATGTATATTTAAGCAACTGCCTGTATGGGACAATTTTTCTGTCTCTCTTTTTTCATGCTTTTCTGCCTTTTGTGGATGCCAGTAAATAAATGAAATACCCTTCCATGAAAAAAAATGTTTATAATATTTATAAATACACTGTCCAAGACTTGGTTTTCTACCTGATACCAAACCCAAAACCAACTGCAGGGAACTTCGGGGTCCTGGGTGAAAGGGTAACTTAAATCCATTCCTCTTATTTTCCCCCTCATTCATCTCAAATTTTAATGACCATTTTGAAGCCAAGAAGGAATTGTGAATGAAATACTGCAGCACGGTGAGAAGGGAAGCCTCCACCCTTGCCGGTGATACAAAACAGAAAGTGGGCGAAGTTTGTGTCATGGGAAACAAAGCTTTGTACACTGGCTGACCTCACACGTACTTACATACGTATATACATATGGCAACTAGATGGCATGGGGAGACAAAGGAACTGTTTGGTTAAGTGAATAGTGAATTACCAGGCAGCTTAGGTGAAAGACCATTCCATGTCATATACTGTACTTGGTTCATTACTTTGACAGAGTGTAATTTTAATTATCTGTTAGGGTGTTTTCTGTCCTCCCAGAAAACTGCTCAGAGATCTGTCACAGTGAGGGAAAGCAGCTGAGCAAGAACACCTCTCTGACATGCTGCCTGGTTTAATTAATGAACCGCGTTACCCTGTTTTTGTATTTGCATTATCTTGACTTGTATGTATTCATGGAAAACAGTCTAATTTTGTCCAGTCACTAATCTGAAGAATTACATTTGTATATGTTTACAGGTTAATAGAGCAGCTCCCCAGAGCTAATGTTGTTCTCTTACGTTACATCTTTGGAGTACTGCATGGTATAGAAATGCGATCTGAAGAGAACCAGATGAATGCATTTAATCTGGCTATCTGCATTGCACCTAGCCTGCTCTGGCCTCCTATTTCCTCGACTCCTGATATAGAAAGTGAATTTACAAAAAAGGTGAGAGACACTGCCATGTAGTAAAAAACCAAACAAATCTTCATGCTGTTCAACCAGGCTGTTAGTTACGAAGGTGAAAACAGTCAGTACCTCTTCAGATCAGGACATGTCCTCTTATCAGGGCTCCAGAAACGTTCATCGATCCATTCTCGTAATCTGCCTGGAAGAAAGGGAGGGAGATCATAAAGCAATACCCAGTGTATTAGCAAAGTGCTTCTCTCATCGGGAAGATCTCCGGTTGTGGTGGCCTTGGAACAGGACAGAGGGGAAATGGAAAAGATGGGAAATTTTAGCTGGGCCTGGCTGTTTTCCTCAGCCCCGGGAGATCAGGAGAGGAGTTCCTGGCTGTTGGAGGGGCACATCATGGATGGGCAGTTTGCTCCTATTCCTCATCTGAATTGTGAGTTTGCCTTGAGTGAAATCATGGAAGATCTGACCGAACTTCTCTCTCCCATTGCTTTGTTGCAGATTTCTAGTCTGGTACAGTTCCTCACTGAGAATTGCTGCAGGATTTTTGGAGAGGAAATTACCTCCCTCTTTGGAGAAATGCTGATCACATGCAAGAGAGAGAATGGCTCAGGTAATACAGGTTATGTTTTGACCCGATTAGACAGCTGAACTCAGCCAGACAAAAGATCAGGTATATTTCATGGAAGAATGCTGTGCCGTCTTTATGTGCTGTGCCCAGATGCTGCTGTTCTCTTTCCTTTGCTTGAAGTATTGGTGATAATCACCAATTTAACTTATCATAGACCTGGACCATACCACAAACTGCTCTCCCAAAGAATCCCTTGCTCCTTTTCTAGTCATCTGAGCCACTATGTTAAAAAAACGGGGGAAAAGGAATAAAGAAAAAGAAAAAGTTCTGGAGAAGGTTTAATCTCAAGTTTAGGATTTTTGCCCTAGTCTATGCATTCCCAGAATATCAGGAAGTCACTGATCAACAATGGTTATAATACAGCTGTCACACCATTGTATTAAGGTTGAAAGCATCTATTCTTCATTATCAAAAGAGAGGGATCTCCAGAGTTTCATTAGGACATGCAGATTTTGCTCCCAGCACAGAAAAATCATGGAACAGGGGACTGAAAATGTCTGACAGGCCAGTTGGCAGAGCACTCCAGAATATCATTAATGCTCTTTTTCTCTCTGGCCCCGTGATAGTGATTTTGACTGGAGTTTTGTGTTTCTCCTTAAATATTTCTAAAGCAGCATTTTCGTAAAATAAATTTTTGCACAGCTGGCCTATAATGAAAGTGGTAATGGCACTTGCTCTGGCATGCCACACTGACTCAGTGTAGCTGGCCCAAGCTCCTCATGCTCTGCCTCCAGTGAAATCTGGTGAAATTCAGTGAAATTTGGCCTGCCCCCTCCCCAAGTGTGGAAGCGCGTGGGATCTGCTGTGCTGGGATTTGCTGGGACTGAGAGCTCAGACCCACCATAGGTTGCGGCAGCTGAAGACGTTTTCAGGCATGCACTGAGGTGTGGTGACTGCCCATGCGTGAACTCTGTCTGCTGCAAATGTGAGATAAGTCAGCTTAGCACAGCCCAGAGCAAAAGAGATTTAATGTAATTCCAGTTATCGCTTAGAGGGAATAGGGAGCAGGTGCGCACCTCTCAGTGGAAATGAGGTAACTGTTTGAACTGAGACTAGAACTGTCTTCATAGTGTTGCTCTTAAAAATATTGTGATTTCTGGAAGACCATAAAATTATGAACTATAACCTGTTTTCTTCATTTTTCTAAAAGAAGGAAAGAAAGCTGAAATGATGTTTTCAATATTCAATACTGAAAAGAAAAATTCAATGAATTACTGATGTAATAGTCTGTCTGTAAATTATTGTTTACAGCTGGATTACCTACTACTAAAGTTCCCCACTTAAATAAGAAAACCCAAAAACACGAAAAACCCCTGACCCTTGTCTGTGGCGTTATCCTATGCTTCTTGACTGAACCGCAGCTTAGCAGTTTTTCCATTTCAAAATTAGACATTAATTTTTTCTGAAATCATTGGCATTTATGCTTGAAGAATCTTCAAAGGGTGAATGCTCTTGCAAGTAGAGGATACTTGCTCCTCCCCCAAAAAATGCAGCTGCTTGTCAGCAGGGTAGTTCTGTCACTGACGTGTCAACACTTGGTTTGTCCTTGCAGATGCTGCCTCCCTCCATCTGAATGACTCTTCCTATGACAGCCTGGAAAACGAGGCAAATGATGAAGCTGACTCCTCTTCCAGCGACTGGATTAAGAACCGAGATCAGGATAACAGGAGCAGGGAGTCTGTCTTCACCCTGAGTGACGGTGATTCTGAGCAGACGGAGGTGGATGAAATTCAAAGTAAAACCAAATCAAAACAGTTGACAATTTCTGTTGACGTGCACCATAAGTTTTCATCACAAGAAAACTCAGAGAATGAGTCTCTCTGCTCCAGTGCACTGGGCTTCTCTTCAGCAGCTACCTCAGGTGCTCTCAAAACCTTGAGGAGACACAGGCGCTCCTCAGAGCCGGCAATTGGCCTCCTTGCCCCCAGATTCGCCCGCATTGGTGATGGTCATGAGAAGGCAACACGCAAAGCCAGCTATGATGTTGTCCTGTCTCATGAAGATGAAGACTATCTCCGTCAGCTTCGGTCATTGCAGATGGAGGGGCAAAAGCTTATAAATCAGAGCTTGATTATAGGGATTAATGTTGGTAAAAGTGACAACACAAACCAAAACATTGAAAAAAAAGACTTGTCCCATTGCCTCCTGCCTCCAACGACAGAGGGATTAAATATTTGCTCAGGATTTAGCTCTTCTAGCCTGTCATCTCCTGGGACGTCTCCATCTGTGTCGTCGATGAGCTCTCTGGACAGTGCTTTCTCTCAGTTTTCAGACCAATCTGTGTTTACCCCGACTGAAACCTCCTCCCCTTTCGATAGCACTTTTCAGTCACTAAAGAAACATGAAGACACTGTCGCTGAAGCGGCTGATGACTATTTGGTTACACCCACCAAGGTGCTACCATCTCCACAACCTACAGACGCTTTGGCTGAGAGGGGCTTGGTGGAGCCCAACAGCAGGCCAGTGCCCCTGAAACCAACTGATGAAGTCGACGGCTATTTGATTAAGCCTGACATTCAGCCATTACCTCTGAAAGTCACAGGAAAAGACAGACTTCATGATCCAAGATCAAAGAGGAGGTCTAGAAGAGCATTACAGCAATCCAAAGTTTGAAAAGACTGAACAAAGCTTTCTTGCGGAGGAATATTAATGCTTAAAATAAACACCATAAAGAAAATGCCTTTGGTGTTAATGTGTGTTCATTTTAAGTTCAGTATCCAGGTTGTTCAAATTTAATTGAGCTGTCCCCAGATTCACAGGTTTTCTTTTTTTAGGAAACTGTCTGAGTAATGTTCCCACATAAAGCTTTGCAAGAACATTGTAAGAATAACAAAAATTGCTAAAAAGCAAGCAAACAGAAATCTCCTGGGAATCTGGAAGGGTCCCAGGAGGTAACTAAAAGCAGTGCCCTGTTCTCTGAGCCTGCCAGGGCAGCGGGGTGCCCACTGCGCCTCTCCCCTTGACCACTCGTGTGTTGAGCCTTGCGGATGTGAGTCCCAGTCCTTTGTGGTTTTGATGTAGCGTGCAAAGTCAGCATAGATTCCATAACTGTGGTATTATACTACTGTTCTGAAACTGATAGGTATTACCTTCATTGTCCTCCAAGGAATAAGTGTTTTCTGTATGTTTATAAGGGATGTTCAACAGGTGTAGTTATTTCTTTCACACTGCAAAAGAAAGAAAAAAGTAAGCTTAAAAACACGTAAAGAGAAACGCTGAAGCTTGTAACTAACACCTCACAACTCTGTGTGTTTCATTTATTGTGCTTCGTTGGCTGTTCTGTTCGTGTTTAAGTTGTGAATAGTTTCTTAACATTGCTGTAAATGGCGTTATGTATTATTGCAAGCAGAACACATGTAATTTTATTATGCAGCATCTAAAACATCATATAATATATTAAAAGTAATGCATTATCTAAATGCTTTGAGTTTGTATAATATATCCTGATAAATTTTGCTATTGTATATGTTCTGAAAAAAAATGTGTATTTTTGTACTTGCAAAACTGCTGCTAATTTTACGAGTTCTGTTTTGTTGTTACAGCACTGGTATTGATGTGTATGCATTCAATGCTATATATTAAATATTATTTGTTATGCCATAAATTCGATTTATATTGTATAATTTTTTTAGGTGTCAGTTCTACAAGCTATTGTTGAAGCAAAAGTCACAGTGATGCCACTGCAAATCTTGCATGACTGCAGCATTTTTTCCTCCTCTTTGGGTGGCATCATTCATAATGTATGTCATAATCTTGTTCACTTTGTAAATTTTATAATACACAAATTCCTACCCTTTTCATCTAGAGGGAGGAGGGTGTTTTCAGCTAATGGGATGCAGTTAACATTACGGAGGTGCAGAGAGATATTCTCAAGTAACAGATATTATGTTTGGGAGCAAGGAAAGGAGGGGAACGAGGTACTGGATGAGAGCAAGATTTATTATTTAATGTTAGTAGGGTTATAGAGAAAGCAAGAGGGAACGGCAGAGCTAAGCTAAACACATCTGGGCATGTGTGCATGCATGCGGTGCTTCTGAAATTGTATTGATTCGTTCATTAGCTTTGCATTTTAAAACACCCTCCCCTACTCCAGTTAATACTGGCCAGAACTGGAGTTTCAGATCCTATTCTGCTCAACTATGCTCTGCTAAAGGTGCTTATGCCCAAAGTCACTACTCATTTCTGAAAAATGTAAACACTCTCCAGTGCTCTAAGCCGTTTCCAAGTATTATCATCAGCATAAAAGGTTTTTAGCTCTGTATCGGGCAGAATGGATACTCTCTGGCAGATTTGGAGGGGGAAGATGCCTATTAACGAAGTTAGAAATATCCTTACTTGAAAATATAGAATCAGAGGGTTATTATTTAGGGCTGTAATCCTGCAGATGTATCTGTAAGCAGAGATGCATTTGTGGAGACCCACATAATGCAATAAACCATCAAGCACTTAGAACTATATCAGCATGTATAATTGTGTGCAGGCTCAAAGTCTTCACTGCAATTTGTTCTTTTTCATCTTATTCAGCTATTTTAATAAAAATGGTAGTATGTAGAATCTGATCTGGAATAGTCACCTTCCAAAGGCAAAATCCTTTGTATATATTTTGAGACTTACCATCCAATATCCCTACATATGCACCTCCTCTAAAACAAAAAAAAAAGATGCTATTTTGAAATAAAACAGCTACTCTGCATTTCTTTTCAAAACTGTAAAAAGCGCATTGCCGTGCTGCCAAGATTGCATCAAGCAGCAAATGCTGATTCATTGCAACAATAATAAAGCTTTAGAAAAATCTCTAGTCTTTGCGATATAAATGTTCTGTCCTACAAATGATATCTTCCAGCAAGTCATTTATCTCTGCTAGTCTGAAGTAAAATTATATCCAAGAGTGCTTCGATGTGAAACAAATTATGTGTCTGCTTTTGAGCTGCAGCTAATGCTGGAGTGCTTTCAGCTTTAAACATATGGTGAACAAGCTGGGTGTAGGCCCAGTGCAATTTAGAAGGCACTCCTGTCTTACAAGACGTACAGCCTGCTGCTGCACGAGGCGTGTTCTGTGACAACCACAAAAAAGAGCGCTAATGGAGAAGATCACTGTCTGCAACTCCTCACTGAAGGAATTAAATGCTGTGAAGAGCCAAAATGAATTATACTGAACCTTTTCAGTGTCTCATGTGCCTCTGAAGACTGCAGTAAGCAGCAGCTTTAGGTATGCTTTTGGTGGGAGGTGAACATTTAGCATACCGGGGGTCCCTGCTACTCTCTTCCCCTGGGCACCCTGGCGGGCTGGGATCACTGGTCCGGCCAATATTAAAAAGAAAGCTTTGTAACTTTTTTTATGGCTCTGCTGATGTCCTGTGAGAAGGTGCGGGGCCAAAGGTGGCCCCAAGGGCCCTTTAGCCCCAAGACCCTGCTTCTGCCTGGCTCCAGCTGGGTGCCCCAAGCGCTGGGGTCCCCAGTGAGGCCCTGCCAGGTCCTGGGCGCTGAGGGACACCATGTCATCCCCAGCTACTCTTCTCCCTCAACTGGGTGGCTGCTTTGGAGGAGGTGCCCAAGTTTTAGGGACAAAAATGGTAGGTGAGATGTTTCTGAAATGTTTTCTTCCTTCCTGGAGTAGCAAAACCTCAAAGAAAAGTAATATAATAAAAAATTACTGACTTAGGGAAGGAGCAGTGGCAATGACTCCTTATTCACTGCTGTCAAGCATACAAAATGAAGCAAACTGACAAATTACCTCTCTCACTTCAACTTTTTGTCCTACAGGGGTTCATGATCTCATCATTAATGAGCATCCTGCCTCTGTTTCACAAGTACTAACAATCATTCCTTTCAGGCAATTTCAGAGATTAATAGAATGTAAAGTTAGAGCAATTTGTTCTCGACCTGCGTTGAAAGTTTCTGCCATTTTTTTAGCCCTGGTAAAGGGCTTATATGCCTGGAATGTCATCATTTGTGTTTTTTAGGGGTTTTTTTGATGGGCTTTTCCTTTTTTCTCCATCAGTCTCATCAATGTTATTGCTTCATCCTTGCAAGCTTTATCTCTCCAGCACAGCCCAATGCAGGAAGCGGGAAGACGTCCCATCTATTCTTTGCTTAAACTGGTTAGTAGAGTTCAAGCAAAATAGATTATAGGTCCTGGGGCTGAAGCATGACCTTTACACTGAACATGTCCCTCTAGCCATGCCTCCAAATCACCACATTTCTGTTAATACCTGCTCCTTTCTTGTTCTGGGGATGTACGTGGCTCTGGGACCTGGTGGCTGACATCTCATTTCCAGCTCTGCTCCTCAACTGCTACATGACACTTGGCAAACTTATTTGCTTCCTCTGTCCCCTGTTTCGCACCACTAGTCTTTTCTCTAAATATCCTGGTTTGTTGGGACAGGCTGGTGGTTGTTGGTGTTTGCACAGCGCCCAGTACCAGGCAAGGTGCTGCCTGTGTGGGACCTGGACAGTGGTGCCACTGCACAAGGAGCAGGGTGGAACCCGCTGACAGCCCTGAGTTTATTACGACTGTGGTGACCTCTGTGTTAGATGGGGAACTTGCTAACCAAATTGCTTGGTAGCACAGAGCTGTTATTTAGCTTTCTACCACGTCCACAGCCATAGCCATGCCCATTCAACTGACCTTATTGATGGATGCAAAGTCCAGGAGGGTGGTGGTGAGAAGTTCTCTCTTGAAAAGAAATAGAACTGCAGATTCTGACTTTTTCACTTTCATCCACGCATGACCAGATGTGACAGAGATTGGGAGATCAGGAGGTGGCCAGTGCTTGTGGGAACAGTGTACACATAGGCACTCCCACGTATGTGCACATGGTGAAGCTGCCATGACCTGGGCACACAGACCTGCTTCACATGCCTTGCAGGCTGACCTATGCATCTACAGCATTTCCAAGACAACCTCAGTAAGCAGGACCTATCAGGTTTAGATTGGATATTAGGAAAAATTTCTTTACTGAAAGAGGGGTCAGGCATTGGAACAGGCTGCCCAGTGAAGTGGTTGAGTCCCCAAACCTGGAGGTGTTCAAAAAACGTGTAGATGTGGCACTTCAGCATATGGTTTAGAGGCATGGTGGTTTTCAGTTGACAGTTGCACTTGATGATCTTCCAGGTCTTTTCCAACCAGTTATTCTATGATTCTATTATTCTATGATTCCATGATTAAAAACACAGGTATGTGGGATAATTAATGCTGCAAGAGACTTCAGGAGGTCTCTGAGCTGGCCTCCTGACACAGGCTTGCGTGTCCATGTAGCTCATGTCTGGAAGAAGGATAGCAATACTTCAGCTATTCATCACAGCAGGAGACATTTACAGAAGGTAGCTGGCTCAGATTTTGGAACAGATTATGATGATGATTTTTTAAAGAACCCAGAAAACATCTAAGAAACCAGAAAAAGCTGTAGTCTTACACACAATCTTTAGGTTATCCCAATAACCTTTTATATTAGGAGCAGAGACTATGATACATGTTTTCCCTCAGTATTTAACATCTCCCCATATCCTGGATCCAAAACACCTGAATACGTGTGAGGAGATAGCCTCGGTGACACCACTGGACAACCTCCTGCACTCACAGCATTTTGAGGCATCATCTAGAGGGGGACTCAAGGTGCTGGCCACACTGGGGGCTTTTGCCTTGCGGGAGGGCCGAGACGGGGAGAGGCAGAGCGAGCAGCCATGCTAAGCCTCGCCTTTGGCATTTGTGCAAGGCCACTTCCCCTTGGAAGAGTCCTTTGCTCCTGCCAAGCGTAAGAGGTGGTGGAGCATGATCTCTGCCAGATAAGCAGAGCCCTACATACACATCAGGGGAAGCCAGCCAGCTTGCTCATTCGCTTGCATGATTTCACTGACTCTCAAGATTAGTTACCAGTGTCTCTGTATTGAGGCCACTGTCAAGGTAGACTAATGGACCCGCTAGTGTCCGAAGGGGAAGAGTCTTTGGTTAAAGGTGTTGAATATTTCTATTAGGACATGGTTGCCACATAGGACCTAAAGGTTTTGGGCATCACTTGTGTTTTATAAATATGTACAATGCACTCTGTAATGATTTTTTTCCTTGATACTAGGTTTGCTCCAGGCCTTATTTTGTCTGGGTTTCGTAGTGACTTCACTGCAAATGTCAGCAGTTCCTTGAGGACAAGCACTCCAGTAGATGCTGCCGGTTGCATTAAGTTAAATATTTCAGAATTTAGCCGTTCAGTGACCCCGTGTAGTAGAGGTGTTTTCGATAGAGAAATTATTTCTCTGCACTTGATTCTCTTGTCACAAACTATTTCCATCAACCTGCTGCAACTCTGCTCTCAGAAGCAGCTGCAATTCTGATGTGACAATTGAAGGCAAGGCTCTCCTCCCTCTCCTCATCCTTCTTCTTCTCCTTCTCCTCCTCCTCCTGGGCAGGGCAAGTTTCTGCAGGATTTCCTGGTGGCTGGGATGGGCAGGGGATGGTGGGTTGTCTGCCAGCCAGGGAGGGAAGAGGCAGGACCCCGTTGCGAACGTGTGCAGCTGGGGCTCCGCCATCCCGGTGGAGGGTTTAGACAATGAGCCCCACGGTCAGGAGGGGTTGTGGATGAAGCACAAGTGACCTGGGGAGGGCACCCGCAGGTGGCTAAAGCCTGGCCGTGGAATGTGAGGACCCCCCAGGTATCAGAGGGCAATGCTGGCTGCAGGGTCCCAGGCACCTGGCCTGCACCAGGGGAGCTCCCACCTGCTCCCAGGGACCACAGGAGGAGAGGGGTCAGCCCATGGTCCCCGGGTGAACCCCACCAAGGAGCCGGTGGGGCCACCCCTCTCCCCAGAAAGCCCTGCAGACTGGCGGGAGTCAGCGCCTGCAGGGAGAGGGGCTCACGGGGGCTGCAGGGGAAAAGCATTTGGGGACGTAGTACGGCTTCTTGTGAGGTGTTTTAATGGGGCTATGGGAATGTGCAAGACTTATTATGGGGTGTTGAGGGGAGGGATCAAAGGCAGGGAAAGGGAGGGATCAAGGTGGACTGGGGAGGAACCAGCATGAGAAAACAGAGGGAAAAGGGGATAAAAGGAGCTGGTCCTGGGGGACAGTGGTCTGGTCAGTACGCTCGTCTGTGTGGCCACACATTCTCTACTGAGCCCGTGTGAGAGACCAGTAGCAACCTCCCAGCCAGAGGAGTGGGCAGCAGCCCGAGAGCCGAGTGCCGGCAGCCGGAGTGGGACCACGAGCCGCAGGGGCTGGAGGGTGCCAGTGCCAGCACCTGGGGAAACTGGGGCCTGAGGCCAGCTCTGGGGCAGACGGAGAAGCTGATGCCAGCTACCGGTGAGACCCATTTTCCATTTGTGGGTACTTATTTCACTAGTAGATGTTAATTGTGATCAGCCAGAGAGGACCAGTACCTGCCACCTGTGCTGTTCATGTGTGTGCAGCACAGTGTGTGTGCAGCTACCTTACAACATAGTCAACAAACAGTTTTGAACAAGAAAGTTTTTTAAATGTCAAGTGCCCTATGGACAGCTTACACAAAAGAAGCGGTGTGAAATGTATTGAGAGGACTTAGGGCTGGAGAGAGATGATCCCCCACATCCAGCTGGAGCCACCAAGGGCTCAGTTGCCATTTGCTACGCGGAGCAGCTCAAGTGGACCTCCAATCTCGCAGCAGGCAATAGCAGCTTTCTTAATGCAAGCAACCTACTTAAGATGTTTGACCTGAACAAACCTTTTTCATCTGAAACATCACTGAAAGCACCAAGATTACCCATTCTGGCAGCAGAGCTGGAAGGCTGGCAGAGTGGGGGTGGTAGGAAGGAGGCAGGGCTGCAGTCAGGTGCTTTATTGGCACATATGTTTGGGAAAGGGATGTCTGATACCACCACTCCCATGTCCACAAGCACCTTTGGCTCAAGAAATCTGAGGTGACCAGGCAGCCAAGGAAGTTCATGCCCCAAAGTCACCTTTTCAAGCAGGGCTTGGTCTCCACAGATCAGAGCAGTGAGGACAGGTTGGCATTGAAAGATGTTCTCTGTTGCTCAGGCCCATCTGGATACTTCCATGGCATTGCTATCACTCTACAAAATATCCTCATAATTGCAGAAATGTGTAGCGTCTGAATAATATTGTTCTTTTCATGCAGAGATAGCCTGAAGAGTCTGGAAGGTCAACTTTAGCAGAGTGCCTGGGCTTGGTCTTAGCTTAAATGTGTAAATAGCCCCACAGAAGTCCAATCAGATTGTTTACATGCTTAAATTCCTTACTGGGTTGCAGGCCATGTGCCCATTTTCTGAATAAATTAGAAATTTTACCAGATGTTTCCACATTGCTGGAAAAACTGCTCCCTATCACATTTTCATTTACAATTTTAATTTCTATTATAGAAATCTATCTATTATTATATAAGGTAGAGACTTTGAAAATACTTTTTCATAGTGTAAGAACTAAGAAAAAGTATTCAGTACTTATGCATCCTGTCTAGATTTTTTTTTTAAACTGAAGAATTTGTCCAATAAAATGTTTGGCAAAGCCAAAGTCTGAATTTTTTGCATTTTTTTACCTGGGGGTATGAGTTTACAGTATACTTGTCTGAGGTGTGCAAATTCAACAGCATGGTAATTGGTTTGTTACACAGAAACAGGAGGCTCCAACTTTGCCAAGAATTTTTACTGTGTAAATTCTTCACTTTTCTCACCTTCAAAAAGGCCATAAAAGCCACAACTCTGCAAATGGATCTCTGTGAACAAAATTCCAGCCCTGCCTCGTGGCCAGGAGACCCACACGATGCGGGTGCAGAGCAGGTCCCATTGTAAAACAGGTTGTTAGTCCAAGAACATCACTCCAAGGTATTTATAGCCTTAATGCAGTCTCTGTATGAATTCACTTAGCTTTCTGCTAGGAATGCATAGGGTCTCATCTTGTAAAGGGATGGATGCTCTCAAAGATGGTTTTCTTCCATGGCTGGTGGAGAATCAGGCCCTGAAGCCTATTTATTTTAAAATTAATTTATTTTATTGGGGTTTATTGCAATGAACTGAGCAGGTAAGTATGGCGGTGCTGGGGAGATGAGCAGGGTGCGTGGAGGGTTGAAAGATGCCCATGATCAGGGCATGGATTAGGGTATAAAAATACTGTGCGTGTCCACGAGGTGAGACGATGCTGAGGCCATGCAATGAGCCAGGCAATGGCAGGCTGTGGGGAAGCGACTGCGGTGCCCGTGCTTCTCTGGGCAAAGCCCTGCGGGACTCCCAGAGCAGCACAAACACCACAGAGAAGGGGAGGCGGTGGGATCAGCTGCTGAGCTCCCAAATGCAGGGAACAGCACCTCTCTGCTCTTCAGGTCGGGGTCCCCAGCTGGGATGTGAAATACCTCCAAAGGAGGGACAGGGAAAGGACAGCCCTCGAGAGTCGGACAGGGATACCTGAAGTCTGGATCCACATCCAGAACAAACACTGATCTGCTTCTCCATCCTCAAGGCATCCCAGGAGACCTTTCACTGCTTGAATGCAATAGAGAAACAGTTCAAAAGCAACCTTCTTCTGAATTGTTTTCTAAGAAAATGAAACAATCTCACTGCAGGTGATAATTCCTCCAGGACAGAGCATCAGATCAGGAGCCAGCATATGAGTGAGCTGCATCCGTGGTTGTGCCTGACCCTGCTGCAGAGGTCAGACCTGGAGTGGTTGATGCCCTTCCCTGGTGCTCTTTCCTGGCCATACGTTAGATGTATGGTCTGTGTAGGATGTAAGCGAGAACTGGTCTGTCCAGAATGTAAGGGGGAACTGGTCTACCCTACCCTGATCTATCCTCTCCAGCTATATTTTAGACACCTAAATTCAGCAGACATGGGCTCCCTCCAAGGAGCTTTAAGGCCACTTTCTTCTCTCCATGCACTAACTGTAGGAGGAATGATTCATTAGCCTCCCAAAATCATGAATAAAGAATAAGCCTCCTCCATGGGAAGGACTAGATTCCACCCTTGGAAGAAGAATCTGTCTTGTGATGTGTGGATCATCTACCATGTAGACCAGAATGTCCATCACACCTGGAATCATCAGTTAATAGCAGTGTAAATCACCAGCCCCGATGCTGCTTGTATTTCCAGTGACAAAGTGGCTCCGTTATCACTCTTGTCACCTTCACCGGAAGAACTCATCATCCTTTTGTTGTTGCAAGCATCCTGCTGGTTTTGTTTCTGCCAAACTCTTGTCCTTTGACCTCCTGCCTGGGTGACACCAGCATAACTCAACTCCACAATGTGGCTGCATGTGCCAGACCCAGTGGGTCGGCGTTCAGTTCCAGCAGGCGAGTCCCTGTGGACAAGCACAGCCATTTTACCATGAATTTCCATACAACTGCAACTCAAAACAAAAAAGAAAATGTCTCACACCCTACAGGGGTGTACCAAAAAGGAACTTCAGAAATGGAGCACATTTAAGAGGCTCATTGCCGGGATGGAGAAACTCAGCTCTCGCCATCTCCTGAGCATCATGTCCCCGCTGGACCCCAGCCAAGGTGTCCGAGTGCTTTCCTCACTCAGAGCTTGGAGGTCGTTTGGGCAAACACCCAACAAACCCAAGATAGCACATCAGGTTTGAGGCAGGAGGCTGGATTACTTTGATTTATTTTCCTCTCAGCAAATGTGATTACAAAATAGGTCAGCCCAAATGTTACCGATTCAGCTTGTTCCCTTGCTGATGCTTGATTTCAGCTCTTTTTTATGTGGGTGTTACTGATTACAAGGAACTGACAAAAACATGCACCCAAGAATTCTTTTTCTGTCAGCATAGGTATTTCCAAAGGAAAAAAAGGACACAATGATCTTTATAAACAGCAAAGCAAGCCCTTCTTACAAAGGTGACCTTATTCTTGAAAAGAAATAAACAGACAAAACAACAGCAAAAAACAACAAGCAAAAGTTTTATGTTAAAAGCTTGGAAAATTCGTTATTTTCAGTCATGCCTTCATGTACCATGAGACTTAAACTAGAGATTTAATGACATATTGCCATGTGTACAGCATTTTGGCTGTTGGCTGGGCAATGTCCATGTTCAGCCCAGCTCTAACATCCCCTGTGGCGAGCTGTCCTCAAGAGGCTCCCTGGTGGCCACCGGATTTAGGTAGTTCATTGCCCCTGAACACAAAGAAATATATCAAATACTGAAAAAATTGCTGCTTTTGACAAAATTGCCCAGGACAGCAACTCTTTCCGGAGGTGGGAAGGTGAGGACAGGGCTGTCCTGTGCACCTGCTCTGTGATGGGACGATCCATGGAGGAAGCCTTGGGGCTGGTGCTGGTGCCAGCTCTGCCTCGCTTCTCCCTCCTCAGGGAGGAGGGGGATGTGGGGACATAGGGAGTGGGGACGTAGGAGGGGGGGACCAGCTGCGGTGGCCTTTGCCTCCTTGCACAGGTGACTCCTACTCATTTCCGTGTAGGTGAAGTAGGCAAAAAGCTTTTTAGGTCCACGTCAGCGTTTGGCATCTCAAACCTGCTGGTAGCAGCATGTTCAATGTTGAGCTCTGCCTGTGTGAAAGAGGCATCCTGGGGCTTTGAAACCTGCCTCCCATGCCAAAGTGCTGATAAAGGGCTGGCTGACATCGCAACCAGCGTGTCCCCAGGCCCAGGGCATCTGAAAAGCCTTGGGATCCAGATGGGGACATGTCTGAACCTATGTGCTGCAGGACCTTGTCCTCCTCAGGAGGCCAAGTCACATACAGCCTGCTGCTTTTCCTGAAGCAATGGGGTTCACGCGTATTTTGAGTAATTAAATCTCTCTGCTTTTCAATACAGGGTTTCTTACTGGTTGAGGGTGTAGAGGAGAGGTTTTCATTTGCCTGAATATCAGGAAATGTATGTGTTTTGTAGGTAACATTGAGCCTTATACCAAAATCAGTCCAAAAGTCTGTCATTTGAATCCCTTATTTGTAGACTTACCAACGTGCAATTGGTCTTAACTGGAGTCTGGGCACTCCACGAACACCAGCGTGTGTGTGAAAAGCTACGTATACATATGCAGACGTGTGTATTCATCTGTGTGCGCTGAGGAGGAACATGCTTATCATTGCTTATTGCTTTCTCTCCTGTTCAAAGGTTCGCTCATGCCATTAGCGAGACCTGGAGGCTGTCACCCTCCTCCCGCTGCCCCTGACACGTGCGCACACGCTCTCACGATTAGCAAGCAGCACAACGAGCTGTGCGCTGTGGGTCGGTCACCCAAATTGTTGCAGAGACGCTGTTGGCTATGGAAAAGGGCATCAAAGAAAGCAGGCTGGGCTCGCAAACAGCATAAAAAAAGAGGACTGTATTCTTCAGATAATTTATTTGCAATGAATAATTCAGCCAGCTTTTGCTGTGAAGCTGAGTTAAATACAGAGCATTAAGCACACTGAGATCCCCAAATAAAGGGCACTATTCACTCCTAGCACAAAGGAATATTATTTACTATCATTAATTAACTTCCACACAGAGCCACAGCCATTTCTTTAGGTTCTGAGAAAGAGTAAGAGGAGAACGTGAGCACAGAGCTGCTGTAATTTCCCTTTGGTTTTCTCTCTCCCTGCAGACACACACTGGCTGCAGGCGGAGCTTGGCTTGCTACGGCATTTTTGGCAACAGCGTCCCTGTGCCGGAGCACAGGCTGGTCGCTCGTTACAGCGGGGTGGGATGCACCATGGAACCCACCGCCCCTTGCCCCTCGTGCCCGGGCTGTGCCGGGGGTCCTGCCCCACGCTGGGGCAGTGCTGGGCTCGGAGGGTGATGGCCAAGGGGCAGCCAGCGCTCAGGCCTCCCAGTGCTGATGCAAAAACTGGTAGATGGCATAAACTGGCATTCCCTGAGCGTACACAGCTTAATGGATTCAGGTTGCTCTGAAGAAAGCCCAAGGAGGCAGAGATGCGTTCGCCTCTGGGAAATGGGTTAACAGCCTGGATGCTCCATCTACCTAGGCAGCAAGAGTGATTTTTAGCATTTAATGAGCCTGTGTGCTAATTAATTCTCTGAAGCCTCTCATTTGAAATATCAAGCTTTGGGATAACTAGAAACGCAAATTCTTGGCAATATCAGAAATTATTATTACTGCTGCACTAGTGACTAGAGAGCAGCTCTTTGCAAGCAAAAAGGGAGACACGAGGCTTGTGTCGGGTGGTTACGGAGCTTGTCTTCAGCAGTTACACGGTGTTCTTCACAGGTGATGTCGTAGATCACAGGCAAAACTGGGCGGAGAATTTTGGCCAAAATATTTTTCTGTTGGAAGACAAGATTTTAAGTCATATTGAAACATTTCATAAATGCACATCCATTTTGCTTAACTGTTTCAGTTTAAAGAGCGCTGAAGCCCTGCTCCCTTTATCCATGAAAGTCCATATTTTCTTCTGACATTTTAGATGAAAAAAGCCAAGTAAATCCTACATCAGATCTTGCTTCTATTTACAACATACTTTTAGAAAAGTCAAGGAAAAAGTCAGAAATTAAATATCTCAGGTTGGATTAAATATTCCATTTGATTACATATGAGTTCCTTCAACTTCTCTGTTTGAGAAACCTCCAAGGTTTTGCAGCCTGAGTAATCTACTGGGAGGAGGACACAGGATGGCTCAGCAGGGAACAGAACGATCAGCAATCACACAGTCCTACACCGACCAGCCCATCCCAAATCTGGAGACGCATACCTGACAAAGGGCAGGACAGGGAGATGTAAAATGCCATTTTTAATTGAAGAAATACCTGGCTAGGATACAGTTGGACAAAAATGCCTGGATGTCTGCCCTGAATCCAAATGGCCAGCTACTCCTCCTGCATTGTGATCCAGCCCTGGACGTCCTGCTGCCTCTCGTGGCTGAACATCATCTTCCTGATATCTTGTTATTACTCTAGTGTCATCACGTCCTTTCGAATTTAGATCTTCTTGTTGGGATTCACTTGAAGATTAAGACCCCTAATTTTACCCCAATTTTAGTTGTCTACACACGTGCCAGGCATCCAAAATCCCACTGCAGTCGGTACAGTCAGTAGAGCATAGACAGCAACTTGGTCAATGGCTAATGGCATCAAGAGGGGCTTGGGAGGTGACATACATTGCCCAAACATCAGTTATTTGAAATCTCCTTGGACAGCAGACCTGCAGGGCCGGCAGATGTCATAAAGGATGTGCAGGGTCCCTGACCCCCTGGGACAGCACCTGGAGACCAAGCAGTGTCTACAGTTTCCAACGTGGCACCAGATGTCTATGCTTTGACAGCCAGATCCCTCCCTGGTGCTTGATTAGGGCACTTGGGTCACTCTCTGGACTTGCTGACCATGTTGATCCCCAGCAGCTACCATGGGAAAAGAGCCTGCATCCAGCCTGAATCCCAGCCTGCCAACCCTTTCACCTTGGCCTTATCTGCAAAAACATCTTCTCTGCTCCAACCTCCAAATGATCTGGAGGTGCAGAGGTGAGAAGGGATGGACAGACCCCATGGAGCACCTTCCAGTGCAGATAGCCATGGGGCCTCTCATCTGCTGGTGACTGCTCTCCAAACGCAGCTGTTTGTCCATGCCATATTTCGCCTGTTCTCTGTAAGCATGCCATGCTGCTTGGCATCAGAAGTCAAGATATAAAGTATCTACTGCCTTCTCCACCTTCTTTTATCCAGATGACTCTCAGGGTAAGAAATTAAGGAGAAGGCAGAAGAGCCAGACAAGAAGCATTTTTACAAAAGATTTTTATGAATAGAAGTTCAAGCAGGGAGACATCTCCTGAAGTAGGTGTCATGTCGCATAGGCCTGAACAGGAGTCTAAGTGGTTCTCTAGGATTTAGGGGGAGTTTAGGTGCCTCTAGGTGGAATTCATGTTAAACCCCACTTTAGGTGGGGTTTAGAAGGACTGGTTCTAGCCATTGTTACCTCTGGTTTACTGTCTGAAGTGCACTGAAGGGCAGTCACAAACCTTCTAGATGTGACCTAGGTGTAGTGGTGAGAAGTAGGAGGGTTTTTGTGCATGGCACTTCCCAGATGCTGCCTAAAGACAGAGGACGCTTTGGCAGGAGCACTGCAGCCTGCCTTTTGGCAGCTGCAGCCACCACTGACAATGTAAACCCTACTTTGAACTACTGAGACAGCTACTGCATATGTAGGTGCCCTTCGACCACCTCAAGCTACCTGGAGGTTGCCTTCTCCCTGTTCTGTAGAGGTGTGGGTGGGTGGGTGGAATTTCTTGGGGAGAAACCTGACGTGGAGCAAGGGTCAGGTTTTCTCATGTTCATCCTTTCTGGCCCCATGCAGGACCTCCATAGTCCCACTGAGCTTCTGAGACAGGGAACAAGCTGTGATTTTTAACAGTAATTGCCTGCAGGAGCTATTAATTCTATATTTATTCTTGCTTGTAGCAAAAGCTTTCCAATAATGTCCTCACTACTCATCCGCACTACCCACTAAATACATTTAAATAACACAATTACTGTATTGCCCTTTTTACTCCCTGCTTGCTACTTGATGTTTGGCCCAACAAATAAATGCCATGTTTCTGTTTCCAACTCTGTCATATTTATATTCTCTCGGGACACTTTCCAGAGACAGAAAGAGTCTGTGCTATTAAGGACACTGTTCTAACGTGGAAAACAGGAAAGCAGCGTGCACACACTCACCTCACAAATAAATTGAAAATGCATACTACAAAACAGGAGATTATGGGTCAATTTTCATGGATATTCAAACTTCATTTGAATGACAGAAATGAAGCAGAGAGGATGTATTAAGGCACCTGGCTTTGTAGTCCCTGATAAGATGGGATGAGTAAAAATTTTGAGCATCCATCAAATATAAGATGCAAACGCACCCTAAACCATGCCCAGACACAGCAAATCCCCCGGGGAGCAGAAAAAAGCTGACTATCACCCTTCTTTAATGCCCCCCTAAAGAATAATAATAATAAAAAAAAGGCTGCCACCAGAGGTTACAGGGAAATAAATGAACCCTCAGATGACCCTGCAATCTGCATCACCGCTTATGGACTTTGCCAGACAGAAGGTGTTGGAGGGACACATGTACCGTATCTTATGGACTTTTCCAGACAAGAGGTGTTGGAGGGGCAGACATACCATCTCATATGGAGGTGCCTTAGTGGTCAGATGGCTGGCAGCGTGCCCTCGCACTGTCCCTGAGCTGCAGCCTCCCATGATGGGCAGGGCACGGCATGGCAGGGCAGGCAGGGAGGGGTTACACAGCCCTGGGAGCAGAGGTGCACAATATCAAACTCTCTACATGCAGACAACTAAACCAGCCCGAGCTCCATAAGTGGAGAGGTTAAGAGCCAACACTTCAGTGGTGACAAACAGGTGTAGTTGCAGTGATGCGGCCATAGCTATGGGGTTCGCACCTTCTAAGGCCCAGCAGAAAAGTTTCTTGGCCCATGATGAAGATGAATCATGCAAAAAATCCTTGGATGCAGAGCCAAGGGTGATGAAAAATGTCTCTTATCCTCCCATTCTAATTTCCTTAATTTCCCAAGACAAATGATAGTATCTGAGTATTTATATACTTCACGCAGACTGACAGGAAAACAAAAAGACCCATCCTGCCACCCAAGATCATAAGATTTCTCCTCCTTCTGGGAATATCTTGAAACATGTTGGATAATTGCAACCTAGCTGAAAGATCATACCTATAAAGAACTTTTCTTACAACCAGGTTTTTTACCAACAACTTCTCCGACCCTCCAGGCACCACCCACCCGTTCCAATCTCATGACCACAAGCAAGGTATCTCTTGTCCAGCAAACACCAGAAGCAGATAAATCTTGCCAGAGCATGTACAAAACAGGCTGATACATCTTTACAATGTGTCCTCATGACAGAAGCACCAAAAGCCATGGGTGACAGCCACACTCAACCAAAATGCTTTCATGGAAATCATTTGGGTGAAAACTAAATAACCATTAGTTACCAAAACTGACTGACTGGGAGGACTGATAAAGACCAAGAAGTGTCCAGCTACCTGCGAGAGATATGGCTTCCCAGCACTCCATTTCTGACTCTTGGCTGCTGACACCATGGACTCCATGAACATGGCTATTTTTTCAACTGGGTAGTCCACTAACAAGTATTATTTCTGCTTCTCAGCCTTGATCTCTGAAAAGGCTTTTCAGAACTCTTTTCTTTCGCTAGGATACAAGTTTCACTTCCTAAAGCAAAATGACCCCATGGGGGCCATTCAGCTCATGTCAGGATAGGACACATTGGGCTCACAGACATCACACCAGGAACTCTACACTAAGAATAACCAACTCTTTAACTAAATCCTTGATCCTGGGAACTATGTATAAAAAAAAAAAAAAAAATACCCAGCAACAAAACCACTTTTATAGCCCAAAATACTTCAAGCTTACCAACCAGTTAGTGACAAAATTACTGACTATATTTTAGGTTAAATATTGGATTTCTTGGCATGCTGTTTCCTTACGAACAAATGCCGTTGAGGAGCCCCTTTGAGTCTGTGGGAGCCAAGGATTCTCCGCAGTGGCTCGTACCCTCAAGGGTGCTTGGACACACCATCCAACATGTTGTTAAACCTCTCTGTTACCCTGCAGACAAGCCAAGGGTTGGCCAGTGGCCACCGCAGCCACCTGCCATGGACTCACAATCACCCTGCCCAGCTCTCCAGCCCCGATGAACCCTTGGCCGGGAAGACTGGATCCATGCCTCTACTTCTTTTTGTTTTACTTAATTGTTGTTTTTTAATGGGAAAAAGTGTAAATTTTTTTTCTTGTAGATCAAATTGAGAAAACGTCACATGCAGGCAATACCCTTGGTATCATACTCAATTTAAAAAAATGTTAATGACAACTGTTTAATAATGTACCAGGAATTATTTAACAGATTAAACCAAAACAGCCTCCAAGTGATTCTTAGCTCACTTGAAGGTTTTATTTGAAAAATTAAAAAAACTAAGGGTAAAATATGTGTGATGTCTGTGAAAACACACCAAATCTCAATACAATAAACTTCCTTAAAAAATCTGGACAAGTTCTGCAATAAACTTATCTGATACACTAGAAATTTTATGCAATAAACTTATCAGATCCACGAAGTTTATGCAGTTGCCTAATCAAATACGTAGGATGCAGAGGGGCTGGAATAGGTGATCTCTGAAGGTCCCTTCCAACCCAAACCTCTCCAGCCATATATCCTGGTTTTCTAGCCCTGTGTCCATCATTCTGGAAAACAATGTAATGTTAGAAAAGGTCTTTCAGAGCCTGTGCTACAGACAGACTTAAAGACAGTTCAAGTAATTATCAGATTTGGAAAACGTTAAGAACAAGCTTATCAGAATTGAATGAGATCATGTGCAAACCAACAAAAATGATTTTCTGCACATGCCTTTTAAATGAACAGCTTTCACTGTATGAAAGACAATACAAAAAGAAAAATATATGAATTTCAAACTTTTTTCAAGAAAAAAGTATTGTTTTATACATCAGTTTATTTCACATTTTCTGTGAGAAAATAAAAGTAGTAATTGTGAAAATACTGTAGCCTGAAATTCAGTTTAGAAGTCAAAAAGCTCCCAGTCAGGACCTCATGAAGTTATCAGCAATGGGGATGTATTTTTTCAAAAGCCCTGTTATCAAGGCTATAAAATTGGAAGAAAGAGCACATTGACATTACAAATGGCATCAGAGCCGTGCATAGCCTGGGAGAGAAGAGAGGAAGCAAGTTTGAGGTTTCTGCTGCTTCGTCTCTTCAGAAGTAATTACAATAATTTATTTTTTAAGGAGACCATCAAAGCTGATAGGAACTGAAGAGAGAGATGTGCCTGGCAGAGGCGGCGTATAAAGGACACAGTGCCAGCTGAAGCTGTTCAGACATGAGGTTTCTCAGTAGTCACTAATTAAATTGTCCCACGCTGTGCGCTCAGCCGTCCAACCTATCTTCAGCAATTTGCAGGAGGAGCTTTGGCAAAAGCCACGCAGCAGAAACATGAGGGTTTCTGGCATCGCAAAGCTGTGAGAACGTGTGCTCCGCACATTCATTTCGGCTGCTCCTCAACGGCCTCGTGCACCGAGCTGTACCTCGGCGTTACGCCAGGGTCAAGCCTGGACTTTCCCCGACAGCTCCCGGGGACTGCAGAGGGGCCACAGCCAGTGCTGAAACGCAAGGATGCAGCTGCGGAGCCGGGAGCTGCTCCTGCGCCCTTTCCCTGGGATCCTGGAGGGGCTTTCATTTCTACCAGCAGTTTACCCCATTGGGATGCCAGGCATCTCGGTGACTCAGAACGTAAGAGACAGATGAAGAATTTCACAATGATTGAAGTAAGCAGGGTTTGCATTTAATGCAAATATTGAGTTGTGAGGTAAAAAGGAAATTTTTGCAGGATATCTGGTATCTCTCTGATGAAGAAACACAACAAAAAGAACAGAAACTGAGCAGAAAAAAAAAACAACCCCAGATGTACCCACTGAGCGAGTGGAAGTCATGAGGAGCTGCAGGCGACGGAGTGCGATGGAAACAGTCAATAAATCACGGGCTCTCTGGCAGGAGCAATGTAGGAAGTAAAAGAGAAGAAGGTTGGGAGCCCAGTGCGTTCCCCAGTGGGGCCTGGCTAGGTGGTTTATTTTTACATCTAAACATTCAGTGTGCTCTGGAAGGAATATTGCCGTTTCCACTTCTGAAACAGTACTGTGGCTTGTATCAAATGTAATTTGTTTCAACATTTTTGCTAAACCAAAACATACCAATCTGTTTATTTTGGAGAGGTGGGGAGCAAGTGTCAAGGATAGGCTAAGGGCTTTTTTTCTTCCTTTGGTGGGTTTGGGTCAAGTGTTTACAGATTCAGACCTGTTGTCAGAGCAGCATTAACCCAAATTTGCTGCCAGGAATTAACTCCTTAAATAATGCGGGTCTCCTTCCAGGCTTAAAGATGATGACGTGTTTTGAGCACGAGGACCTTCCTGTGTATTTTTGAATGCACCCCAGGTCTGAAGGAGTGAAAAAAGCCCTATCATCCTGGTAAATAATATCTCATTGCAGAAACCACGAGCTGCTGGCTGCATCTGCCTCGTGCGGTATGGCAAGCGCACCGACTATGCCGCAGCTCAAGCTCATTTCAGGCTCGGAGCTGGGCTTCATTTTTCACTCGCTAGCAAAAAGATTTGGAGAAATTATTTTGCCAGAGAGTAAGAATTTCTGGCACCTGACCCTCAGAGGAAGGTTAATGTTACAAAATTCCCGGGATATGGAGCCATTATAGAGGCACTTCAGCTGGAAGGAAGCAGAAATGGATTAAATGTATTATTTACGGGGAAGGCAGGGCTTTATGGCAAACCAGGAGCAGCCCAGCACTGGGCGGTTGGCAGCACTGATTAACCGGTTATATAAGCAGTGAAATACCATAGCAAATATCCTGCGGTTATTCTGTACTTTTATTCTAAGAATTGACTCCCGTTGCCCAGTAATTGGTTTGCCCTCTTCATTTCTGTGTGCTGTTGTAAAGGTCTTTTATGTCTTATGCCTCCTTTAGGCATTTTTACCTCTGAAAATAAGTACTGTAACAGGCAAATCGGAAGGAAAACATTACCCATCTTTCTCATCCAGAGACAAATACTTCATAAAGTATGAAAGCAGCAGAGAATAAAGACTGGCAATGAGGTCTTTAATTAAGGTAATTTTTAATATGAAGCTCACCTACAATGCTCAGACGTGGGCTGTTTGAGTTGGAAATACAACCTTTGCTGTACACATCACTCAGCAGAGGGAGCTCCCAGGCTCCTGACACTTCCCTGCCAGGATAACATCCACCCTCCGGGCAGCTCCGCTCTGCTTCCCTCTGCCTCAGCAGCTCCTGTGCTGCCCTTCTCCATGAAGGACAGACCCCAGCAGGGCAGGAAACCTCAAGGCAAGGGGCATGGATTGCTTTTTCTTCTCCACGGCAGAACAGAATGTGTTTTTCCTGATTTTCTGACAAAAATCCAATGGCTGTGATGATCATAACAACTCAATTACTGCAGAAGAAAAAAAAAAAGGTGCTGAAATCTGAAGTAGAAACTCTCCTGCTCCGGCCATCCCCTGCTGTGCTCCCTCCTGACAGCCATCAGTCCCCTGGTACCGACCTACAGCCTGAACAAGCCTCCCCGTCACTCCGAGCTACCCATACGCCTTGTCTCTATGACACCATTTGGTTTCTTTT
The DNA here is from genome assembly GCF_030867145.1 of Opisthocomus hoazin. NCBI lineage: Eukaryota > Metazoa > Chordata > Aves > Opisthocomiformes > Opisthocomidae > Opisthocomus > Opisthocomus hoazin. Next base: position 22,470,217 of record NC_134414.1, on the reverse strand, counting down.
ACAGTTATTTTCATCTGTTGTTAAACATTCCTCTGAGATGAGACCTGCTACCTTTGTCCCCAGCCAAAACCCACCGCTGACTCCCTGGATGGTGCGTGCCTGCCTCTCTCCGGGATCCCAGAGGCTGCAGCTGCATCGCTGTCGTCTTGCGTCAGCTCTCCCTCTTGGTCCCTTTCTCCCCTCCAGTCAGTTTTCTAGGAAGGCAATGCCCTTCTTCTTCCAAACCACTACAAGTAAAGCCTGTGAGCACTCGCTCTATCAGAAGCTAGGGCTGGCTCACCTGTGTAAAGCAGGGCTGTTACTTGAGGAAGGGTTAATGAGCCGCTAACCCACCACTGAACATGCTCAGGTGCCCTTGGATGGAGTAAGGAATCCAGCTCGTCCAGATATTTGTTTGATCCAAAACCAGATTAAGGAGAGCAATTTTTGATCAAAGACAGCCTGAAAGAGAAATGCTGTCTATGTCCTGGCATCTCCTCCAGTAGAGATGGGACAGACTTCTCCAAACCCAGAGATTTCGGCCCACCAGCTGCCAGCAGGAAGAAAACTGACCCAGCTGTAGCTGCAGCCCGGGTACAGCCGCCACAGGCACCCGCAGGCTGCTCTGGAGTGCCTGGCAGTTGGTACTCCCTCGGCACCACTGCCCCATGTCACTGTCACCTCCTGTGTGTCACACAGCCTCTGGTGCCTGGAGGAACCAGGAGCACAAACGTCCCATCATCGCACGGTGTTATGTGATGGACGGCTCATCCCTGCGAACGCGAAGGAGCAGAGCACCGTGACAGGCAGGGGAACCCCCAAACCTCACCAGCGCCGGCTGAGCCCCTGTCAGGGCTGCTCCCGTGGTCACTGGGAGAGGCCCCCCACGGAGTGGGTGCTGCCTGCGGGGCCTCGGGGCTCACGGAGGAGACGGCCGGCGCCATGCTCTCTGTCGGCATTGGTCAGCACAGCTGACGCACGGGTGTCTGTGTGTCTGCACGTCTGTCTGTCTGCGGTCCCACAGGCCCCGCCGTGGCAGCCTGGCCTGACCCAGCAATGGCTCTTTTCCGGTGTAACACCGAGCCGACGTTTCTTTCACAGCTGCCGACACCGGGCTGGCTCCGTCCGCAAGCTGCAGCCGAGCTGGGCTCACACCCACGGCTGCTCCCACACGCTGCGCTCTTCCCTCCTCCCAATTTCAATCCCTGCTAGCACTGTGCTGCAGGGATTTACCACCTAGGGTCAGCACCAGCTCAGAGAAATTCAGACCACGTCCTGGTTTCTAGCGCAGACATGCTCTGGAAGAGCCAGAAATGGGACGACCTAAGCGGACGTAAAGGTCGTACGAAGTCTGTCCCAGGCCCTTGTCATCCTTCTCCTCTCTAGCAGATGCAAGTGCCTGTTCAGGGAAGAAGGTGGGGCGAAGTGGAACGGGCTAGGATCAAGGGGAATTATGCTGGCCAGGCTAACACCGGTCATGGCAGCACATAAGCAGTGCAAGCGCTCAGAATAACGTTTCTGTTGATGGGCTGAGGTCAAGGAGCTTCCAGACCGGGGAGGGGGACCCCATTGGTTCTTGTCTGTGCACAGTGGGGCCATGGCTCCAGATGAAGAGTTTGCCCCAGTTGCAAGTGCTCATCAATCACTGCTGGCCAGCAATTACTTTCAACAAGGCCTTTTTGATTGTGGACTCGTTCACATAAAAAAACCCACATTTAACCTTACAAAAAAGGAAAAGGTGGCCAGGACCTCAGAAAGTAAATCTCAGGGTTACTTTTAATGCCTGTTGTTATACCTGTGGACCACACTTCTTGTTGCTCTCCTAGCAGCACAACGTGGAAAGAGCACCGAGGGACTACAGCCACCCACAGAGGCAACAGCCCCCACCGTGAGGCAGGAAACCCCCATTCCGCTTTCACAGCATTTCAGCTCACTTGGAGACATCGCTGACCCACCCACAGCAGCTGTGGCCTCTTTCTAATGTTTTCTACCACTTGATACCTCAGCGAAGTTTTCCCACCTGGAGAACGTGCCTTGTCCTCTCTCCGGTGACAGCCTGCAGCCCAGATGGTGGAAACTTCACCAGCAGGACAAGATGTAGTGACACTGGAGCACGAGGCACCTCCTTCCTGCCCCTTCAGGCATCACACCAGGGCACCAACTGGTAGAGCACTGACAAGGCTGATTTTCCCCTCGTTTTTGAGGGGAGAGAGGCGGAAGAGAGCCCCTGACTCGATGTTTTGACAGAGGAAGGAAATGCCTTTAGAAAATGAGTTAGTTGTAACCTTTCTTTGGACAAGGAAGTAAACAAATGTATAATTAACTAGTTTTGATGCTTTAAATATGTGTCTTTGCACAGTAATTCATACTTACACTTGAATGTGCATCGTTAACTGTTAAGTTCCATTTTACACCCAGAAATAGATTCAATGACTTTGAGAAAGAGGGAAGAAAAATCAATACAAACAAGGTGTGTCAGAAAGTGGTATAAAATAAGATTTATTTGCAAATCATTTTGACAATAAGGAAACAAGTATCTCTGAGCTGTGCATTGGGGGATTACACGTCAGTTCCTTCGCCTTCTGAGATCTCCATTTGCATGCAATACGGGATACCTCTACAATTCAAAATGAACTTTGAAGTATCCTTTTTTGCCTTGCTGTGCTAAATAATTCCTTCCACAGGCACACTACAGGAGAGTCAAAGTCTTCATGATGAGAAGCTGTCACAAGAAATGTGCAACGAAACAAACCTTGGCTTAGAAAGAAAAATGTCACGAGAGCCGTTTCACATTTAACAGTGTTAAGCGCTTCAATACTCCCACAAGGAGAAGTGCCTGGTGCTATAATTGAAAAAAACAAACCCAAAACAAAACACAATAAAACCCTAAACCACAGAAAACACAATATCTACCCCCAAACCCCACAGCTATACCAAAACCTTGGATTTCTTTCCTATGTAAGAATGCACAGTACATCTGGTTATGACCTGAGTTCCCTCCTTGGAAGCTAAAGAGCTGTGTCTCATGTGAAAAAGAAAAATTTGAGATCTAATAATAATTACTGTATAAAAATGAACTCGGAACAAAGGCAATACAAAGTGACAACCAATTTACCTTAACGCCTGACTGTGAGAGGGTAACCTCTAAACTATAGAGTCACAGCAGTCGAAGACTGCAGCAAGTTCAGAACATTTCTTCAATTTATTTCCACTCTTCCCCCCAACCTCACTCTCTGTGTCTTTCAAAAAGCCAGGAAATTTCAAGTCATATTTTGAATTATATGAGATAGGAAGAGTACTTTGAAAAACCCTACATGATTAAGTTATCTGAGCAGACCACTTCAAGCATACCTTGTTCTAGTGGAAGGTCCAAAAGGAACCCCATGAAACAAACAAACAGCTACTCACAGAAGAAATCAAAGAACTTGAACTAGATCTATTTTCAATAGAGTTCTAGAAAATATTTCTTTTTATAACAGAGAGACTTTTTTCCTTTATGAAGCTCAAAATAATCCCAATATTTGACACTGGAAAAATAATTTTTTTTTCCTCTCCCATATATATAATACTGCAAAATGTCTAGATGTCACTGTCACCAGTTCAAATAAGGCATTAATGAATGCATTAGATCATTCAAGTGTACATAAACAGGTTATATACATAAAAACAAGCCCCAAATACTAAAATAACCATGTAATTATAACAACTATTGTACTAGTGACAGCCATTTCATTTAAGTATTTAGGCAACAAAAAATGGAGAGAATAATAAAGAGTCTTAGAGACATTATTTTATTTTGGTCTACTTCAGAAAGACTAAAACAAGATCCAGCTGAAAGCTCTTCATCATCAGTCCACATGCTATCCCACCACGGAGGTCTCCCAACCCCTTTTTGGGAACTTAATCCCTCTTTATGGAATAAATATACTTGGTCATTTCACATAAACCATTACTGAAATGATCCTGGAAGCAAGGCGCAGAATCCAGGATTCCCTTCAAGCTGAATGCCCTAGCTAACATCAAACTGCCTCCTGAACAAGCTCAAAAACTGAAGTAAGAGATAAAGATTTCAGAACAAATCTTATGCTGACAAACATTGTCCTCTTCAATCCCAGCCTAGACATCTTCAGAGGACAGCAAGAATTTACAATTAACCTCCAGTGGATATGCTCTCCCATTAGACAGCTCCAAGACTTTACTCTCAGCCATGTGCATCCCTGTATTTGTGGTTTGGTCAAACGCAAATACAGTTAAACTGAGGTTTATTGACTTCTATTTGGACAACAGAGATGCACTGCAGCAATTAAGCTGCAGGTGCCAACATTCTGTATCAGCCCCTAGATTTCATGGTTTTAACAGTATTTTTGCGAGACAGAATCTGCCACATCTCATTAAGATTCCAAAGTCTGGAAAATGCCTACCCTGAAAATCCACTATTTGCTGAGGAAGTATCATATTTATCAAGAAAGTGAATTAGCTCTGAGCACACCGTCTCTAATGACAACACTTTAAAAAGACCCCATGGAGTCTTACAAGTTTTGTTCTCTAACATATCCAGGTCTGAAACCTAGAAATGCCCAGGAGTTTTTAGGAGAAGTCTTGTACAAGTGATCCAGTTTTCAAGCATCATTACAGGGTCTGGCAGAATAACGTTATATGAAATCTGTAATATACTTGCTAACATTTATAATCCGATCATCAGTTATAAGAAGTATTATTGCATTTTAAGCGTAAAAATATAGGAGGTTCTATAAAGAAAATTAAAATATCATTAATCTAATATTGATAGTCATATAAAATAACTCACAATTATGTAAGTTTCCATATTTAATTACACATTTAAAAATAAGTTATAAAAATAATTAAGCTTTTTTAAAACCCCTAAGATATTTTCTTCTAGGAGTTTTTACTCATATCTACTGATTGTCTAGCATCGGCAACAGCTTCTGGTACCCGAACAGTCATATCATCCATCCATTTCTTCAAGCAGATCTGGCAGCCTAAACGTGATCTGTAGAGAAATACAGTGCTGTCGTTAGTTCTAGCCAATCATAAATCTAACAGCATTTAACCCCTTATGCCTCCAACACTCAGCCATCCCAAACACATCATGATCTAGAAACAGCCACCTTTGTGCATGGTCTTAATCGGGACCAGTAGTGAACCACATGCATCAACACAAAGATGTAAGTGGCAATAATCCTGATCTACACTGAGTAACAGAGCTCAGTACATTGGGAAGTTGTACACCGAGTACTTCCCACTTGCTGAGACAACGCACAATAAGGGTGACTTCCATTTTCAGTGGTTCACTAATAGTTCAGTCAAGTGCAGGGAATGACACTTGATCTCCCAAGGCACATCTGGCATCTCTGCAGAGATGAAGGCAATGAACCTGAATGGAAACCTGAGAGAATGCACACCCTAACCCACCCAGAGGCTGAAGACAGCCCGATGTTTTGAAACTAAACAACTCAAGCTTGGGTCGTTACACTGGAAAGGTAAGAGTGAAGAGACAAGAAACATAGCAAGGAGAAGGATAAAATATTCATGGCACCCGAGTGGATGCAATCCTTTATTTTTCTACCTATCATACAGCATGAAAAAATTTTGTATGTGAGCAATTAAAATCAGAAGATTTAATACCATCACAAAATTCTGCAGACACCACAAGCTACTTCTATTGCTGGGGTATCTTTAATTAAAGGTCCATACCTTGGTAATTCAGTATAGAATACTCAAACATCAGCAAGGATGGGCAATGTTCTGTAGCACCAGTTGAACAATAATTTAATCATTGTAGGAATGTAGGCAGAGATATCAAAAAAAATGGTACTACATTAATATCCATACAGAACTCTTTCAAGCATGTAGTGATCAACTGTTGTTAAAGCTCCCAATTCAGTACTATAACCAGAAGTAATACTTCCATGTAAACGATTGTATACATCAACTTCAAATTACTGGAATGTACATACAAGTGCACACATTACCAGAAGATTTAATCTCATGAATATGCATCTGTAAGAACAGCTTTCAAAATTAAATCTGTTAGAGAGATGTGATTTCTGGTATTCATATGTAGCAGTGCCTGTAAAGCTTAATTTGACTGAAGTGTCTGTTTTTCACTGAAGACCAACGCTAACTGCGCCCGTACTCTGCAGTGGCAATGGATTCACATGAAATAACACTGCCCTTTCTTTTGACCCCGCTACACAGCAGTACGAAGAAACCAGGCAGCACTGAACAACACTGAGAAACGAACTACCATATCCTTCTCAAATTCTTCCACAGCATTTACGATTTTATAGATATTTAACAAGATTCACGCACCCCTTAAAGCTGAAGAGGCTTGGGCCCCAAAAAAAGATGATTTAATCAATCCCTGTATGAAAGCCATTCCACCTTTAACCACTTCTATAGGCCCTCCCTTTATTTCCTTTCATTCTACTACTGTAAAAAAGGAAAAAACCAACAAAAGAGGAAGTCAGCTGCACAAATGTAAAGATCTGGTGAATCCCCATGTTGTCATATAATGGTATTTTCTGGTTTTCTACCTGTTCCTACCTAATACTGCCAATGTTCCACTTACTGAGGGATTTGGTTTATTTGGTGTTCCCCCCCCCCCTCTTTTTTTTCCCCTCCCCTTCACACACCAAACCTTAAGCTGACATTCCTGGAAAGACACCAGCTAGCTGACAGCCCGTTTCAAGTATGCAAAGTTACCACTGTTCTACTCACCTCTCCGTATGCATTTATCTGAACCTATTAACACCAAATTTCATTTCTTATCATTCAATGGCACAAGATCCTTGCACATGTCTTCACTGACAGTTTTTAACACACTGAGCAACACAGCCTATATGCAAGCCTTACTCTTCATTCTCTCTTCCCAAGTTTTTGATGAACATGGTCCCTACATAAAACCTAGCACTGATCACTTTCAGATCACACTGTTGATCACATACTCTTAACAGACACCCCAATACTTCTACCTTGTTAAAAGACAGTATTTTTTTTTTTTAACCAATTACTTATCCTTTCCAGGGCCTTTGCTCTTATCCTACTGCAACTCAAAACTTAGTAAATGATTTCTGGGCCTAAGTAAACTATCCGGACTGTAAGACATTTCTTCCTGCTTAGTGATTCACTTGAACTCCCCTATCTGTTATTTCCCTCTACAAAAGCTCTGTTGAATTCTTTCCTTACCATTATTTAGTAGAAACTAGAAAAAAGCAACAGCCCAAATCCACATGATTAATGTGTCCAATACGGAATCCAGTTTCGATTATTTCATTTTCAAAGCAGGGTTGCTACCTTCCACTCCTTTGATGGGAAAGCCGTTTTAAACCAGCTCATTAAGCCTTACAGACAGTAGTTCAGAAATGTCACACTGAATTCCCACAGAACTCCTGGGTGAATGCTACCCAGTCATTACCATTTCTTCTGACTCATTTTACTTATTTGCTGTAATACTACTTCTATGGGCACATCAGTTTGAGACAGATATTCCAGGAAGCCCTCTGCAAAGAAACCTTCCAGTGCATGGACATCCCATAACATCTCTAGAGGCAACAATGCAAAAGAAGCTTTGCTTTTATCTTTTTATATTCTAAGTGCATACTCATCATGTAGACAAGTTTCCTGCTTCTGATCAGGTAGAAACAAAAATACTTTTCTACTTTTTAGCAAGCTATTTCTCAGCTTATTTTTTTCTTCAGTATTCTTTTTAAATATTTAATTACTCAGGGTTTGTGCCCCCCATCTCACTACTTTTAATAGTCTCTACTATTCTGCAGTTATTCCAGACAATTTTGTTTTAACCTTTTCAATTAGCTTCTCATTTCAAAGAAACATTAACCTCCCTGGCAGCTGCTGGCTGAAACTTTCCCAAATCCAGAGTCACTGACAAGAAAAAGCATTTATCTTTATACTTATGACAGAGTATAGTAATGCATCTCCATTACATGTTTGTATCAGCACAGAAGACCACGTAATTTGTTTGGCCCAGAACCTAAAAACTTGTAGCAGAATTACAGTAGATAGTAACAGTGAAGTAAATTCACACTCAGTAGGCTTATGACTTTTTTCAAGATTGCAGATGTTGTGGGGAGACAGGAAAAAGGATAAAACAAAAGAAGCTGAAACAAGTTCCTCATAGCTTGACTTCTTTGCCTTTACTGCCTCCCAGAAAAGATTTGGCTGAAGCAAGAAAAAGTGTACCCTCATGTAAAAATGATTACTACAGGATTCCCATTGCTGGTATAAGGCGATAAATGAGTTAATTCGGAGTACTCCTTTGCAGAGACATAAAAAATCCTATGCTATATAGACCAGGTACAAAGCCCTCTGATATCACTGGAAAGATTCTCAAAAACTTTGACAAGCAGTTCCACTGAAGAATAATTTTTTCCTTTTCCAAGGAAAGGGCTTATGAAACCTTGTACAGCATAGCTGCCTACTATTCATGTGGGTGTGTTCTATGATACAGGCTCTGTGTACACCAGCAAGCAGTGCAACCCACTAGGAACGGGTCTGTGATGAGGATATGACACCCTAATTACAAGGCACATGATGGTGGGGAAGATGTAGAACAGAGGGTTACTTTAGACTACCACTAGTCTAATCTTACGCACAGAAATGCCCATTAGCAGTTAAGAGTGCACTTTGGGATTAGTTTAACCCAAAGGGACTCTGGCTTGTGCACTCTAAGAGCACATGACACTACTTTGACATGAATCAAAGCATGACAAGTGGGGACACTGCCATGTGGGACACTGTTTATCCTAGAGAAGGCTCGGGGCTGGGGAGGGGGGGATCTTATCGATAGACATAAATACCAGAGAGGCTGTAGAGTCTCCATCCCTGGAGATATTCAAAAGCCATCTGGACATGGTCCTGGGCATCGGCTCTAGGTGGCCCTGCTTGAGCAGGGGGTTGGACCACATGACCTCAAGAGGTCCCCTTCCAACCTCAACCCTTCTGCGATTCTGTGAAAAGAAGATCTGACCGAAACTAAAACACTAATGCAAACACATTCATAAAATACATTAAAGAGCTACAGACTAATGGAAACAGAAAACAGAATGGAAAGGAAACAAGAACAAGAAAATTCACACGCATGACAGCAGCGACAAAGTTTTTGTTGAAAGAACCAGTTTCAGTATCTGACACCTCTGCATCAGACACCTCTGAAAAGCAAGCACTGGCAAGTGCCACTCTTCAGTTTACAAAAACAGTACTGACATCTTTTTAATACGAATTCAGATAAACAATATTTAAACTTCGCAGTCCCATTTGTGTAACAGATTCTAGGTATTCACTAGAAGCTGATTACAAGACATTCTAAGAATACTGGACTGCCCCATCGGGAAACACTTCTTCCCATTCTCTGATGCAAGTGAAGTGTTATGTCGCCTTACGTTTCTGTGAGGCCATATGCCAGGTCCAGCATGTCCATCTCTTCATCAGTAATTGCATCTAGTTTCTCAAATATGTGGTCTTCAAAGATTAAGTGACAAGTTGAACAGGCTAGCGTTCCTTCACATGCACCTGAAGGAAAAAAGCCAACAACAATCAAGATAACAGCAAATTCAAGTTTCAAACTACAGCATAATTCCAGCAGGCATCCTTCATATATAAGTGTTTGTCTCATACAAGAAGTGTCTCTGTTGATTAGTAAAATCAATGTTTCATATGTTTCCACATTCACGTATCTACTCTGCATTCAACTTTCAATAGTATTGAATGCTGTAATTAGTTAAATACTTAACTAATTCCCTTTCTATCATTTAGGGAGAGAAAAGTTCTCTATAATAAGCATGCAAAAGCAGACTATGCTGTCAATCAGTATCACCTAATTCATTTCCAAGGTTGATCCTTCTATCCCTCTCTTTCACATGGTTTCAAGAAGGTTTCCTCAAGAAGTTGAGCAGAAGACACGTGCTATACAAAAAAAATCCTCAGAAATACAGGACGGAAAGATTTTATACTTGGTATTTCTTCTCACTCAGCAGAACACTACTCCACAGCAACAAAAGTAGTCGGGCTAGAGAGAGATGGTCTTCTGTGTCTTAGAGAGGCCTATGTGTATTACTAGACAATCCAGCCTAAGCCAAGGATCTAGTTGTTTGCTAGGGCTGAAGAGAACAAGCATCAACCACATCCAGCTGCTAGAGCAACTAGGTCATCACAGGACAGTGAAGGTTTTAAAACTAACTAATTCGCCTCTGCCACTGTATAGGGCGCACACCGAGCTCTCCACCTTGTTGAAAAAGAAATATGCAACTTGAAGAGGAGGAGAAAGCTGAAGTCTTCACACTTCTCTGGACATTGGGGTTGGGGCACATAAACCCCCACCTCTGATTTAAAATGGTAAGCGAGAAGCAGGTAAAGATATTAGCCAAGTTTAATTTAGTTACTCATTCCCAGGGAAACCAGAACCAAGAGTACTGTGACCACATCACCTTTCTATCCACATGGAAACAAAGGAAAGGAAGGCTGCATGTATAGCCACTGCTATGAAACAAAACAGTGGGATTCGCAAGAATCATACAGAAAGCACCGTACTGTTACATGTAGTAACAGCATCAACAGCATATATTCAAAGCAAGCGTAACACTGCACTAGCAGATGTGATTTTTAAAATGTATCAATTTTTCAAGTACATAGAAACGCAAGTGAAGAAGTAGAGCTCAAATGAAGTGCCAAAAAAAATGTAGTATTTGTCATATCACCAGTGTGTTTCAATGGTGGGGGAGGTGAGGGAAGAAGGGGGGGATGAGGGTGGAAAAGAACACTGAACAGTCTGTTTGAACAGTGGAGGGTCTTCCTGCAACTATAAAGCTAGCAGTAGCAAACAAACTGAGTGCAGCTGAATTATTCAACAACTTTGTATGTCTTTATACAAAGATGTTCCTATTATTATTATTATTATTACTGCACATGGGATGCCCCCTAGTGATAGATGTAAACAGGTAAGATTTACATTTCACATTTTTCCTTCACTACCTTTTTCCTAAACACAGAACATAACGTTTTTACATTATTTATACTGCATTATTTCTCTGCCCTAGTGTAATGTTTCATCACCAAATGACTATTGATATGGGACTTAGCATATGTTATAATTATTGTTACAGTATCTGTATTTTTAGTTTGGCTTCTGTATATTGACAGAATTACCTTTCCCCCCCCCCCCCACTTTACCACAATCCTTTAACATGGCTGATATTTATGCAAACTGAGAGAATATTTACTGTAGAATACAAGCAGACTAGCCATAAGCCTATATGACACATTTAATAAGTGATACATCAAGCTAGTTATCCCAATGCATTACAGATTTTTAAGAGACAATTATTCTTCCCCAAATATATGCAACTCTAGACATAGGATTTTAAATCTCGGACTTATGTCTGAGACAACTCTTCTTAAAGAATTTATTACTAGCAGTAAAATTTATTTCCATTTAAATAAAACACACCTCAGATTTCAAACTATGCCACGCTTGCCTACTTACTTTTTTTTCCCTCTAATTGTTCCATGCTATGCATTCACTCATGCAAATTTAACTTCTGCTTCCTGCCTCAGTCTGTGCTATTAGTTCTTAAGCTCATGTTCATGTAAATACCTGTCCTGAGGTATATAACTGCCATTACCAAATACCACTGCTTTGCATGGGAGGAATCCTACAACTTCAACGGAACCAACTGTGGAAAGCGTAAAAGTTTGAAGAAATAGGGAGGTTTTATAACTGCCTCCTATTTTGATTTTAAGTAGAACTTATAAAGAGTCAGAATTTCAGTAGGACAATGGTCTCCTTCACCCCAGTTTTTTAATAAGAATTAAACTTTCTTCTTACCTGCTAACTGACATGGATTTTGTTGTTTCACTTAGCACTCAAATACCACAGCAATTTGTGCTGCAAAAAGTGATAATAAACTGAGACAGCATGGCACTACAGAAGTAACCAGACACTGTCAGAAATACACCAGTTTCGTGTTGCCTCCAGAACCTTTCAACTGAGAAGAGTCTGCAGGTGGCATCTTTCAGATACCACCTTGAAAGCGCTCTGTCCACATTCCCCTCCTGTAACACTCAAGCAAGGCTCACCCCAAATACTTTTTTAGAACTCGACCCAAAACATTCTATGCACCTGCAGGAAAAAAAAAATAGGGAAAAAATCCAAATAAAGTACAGCTAGGTTTTATAAATAAATTCATAAATAAATATTTATTTACAATTAGACTCGATGATTTTAAGAGTCTTTTCCAACCTAAATGATTCTATGATTCGGTATGTATTTATGAATAAACTGGCAATAGAACGTAATTTCTAGACACTGAATACAGTCTTCAATGACTTTACTTACCAAAACCATCTATATCTAGATTATTATCAACAACAACATCCAGCAGTGAATCTCCAGGTTTTCCTTTGGCTGTTAGTTTGTCACCATCACGATTTATGAAATGAACAGTTATTTTATCTTCTGAGCTGAAAAAGAAAAGTATATAATGGAATTAAAGAAAGGATTCTAGAATTTTTTAGATCTTTAAAATTTACTGAATACTACTAAACCAGTAAAAACTACCAACTCTCTGAGCACAGAAACCTAAGTTACTGGCTTTTAAAAGCTGTAACAGGTACAGGCATTTAATGCTGTACATTAAACGAAGAGCCACAAAAAATAAGAAAAAAACCTGATTTGTGTTTTGTTACTAGAAGCTATATAGGATCCTGATGTTTTGTCTTTCACCAAAGAGAGTCAGAGCTATTTTATTTTAGGCACATTATTTGTATTTTTATCAAATAGAAAGAGCTCACTTTAAACGCTCCTCTTCACACCTTTCTGCGGACACTTGCTTTGGATTTATTAAATTTTAATTGTTCTCATCATTATAATTTAGGACAAATTTTAAATTTTTCCATTTCTGCTCAGCGTTTAAGGCATTTTACTTTATTAGTTCCAAAATTTCACTGTTCTCTCCTCCCAAAAATGGATATACTCCAGAAACATTCAGCTTTTTTTGAGCATAGATTCTCTTTGGATTTCACCCTGTAAATATTAATTCCAATGAAGTTCAAAGTTTTGACATTGGCTTCAAAGAAAGAAGGTTTTGTTATTTTCCTGCTTTGCTTTTCAGACAACTATGTTTATTTAAGAAAAAATTCTCTTGCAGTCTGCATAATAATTCTTAAGACTAAAGCTTTTAATATGGAAAAAAATAAAGAGGTTTTGTGTTCCATATTGTGTCATTTCACAAGCAAATTAAAGTTTTTGATATATTAACAAATAAAATACAGCTTGCTCAGTTTTAAACAGACTATTTTCTTTCCTATAGTAAGCGACGAAAACAAGAAAATCCTATTGGATGGACAGTGAAGAAACCTGCCAAGAGGTGAGATGCAAATATCTATGTTTCAATATGAAATCCGTGTTTAAGAACAGCATGCTTAGTATTACCTTTAATCTTCTTAGTAACTGTGGGCCTAGAGTTATCTATCATATGGAAAGCATACAAGCTTAAAAATCAAGTCAACCCCTGGAAAACTCTAACCTGTAGAGCTGAATATTGAAGCAAAAATTTGAAAGTGGCCATACTAAAACATCAGTAAACAGATTATTTTTGGAACTGGCTGTAAAAGAAAATGTGGCTTTGGCAATCTGAGTCCTAGCTTGTTTTGAAAAACAACAAATGTTTGTTGCTCTGGACTTAATATATTTGCCACACTGGTAAACTCAGTTGGCAGCAGTATGTGCCGTGATTCATTATGATGTCATGTTCAATTCTTGTCATACCATCCCTCAGTCCTTTCTTTGAAAGGCAGCTACAAGCTACTTTTAACTATAAATTAATTCCAAACTTGTAATCGATACTGAAGGATTGGCCTTGCTGATCTGCAAAACAGGCGATGTATGTACTATAATAAAATTCAGCAACCTTAAAGATACAACTTTACAAAATGTAATTAACATTGCACAGTCACCTATGATATCAAAGGACCACCTCCAGCAAACCCTTCTGTGGAGGCTGAAGTTACCAATTTGCTCTTCTTTTTGCTCCTCTGCTGTGCTAACACCTCCCCCAACACAACCAAGGAAACAAGCACCCACTTCTTAGATATACTAGTACAAAATTCACCACCTTCACTCGTAGTTTAAGACTGACGGGTTTAGATTGCATCTGGAAAGGTACAGATTCATGCTCTGACAGTCAAAGTAAACCACACTGTAGTTTTAAACTGCTTCAAAAAGCCCTTCCAGAGCTCACTGAAAGCTCACATTCTCTTTGACCAAAATGTTTCTGTCAACATGACAAACACAGCCCCACCAGGAGACACAACACAAGATGTACTTGCATTTATGGCATATCTCTGCCCAAGGTATTGACATGGCAAGTGCTAAACACTTGTTCAATATCCAAAACATACCCTTTCCTCTATTACAGGATGAGGCCATCAAAAGTAACATGGACCAAACAGCAAGACACCCAGCCATCCACTAGATTACTGGAACCTTTGTAAAAAAACAAGCCATCTCCCTCCCAGTTTTCGAAACACACCCAAAACTGTCTTCACCTGTGATTACACTTTAATCTGGCACAAGCAGAACAGTCCTGCCCTCCCTCCTTCGTTACTTCTATGTCCAGTGCTCACACTGTCATGCAGTAAACTGGGTCTGGAAACAACGCCGGCCAAAACCCAGCCTTTGCAGGTCAATGGCTGCATGAATGTCAGAACGGGTACACAGTCAGATCTGCCCCATATACGAAATCTGTATCAGTTTAAAACATTTCTGTTACTGCAACTTTATGATGCAATAATAGAATCTAAACTTCACGAACATCAATCTCTTCCCAATATAAAAATGTGGGTTTGGGTGATCCCCCACTCCAAATCACACTGCCATCATCCTTACACCGGTATTACCTCAAGTCAACTCATTTTGCTAATGTGGCTGAAAATCAAACAAAACAGTAGCCCCAGCTGAACCAGCGAGCAAAACGGACAGAAGCACCACTGCCCACAACACAAGAGAGGAAATGGGATTTGGATCCCCTTTTTGGTAGTAACTTTCTTACATTAACTTCAGCCAGCTGTGGAACTGCACAGTGGCTGTGCATGCCTTGCTGGTGCGGCATGCACAAACCAAAATAACACCACTAAGTTACTGACTTTTATTAAATATCACTACAGTAATTAACAGGACCTAACCCACCCTGGTTATAAATGAAACTAAAATGTACTTGTTATAGAGACAGCCTTCTTAAGTCTTCCAGTAGGATATTTTTCTGCTGCTGCCATCTTTACCACTCCTCACGTAGCCAAAATGTTTAATTAAAAAAAAAAAAATCACTGACGCTTTATTGTGCATGAGCCCGAGTGGTGAAAATACTTTCAGAATTGCGTGTACGAAATAATCAGACTAGTCAGACATTCAAACCACATACTGTGCAGATCTTTTCAACGACTGGAAGATACCATTAAAAAAATTATTATCACACCTGCATGAAACAATATTTAGGCTTTATAAATTTCAAGTAACATGACTTTTGTCTACCCAGACATTGTTTGCGTAAAGAAGGAAAAAAAAAAAAACAAAAACAACAAACACCACCATACTGTGAACTAGTTACAGGTAATTAATATGAAACACGTGCCAGGTACTATGTAAGTGTAAACAGCCTCAGGATCATCAGGAAGAACAAAACATATTTCATGTAATCTGCATAAAGATCCCAATTCATGCTCAGATAAACCCTTTTCACCAGATGTAAAACACAATTAATTTCTTCATATGGTTGCCACAGTACTATCAGCTTTGTTACCAAGCTTCCCTAGGATACTCTAAATTAAGTGCACTGCAAATGCACAGAAGAGCACCAGAAAACTGTAAACGCTGTTTATTGTCCCTCCCATGCAAAAAAAAGTACTGCAAGACAGCTACCTCTTCCCCCTTGAAAGAAGTATCCTTCTGAATCTTCAGTTATTACTTTCAAGTTAAGAATCACATCTTACATTCCTCCAAACAAAACATAAAGATAACAAATGTAGCCTGGTGTTGCACATGGCAACACCAACTCTATTATTTCCAGATCTTTTATTAAATGGTAAATTCAACAGTCCTACCTAATTGCCTGAAGAGTTTAATGAATGAAACTACTATGCAGGCCTCAATTAAAATACGGAAGTTATAGATCTGAACTAATCTTTAAAACTATGTTGTGCACCAAAAATATTGTACAGCTATCTAAGCCCATATAAAAGCATTCCGAGATAATTACTATTCACAGTGAAATGAAAAGGAAGGACAACGGATAAAAATGGAGCAAGAGAAGGAATGAAATGTAACTGAAAACACAACGCCTCATGCTTCACCAAAAACCTCATGAATGTCTACCTCACAAGAATCACCTCAGCTGATGATTTCTATTGCTAGGACTTAATCCTCTAGACACAAATGCTGCTAATTTTACATATACAAACAATGAGGTATCTTTTTACTGGAATCACACTGACTGACCATATAAAGTTCAGGAACCAGGTCTCAAATAATAGGACATCCAGAAACAGCAGGACTAGAGAAAATAACCTGCACATAAGCGGAGAAAACACAGACATATGAAAGAAACAATGATTTTCTCCCAACTCAGCTAGGTTATGACATGGAATATATAAACAATGCATTTGAAATACTGGCTTGTGTGAGCTCTTTTACTGGTGTGCTTGTGCAATGAATGTGAATAAATTCAAATCTGTATTCAGTATGTTTATGAAAGACCTGAGGGATTACAGGTCTTACATTACTATTAGGTAAGGGACTGTCTTCCCTTCTTAGTAATATTTTTCGTCCCATTTTTACCCTGTTAAATAATTTTTAATAACTTTTAAAAATTTGACAATACTTTAGGAAAACATTTTGATTTTTTGAATTAAAAACTGCAAATCAGGGACCTCAAAATAACTGATGGTCAGGGCACTCACTCCATGGAGACTTTTTTAAGACACTCAGTAGGGTTGCTCAGCAGAGAGATCTAAACTAGCAACTTACCTATCTCATATGGGAGTTCTAGACTAAAATGCTAGTTTGTCTCTCCATATTAAAAGTATCTGCTGGAGCAAAGTACAAGAGCACCTACAGGAGAGTTTAAAAGCAAACTATTGAAACAGTTTTGACAGCGAGTGCCCTACCCAGCCCTCTGGAAACACGCTAGGCTACATCCCTGATGCTGGGCAGCTGATTGCAGGTCCTGTTCAAGTCAAAGAAACTTCTCCAGCAACCAAGTAAATTAGGCTTTTAAAACTTCCCCATTTTAAATACTGAAACTTAACTGTAGGTTCTGAACTATCTTTGAATAGGCAAGCTACAAGCCAGAAGGCCAGGCATAAACAGAGTCTTTGACTACATGTACTAAGTCTCAAATCTATAGTTGTGGGCTGCGGAATATTCAATGTCTACAGATATAACGCACTTTGAAACACCTACTTGTGTTTCTCCTCCTGGTGAGGAGAGGAGGGGTTCTGCACACTGAGACGCATGAGTGCTCTTCAACAAAGAAAAACTACACCAAAGGCAGAAGAGATCTTCAGTATTGGGCTCTCTCTGATATGTGCTGTATTTATACAAGCCTAGTCAGACTTTCATAAAAAAAAGGGGGGGGGGGGGGGTGCAAGCGCTGCACTGCATGCGAGATCAACACTGACAAGGTCACAACCTTTCAGAAAACTGGACCGCACATCAGGAGCCCCAGTTTAGCTTCCCGTAACGCTGTAAGCTCTGCCAGCGGGGTTCCAGACCAGGCCGGCCCCACGGCTCAGCCCCGCCGCGGTGCCCAAGGCGGTCCGGCCCACCCGCGGGGGCCGGGGGCAGGCGACGGGACGGTTCCCCCGCAGAGCGCTTCGGCGCCCTCCCCGCAGCAGCCGCAGGCGGGACGGCGAGAGCCGGGGCGAAGCGCGGCCTGCGGGGGCCGAGGAGGAGGCCGGGACGGCGGGGTACGGCGGGCCGCGGCGCGGAGAGCGGCCGGGGGAAGGTCGCGCAGCGCCGGCCCGGCTCGGCCGCTGCCACAGGCGGCCGTCGGCCCCGGATGCCCTCAGCACCGAGGCGCGGGCAGCGGCCCGGCCCGGCCCGACGCTGCCGCGGCGGGAAGAGGAGCCCGCCCGGCGCCCCACGGCTCCGACCCTCTTACCTGAGCGCCGCCCGGGCAGAGACGCCGAACAGCCGGGCCGCCCTCACGGCAGCGCTACCGCAGCCCGGCCTTGCCCCGGCTGCCGGCGAGGCGGAGAAGAGCCAGCGGCGGGAGGAAGCGGCAGCGGCCCGGAGGAGCCGTGCCGGCCCCGGGGCAGCCATGGCAGCAGCAGGACGGGAGCGCAGGACCTGCGCCGGCACCGGGGAAGGGCGCGGATAAAGTGCCGCCGCTTACGCCTCCGGCGCAGGCTGCGCGATTCTCGCAGCCGTCTACGCAGAGCACGCCCCGCCCCCTGGTAAAGGCGGTGAACGGTGACAGCGCGACGGGAAGAGCGGCGCTACGCAAAGTGCGCAGCGATGCGCCGAGGGAAGGGGCCGGGCCTTACGGAAAAGGCGCAGGGCGGTGCTTGGCGGCGGGGCGCCGTTGCGTTGCTGCCAGTCTGCCTCGTGCCCCCTCAGGCCGCGCTGCAGGCCAGTGAAAGTTCTTTGGTTCTCCAGTCCAGGCCCTAGCCCTGGTCTTCCCGGGGAGGTGGTCCCGTGTCCATGAGGGATTTCTTGTTGGGGCTCTGGCCACGGCGAGGGCTCAGCGCTGCCTGGGCCGCGGCCGGGTCCCTGGCACAAGTGGTGGCAGTGGTGCCCGAGGAGCCCTCACTACATCCCAAATGCCCGTTTGGGAGGCCTGGCTTGTGAGGGGCTGGGCCCCTTCGCCCCTGGCAGGGCAAGGAGCAAGGCCGCAGGGAAGGGGAGCTGGCAGCTTGGGGCTCTTGGCTGTCTGCTGGCCTGTCCAGGCAGGACCACTGAGAAATTCTCAGTTCCTCATTACTACTTCTTGTGACAGAAGATCAACTGCTACAACCCAGGCATCAGCAAAGGGACAGCAATGCTATCAGAGGTTTTAACAGGAGGTGAGCATGCATGGTGAATGACAGTATGTGCCATAAGAAATTTTGAGATTTCCTGAGCAATTGCATATTGAACACATAGATGTCATTTGGCTGCCTGCAATGTATGCATTGCTCTATAAGTTTCGATTAGGTGGTTATTATGTAGATGCCCTTGACCCTAGCAACAGCCTGACTGGAGAGTGTGTGTGAATGAGGACGAAATGGAGCTTTTACTTCCAAATAGTTCGTTCAAACAGGGGTAGAAATAAATGGGCAAAAGGAGGAAATGTTTACCTCTGATGCGCTTGAGGTAATGGTTCTTCCTGATGCCTTGTGATTTTAGGAGTGTATTTTTGTTGTGTCAGAGTAAAATCAAAGAGAGTGATAACATTATACTGTATAACTTAATCTGGTGTATTTTCTTTAAGGAGAGGAGAAGGTTGTGGCGGATATGTCCACCACAAATGTATGGAAGAGCCTCCAAACTGGCCATAAACCAAGTGACTTGAATGTGCCAGTTTTCTCTGCTTCAGGTATATGTTTCCTACCCTCTAAGTTAGTGTTGCGAATGAGTGGTTAGGTTGCCTAAATGATCACTCAAAGGTTTTGCAATAAAAGATTTTACTAAAAATTTAGAAAATGTGATCTTACAAAGTTCATTAGCAGGGTTCACTCTGTTACTTATCAAATGAATGGAATACAAAGCCAAAGGGGGTTGAGTACAAAAGGATTTATACAGAGTGGAGGAAAAGTGTAAAGGAATAGGGAGTCCCTCCTGTTGAATCACTCGGTTTGGACTGGACCCCCTTGCTTTCTGTACTCCTCAGAGAGGAGCCTGGGTGCAGCTGGATCCAGAACAGCCCTTAGACCACAATGGTTTATGTCTAAGGAATACGTTTAGCAGCAATTCAGGGTGTATTCACAGTTTAAAGCGAGGGAGAATCACAAGGATTTAGCAGCTATTAATCATTGGTTAACTTAGTGTTTACAGAGTGATTAGAAAGAATTTGCTGTTACAATCACAGTAATAGAATATTATGTTTTGAATTGATTCACACACACACACACACACACACGCAATCATAAAAATTCCCCTTTTCAGTGAAATACTCACTTCAGATCAAATGATTTCTCAACGGGCAAAGGCTGAGTCTCAAGGAGATCAGCCCAGGCAGTTCGCAAGTTACTCTGAGAGAGTAACTCCCGCTCAGAGGGAGTTACTGGGCACAGCCCGCTGCGGACCAGAATTGCTCAAAGGGCCTTCCTTGGTACCACTGTTTATATGGTCTCAAGATGACTGACTTTAGGCATCAGTAATTTTCCATCCTGGTCACAATCCACATGATTCAGACAGCAACTATACAATTCCAGTACCACCCAGAACGTACAGTTCTGACATTTGCCAGGCGGGTGCGTCTCCAGGCAGCAGGAGATGCAGATGGGGTCAGAGAGCACCTGATCGGCCCAATTCACTGCTCTTGTGCAAAGACAAGGAAAGTTCCAAGTCGTCCCGATTCAATGCACACCAGCTAGCTATTCTCGCAGCGCAAGCAAGAATACAACATTGGCTGATTCTGGGATTGCCATGTGTGTGGGGGGGTGCACCACGACAGTTAGACTCAATGTCATTAGAGGGATTCCCTTTATCCATTACAGATAGGGCCACCGTAAGATTTACATAGTCTGAATCTTGTGTATTAAGTTTTTTTTCAATTATTGCTGTGTCAAAGTAGCTTTTATAGCACTTATATAAATTTATTTCACGTCATTATCCTTTACAATCCAGTAGTCTTTCCATAAAAACAAATACAATGCTGTCCCCCTCTAGATTTAGCATAGGATTTTAAAGTGTTACAATTACCTAGATGTACCATGTATCTCTACATTTCAGCTGACATGAAGTCGACCATTTTTTCCAGGCAATTTCCTTAAAAACTGTACCTGTCACAGAGGCTGCAGTAACTTTACGCAGGTTATCACCGTGTAATACAGGCAGAGTAGCTTTCAGTTGTTCTTTGGTTACTAGCAAAATAATTGCGTTTGTTCAAATATACCTTTCATAGAGTAGTATTTTTAAAATACAACTGAAATGAATGCACTCAATATGTTTATTAAATTATATATTAATATAAATGCATTTAGCATATGTGAATATATCACAGAGCAGTCACTGAAATAAATACTCTGAGGGCCAGATCCTCAGCTGATATACTGGTATCCCCTCACCCATGCTGAGCTCTTTTTCGTTAGGTTTCACTCTTGTAACACAAGAGAATGTGGCCACAAATAATACAGTTTATTTTGATATTGTCACTACAGCGTAGGGTCATATATGCATAATCGTAAGGCAGTATGTAGCTAAATACATACAGCATTATGTGGGCTTCTAACATTGTAAAACCAAAAAAGCACATCAGATAATCTAGTCTGACTTTAACCAGAAGGCTTCTTGTCAGAAATTAATGGTCAATGAAGGAAATACATCTGCAAGGGACCCTCTGGACCTTCTAATGTAAACCTTTGCCATCACATGCAAGTCAGGTGATTAAATATAGAAGTATTTATCTGTTTCCAAAAGTTTTATTGCTGGTATTAACTGCACTGTAAAACAGTCCCAAAATTTTACACCTTGGAAGGGTCGAAGGTCTAATTATTTATTAATTTTCAAATAATTTATTTTATTACTTTAATTCTTAGTACAGGATTATTTATACCAATTTGTCCTTGGTCAGTGCTGGCAATGAGTGTGAATAGTTTTTGTGATGTTGACCCATTATTTGTTGTACCCCTTCCAGCCCTTTTGTTTTAGCCTCTGTTTATTAGTAGTCTCCTTTCATAAGACAGGAAACTTGCTATTCTCCTGATTATCCCGCTCAGCTGTTTGTGCATATGTTAGTTTGAATTCACTCTTGTCGAACATGAGTGACTAGTTAGTACATTCACTTCAGGTCTTGTACAGCGTCTCTGATGGAAATGTGTGGCCATGATACATCCTAGCATTCTATTTGATATTTTATTCATGCACGTCAAATTAGTGGCCTCACATCATTTTGTGATCAGTTAATAACCCAGCTGTCCCTTGTTGCTTCTCGTTAATGTAGCCGTTGTTAACAGCAAATGTTCTTGGTTCCCCTAAACAGAACACACTCTTTCAACTTTGCTTCGATCTACTTTTGTGGGGCATTTTCATACATACATCATTTTAATGAATAGGGCAGTTTCCATTAACCAACTTTACCCCCGTGCTGGACGTGTTCCATAGCTCTGTTCCAGCCCTCAGACTGCGACGGCCCTGAGCACGTTACCCCCTTGCAGAAGTTTAGCTGGCAGAGTCCAAGGTCAGCTCCTTCACTGATAAGAGCAGTTGTGAAAAAAGCTAGTAGCGAGGGCCTGCTTCTCCTTTCCCTTCAGAGCCACTTTTAAGCCGAGGCTTTGCACTGGCCGTTGCCTGTGGCACGGTGCAGCCGTGCAGCAGCTCTGTTTGCACCGTCTTGCATCTCCGTGAGTCTGGCCCTGACCGGGACTCACTGACTTGGCGTCCTGGCTTGGCTTGGACATGCTTTGGCGCTGTGGCCCTTCTGGGTGACCACTGGACTGTGTCTGACCCTGACCACTGTCCCCAACCCAGCCTTGGGGCTTGCTGCCCCACATCCTGGCTCCCTGTTGGTGAGGTGACTGCTTTCACCTGCCTTGGTATTGCACTCGGCTCCCAGCATGCCTGCTGTTGCAGAGCAGCCAGCTCTTGCTGCTCACTGACAGCCCCCACCCCCATACACAGAACCCTCCTAGTTCCCTCATAATTTCTGTATAATGTAGACTCTTGGGTGGGCAAACTTGTAGAAAATGGTGGAGCAAACTAGGTCAGGACACCTCGACGAAATAAGAGTTGAGTGAAATAAGAGAGTCAAATTACAATCAGTGTGTACCTAACAACTCTCTGAACCTCACCTTGGTTGTATGCACATTTTTCTTGCTTGCCTCTATGGCATGTTCATTCTACCAGTAAACACTTTGTGAGAGGCACTTTGTCTTTGCTGTGTATTTGTATAGGTTCTTGCAAGCTGGGGAACAGAGGTAATACAGCCATTTGTTTATAATTATATCCTCCAATGCTTTACTGTTATTTAGGTTTATATTTGTAGGAGGCCAACAAACCACTAGATGGCAAACAATTTCAGCAAGATAATACACAGGTATTCACACAATCTGTGCTCAGCTTCATTGCTGAGGCCACGGAGTGTATTCCCACGTCAATTTATAGACATCTGGAGCAAAGTTGATACGGTCCTTCTCCTTTCTGCCTCTCCCTCCCTTTTGCTGTTCTAGTGTTCATGAGACAGGTGTGGAGTGGATCCATAGAGGTGATCTGTGCAAAAACTAACCTAGAAAAGGAAAAAACAAGGACAGGAAAAAGAATAAAGTTAAGTGGTTTCCAGCCATTTCAGTTCCATCAACTGGCCTACAGGCTTCCGTGTTTTGAGAGCATCATACCCACATGATGTCAGAGCAGCCTGTGGTTGGCTCCCCATTTCCTTCCCATCAGAAAGATACAGGTACACTTTCCGTATGTCTCTATAGAAAGACATGTAGACTTGTATCTGCAGGCCTCTATCGAGACCTAGAGATCCAATGTGGTAAGGACAAGAAGGAATAGGCCCTGGAGTTATCCCCCAGAAGAGCACAGAAACGAGAAGAACCAGGCAATGGCTCAGGAATGATCAAATTTTATTTGCAGATCGGTTTAGGAGAGAGAGGGTGGGTGGTGCGGAGCTGCCCTCGTCCCCATCTGGGGGGAGCCTCCAGCTGCCTGTGGGACCATGGCGTGGTGCAGAGCGGGGCTGTGTGTGCTGCGTGGTCCTTAGGTCCATGGCTTGGTGGAAAGCTGTGGAAATGTGTGGCGGAGTGTCTACAGAGGGAGGGGCCGGGAGCATGCCATGGTCTAGTCCTGCCCCTGTGTGGGCATGCGGCTGTAAAAGGCAGGATAAGATCAAAGAGGAGCAGCCACCCTCGCTCCGTATGGGCAGCCCCTGGCCATGTTCTCCCAGCCCCAGGCCAAGGCTGTGAGTCCCAGCTCTCCCTGGCAGCCAGGAGACACCTGTCCCATGGTGGCAGGAGCCACCACCGCCAGCCAACCACCCACTTTGGCAGTGCCACTGCATCACTAGGTTGTTGCCTAGAGCTGGTGTGTTTTGATTGCTTAACTTTGTGTCAGGGTCCTGGTAGAAGGTCCCAAATATCTGTCTGGCTGTGAGGATGAGGACGGGAGTGTGCCATGGTCCACTCCAGTCGCTGTGTGGGGCTGCGGCTGCAAAAAGCAGGATAGTTATCAGGAAGGAAAGGGAGGAGCCACCCTTGATCACCATGGGCAACCCGTGGCCAGGGCTCTCCCAGCCTTCTAGCAAGGCTGTCAGTCCCAAATCTCGCTGGCAGCCAGGAGATAGACATCCCATGGTGGCATTGGCCACCACCAGCCAGCTGCCCACTCTGGCATTGTCAGTCCACCACCAGGTTGGAGCCAAGAGCTGGTGTCATTTATGATGGCTTAACTTTGTGTCAGGGTCCTTGTAGAAGGCAGCAAATCTGTGGCTGTGTGGCGGACGACAGGAGCGTGCCGTGGTCTGGCCCTGTCCTCGTGTGGGTCTCCGGCTCTGGAAGATGAAGGAGGAGCAGCCAGCATCTGTGGCGGCCCCGGCAAGCCCTGCCTCGGTGGCCGGGCCCAGCAGTGCTGCTCTCCCCTCCCCTCCCCTCCCCTCCCCTCCCCTCCCCTCCCCTCCCCTCCCCTCCCCTCCCCTCCCCTCCCCTCCCCTCCCCTCCCCTCCCCTCCCCTCCCCTCCCCTCCCCTCCCCTCCCCGCCTTCCCCCCTGCCCTCTCACCTCAGCCCTGGCTCACCCGCCTGCTCATCTCCATTCGCGCAGCCATTTCTGTGGGCATCCTGGGTGGCGTGCCACCAACCCCCTGTGACATGGCCACCCCAGCATTCTGCCCGCTGTGACATGACCACCACATCAGGAGGCAGAGCCAGGGCTGATGGAAGGCCCAGCACAGCACATTTCTTGTAAAAAACAGCTACATCGCAAAAAACCCCACTTAAAGCACTCAAGACTTCCCAAATGGAGGTTGTTTCTGCCAAGCCTGGCTTGTTCCACCTGATCTTCCCTGCCATCCCTGTCTCCACTGTTCAGGCTCTCGTTCCACTCGCAAACACCTCCCAAGCTTAGCATTCCCTCTGCTAACTCCTCATCTGCTCTGAGCTTCCATGTCTCCGAGCAGCCCCGTACATAGCTCTACCTCCCTGCTCCTGTCAGAGGAGTTTTTAATCTGGGAGGATGTTGGATCATCTTCCACCCCACAAAAGTGATCCTGTGCTCTGACTTGCTTCGTTTGGGATATCGTGATCAGCAATAAAATATTTAGTGGGATAGAGTGGTTTTCTGTGGTCTTTTGACTTTAAAGAGAAAGACAACCAATTAATAGGGAAAGTGACTCTAGTCCACGATGCCAAATGCACTAACCTTGTGTTTTTCTGTGGTGGCTTGACTACATCAGTGGACAAGGGAAGAGATCCAGCTGTGATGTATCTGGACTACTGTAAGGCCTTTGACATAGTCCCCCACAACATCCTTCTCTCTGATTGGGAGCGATATGTACTTGACGGGTGGACTGTTCGGTGGACAAGGAATTGGTGTGAAGGTCACAGCCAGAGGGTGGTGGTCAACAGCTTAGTGTCCAAATGGATGCCAGTGACAAGTAGTGTCCCTCAGGGGTGCATACTGGGACCGATGCTGGTTGGTATCTTCATCAGTGACTTAGACAGTGAAATTGAGTGCACCCTCACCAAGTTTGCAGGTGACGCCAAGTTGAGCGATGCAGTTGACATGCCAGAAGGATAGGATGCCATCCAGAGGGACCTGAAGCAGCTGAAGAAGTGGGCCTGCATGAACCTCATGAGGTTCAAGAAGGCCAAGTGCAAGGTTCTGCATCTGGGTCAGGGCAGCACCTGGTATCAATAGAGGCTGGAGGATGAAGAGATTGAGAGCAGCCCTGCCGAGAAGGACTTGGGGGTACCAATGGCTGAAAAGGTGGCCATGAGCCACCAATGTGCGCTCACAGCCCAGAAGGCCAACTGTATCCTGGGCTGCACCAAGAAAAGCATGGCCAGCAGGTCGGGGGAGGAGAATCACAGAAAGTTTTGGGTCGGAAGGGACCCCTAGAGGTCATCTAGTCCAACCCCCCTGCAGCGAGCAGGGACACCACTAACTAGATCAGGTTGCTCAGAGCCCTGTCCAACCTGGTCTTGAATGTTTCCAGGGATGGGGCCTCCACTA
Source organism: Opisthocomus hoazin (assembly GCF_030867145.1). NCBI lineage: Eukaryota > Metazoa > Chordata > Aves > Opisthocomiformes > Opisthocomidae > Opisthocomus > Opisthocomus hoazin. Next base: position 22,443,839 of record NC_134414.1, on the reverse strand, counting down.
CCTCTCTGGGCAACCCGTTCCAGTGTTTCACCACCCTCATTGTGAAGAATTTCTTCCTTATATCTAGCCTAAACCTACCCTGTTTTAGTTTAAAACCATTACCCCTCGTCCTGTCACTGTTGTCTCTGCTAAAAAGCTTGTCCCCATCTTTCCTATAGGCTCCCTTTAAGTACTGAAAGGCTGCAATCAGGTCTCCCCGCAGCCTTCTCTTCTCCAGGCTGAACAAGCCCAACTCTCTCAGCCTGTCCTCATAGGAGAGGTGCTCCAGCCCTCGGACCATTTTTGTAGCCCTCCTTTGGACCCGCTCCAACAGTTCCATGTCCTTCTTGTGCTGAGGGCTCCAGAGCTGAACGCAGTACTCCAGGTGAGGTCTCACCAGAGCAGAGTAGAGGGGCAGAATCACCTCTCTCGACCTGCTGGCCACGCTTCTCCTGATGCAGCCCAGGACACGGTTGGCCCTCTGGGCTGCCAGCGCACATTGCCGGCTCACGTCCAGCCTTTCATCTATCAGCACCCCCAAGTCCCTCTCAGCAGGGCTGCTCTCGATCCTTTCATCCCCCAGCCTGTATTGATACCGGGGATTACCCCGACCCAGGTGTAGGACCTTGCACTTGGCCTTGTTGAACCTCATGAGGTTCACACAAGCCCACCTCTCCAGCTTGTCCAGGTCCCTCTGGATGGCATCCCGTCCTTCTGGTGTCTCAACCGTACCACTCAGCTTGGTGTCATCTGCAAACTTGCTGAGGGTTTGCACCCACGAGTGCTGAGGAAGCTGGCGGATGTCATTGCTGAGCCACTCTCCATAATGTTTCAGAAATCTGGAGGACAGGAGAGGTGCCCGAGGACTGGGGAAAGGCCAATGTCACTCCAATCTTCAAAAAGGGCAAGAAAGAGGACCCAGGGAACTACAGGCTGGACAGCCACACCTCCATCCCAGGAAAGGTGATGGAGCAGCTCATCCTGGAGGTCATCATCAAGCAAGTGGAGGAAAAGAAGGTTATCAGGAGTAGTCAGCATGGATTCACCAAGGGGAAATCATGCCTGACCAATCTGATAGCTTTCTACGATGGCATGACTGGCTGGGTAGATGAGGGGAGAGCAGTGGATGTTGTCTACCTCGACTTCAGCAAGGCTTTTGACACTGTGTCCCATAACATCCTCCTAGGGAAGCTCAGGAAGTGTGGGCTGGATGAGAGGACAGTGAGGTGGATTGAGAACTGTCTGAATGGCAGAACTCAGAGGGTTGTCATCAGCGGCGCTGAGTCCAGTTGGAGGCCTGTAACTAGTGGTGTCCCCCAGGGGTCAGTACTGGGCTGAGTCTTGTTTAACTTCTTCATCAACGACTTGGATGAAGAGTTAGAATGTACCCTCAGCAAGTTTGCTGATGACACCAAACTGGGAGGTGTGGTAGATACACCAGAAGGCTGTGCTGCCATTCAGTGTGACCTGGACAGGCTGGAAAGTTGGGCACAGAGGAACCTGATGAGGTTCCACAAGGGCAAGTGCAGGGTCCTGCACCTGGAGAGGAACAGCCCCATGCACCAGTACAGGCTTGGGGCTGACCTGCTGTAGTGCAGCTCTGCGGAGAGGTACCTGGGTGTCCTGGTGGACGACAGTTTAACCATGAGCCAGCAGTGTGCCCTGGCTGCCAAGAAGGCCAATGGGATTCTGGGATGCATTAGGAGGAGTGTGGCCAGTAGGTCGAGGGAGGTTCTCCTTCCCCTCTGCGCTAGTGAGGCCTCATCTGGAGTACTGTGTCCGGTTCTGGGCTCCCCACTTCAAGAAAGACAAGGAGCTACTGGAGAGAGTCCAGCGGAGGGCTACGAGGATGATGAGGGGACTGGAGCATCTCTCCTGTGAGGAAAGGCTGAGGGATCTGGGCTTCTTTAGCCTGAAGAAGAGAAGGCTGCAAGGGGACCTAATAAATGCCTATAAATATCTGAAGGGTGGGTGTCAGGAGGATGGGGCCAGACACTTTTCAGTGGTGCCCAGCGACAGGACAAGGGGCAATGGGCACAAACTGAAGCACACAAATTTCCGTCTGAACATGAGGAAGAACTTCTTCCCTCTGAGGGTGACGGAGCACTGGAACAGGCTGCCCAGGGAGGTTGTGGAGTCTCCTTCTCTGGAGATATTCAAGACCTGCCTGGACAAGGTGCAGTGCAGCCTGCTGTAGGTGACCCTGCTTTGGCAGGGGGGTTGGACTAGATGACCCACAGAGGTCCCTTACAACCCCAAATATTCTGTGATTCTGCCCCTCTGCTCCGCTCTGGTGAGACCTCACCTGGATTCCTGCGTCTGTCTCTGGAGCCCCCAGCACAAGAAGGACATGGACCTGTTGGAGCGGGTCCAGAGGAGGGACATACAAATGCTCTGAGGGCTGGAGCACCTCTGCTATGAGGACAGGCTGAGAGAGTTGGGGCTCTTCAGCCTGGAGAAGAGAAGGCTGCGGGAAGAACTTATATCAGCCTTTCACTATGTAAAAGGGGCCTAAAGGAAAGAAGGCGAAAATATTTTTAGTGAGGCCTGTTGTGATAGTGACGTGTGGAAAGCAGACTCCACAATCTGTAAGATTGTAAAGTAGGTATGTTTATTTGGCACCGGCCGCACGGGGGGTAGTCCCACCAAAGCCATGCGCGCCGAGCAGCAACTTGTCTCTTCAACTTATACAATCAAGTATTACATATGCATTAGATTTACCAATACGCCTATACCTATGCATAACTTATCCCCACTTCATATTAAAATGAGTTCCAAGGAGTAATTTCCATAGACTCCTCCCAACTGCGCTTGCACAGTGCCTCCTGGTGGTGGTCATCGGGGGTCCCAAGATAAAAGCCCATCCTCTTCATCACGGTGTTCACTGATTGACCTTTGTTTCTGCGCAAACTCAGTTCTCTTCTGGCTCCCATCCATACAGCAGGGTCGGTCTTGACCGGTTCTAGGTGACTCCCAGCCCCTATCAGGAACTAACCCCTTTGTATGGAGATGCAAGACTCTGCTTCAGTTAATTTACACAATAGATAAGCACTATCAGGTTTTTTTCTTAAATGCACAGCAACTATTAGGTAATGCTACTTCTACCAAAATCCCTTTTAACCCCTTCCTTCAATAGGACAAGGAATAATGGCTTTAAACTAAGGGTGGGTAGATTTAGACTAGATAGAAGGAATAAATTTTTTACAATGAGGGTGGTGAAACGCTGGAATGGGTTGCCCAGAGAGGTAGTGGAGGCCCCATCCCTGGAAACATTCAAGACCAGGTTGGACGGGGCTCTGAGCAACCGGGTCTAGTTGGAGATGTCCCTGCTCACTGCAGAGGGGTTGGGCTAGATAACCTCTGAAGGTCCCTTCCAACCCAAAGCATTCTGTTATTCTATGATTCTATTACTCTATGAAATATAGAAGTATTCATCCCTTTCTTAATGTTTCCTTGCTTGTATTAACTGCACTGAAAAACAGTCCCAAAATTTCACTCCTTGGAAGGGTGGAAGACCTAATTATTTATTATTTTTCAAATAATACATTTTATTATTTAATTCTTAGTATAGGATTTAATTAATTATTCATATAAGATTATTTTTACCGATTTGTCCTTGGTCAGTGCTTGGTAGGTGGTGCCCATGAGTTTAACTTTTGTTTAACACAGGTGACTAGTTAGTACATTCACTTCAGGTCTTGTACAGCGTCTCTGATGGAAATGTGTGGCCATGATACATGCTAGCATTCTATTTGATATTTTATTCATGCACGTCAAATTAGTAGCCTCACATCATTTTGTGATCAGTTAATAACCCAGCTGTCCCTTGTTGCTTCTCGTTAATGTAGCCGTTGTTAACAGCAAATGTTCTTGGTTCCCCTAAACAGAACACACTCTTTCAACTTTGCTTCGATCTACTTTTGTGGGGCATTTTCATACATACATCATTTTAATGAATAGGGCAGTTTCCATTAACCAACTTTACCCCCGTGCTGGACGTGTTCCATAGCTCTGTTCCAGCCCCCAGACTGCGACAGCCCTGAGCACGTTACCCCCTTGCAGAAGTTTAGCTGGCAGAGTCCAAGGTCAGCTCCTTCACTGATAAGAGCAGTTGTGAAAAAAGCTAGTAGCGAGGGCCTGCCTCTCCTTTCCCTTCAGAGCCACTTTTAAGCCGAGGCTTTGCACTGGCCGTTGCCTGTGGCACGGTGCAGCCGTGCAGCAGCTCTGTTTGCACCGTCTTGCATCTCCATGAGTCTGGCCCTGACCGGGACTCACTGACTTGGCGTTCTGGCTTGGCTTGGACATGCTTTGGCGCTGTGGCCCTTCTGGGTGACCACTGGACTGTGTCTGACCACTGTCCCCAACCCAGTCCTGGGTCTTGAAGTCCCGCATCCTTTCTCTCTGAGTTGGAGAGACGTGGATTTGATAGGTGGTCTGTTTGGTGGATAAGGAATTGGTTGGAAGGTCGCAGCCACAGGGTAGTGGTCAGCGGCTTGATGTCCAAACAGACGCTTGAGACAAGTGGTGTCCCTCAGGGGTCTGTACTATGACCGATGCTGTTAAATATCTTCATCAATGACCTAGACAGTGAGATCGAGTGCACCCTCACCAAGTTTGCAGGTGACGCCAAGATGAGCGATGCAGTTGACATGCCAGAAGGATAGGATGCCATCCAGAGGGACCTGAAGCAGCTGAAGAAGTGGGCCTGCATGAACCTCATGAGGTTCAAGAAGGCCAACTGCAAGGTTCTGCATCTGGGTCAGGGCAGCCCCCGGTATCAATAGAGGCTGGAAGATGAAGAGATTGAGAGCAGCCCTGCCGAGAAGGACTTGGGGGTACCAATGGCTGAAAAGGTGGCCATGAGCCACCAGTGTGCGCTTGCAGCCCAGAAGGCCAACTGTATCCTGGGCTGCATCAAGAAAAGTGTGGCCAGCAGGTCGAGGGAGGGGATTCTGCCCCTCTTCTCCACTGTGGTGAGACCTCACCTGGATTCCTGCGTCTGTCTCTGGAGCCCCCAGCACAAGAAGGACATGGACCTGTTGGAGCGGGTCCAGAGGAGGGCCATACAAATGCTTTGAGGGCTGGAGCACCTCTGCTATGAGGACAGGCTGAGAGAGTTGGGGCTGTTCAGCCTGGAGAAGAGAAGGCTGCAGGGAGACCTGATTGTGGCCTTCCAGTACCTGAAGGGGGCCTACAGGAAAGATGGCGAAAATCTTTTTAGTGAGGTCTGTTCTGACAGGACAAGGAGTAATGGCTTTAAACTAAGGATGGTAAAAACATCACATATGTATACCAATGCTCAGCAGATAATTTCTATGAGTTAATACAGATGATGTCTCTGAGTCTTGGTTTTCTATCTACTAGTACATGGCATGAATGCGTATTTACAAGATTAAAATCCAGCTGTTTTAAAGATATTTTTAAAATAACAAATCCACCAACTAATCAGACTTCTGTATATGATTATTTTTTCTTGTCATTACCAAAATTCTGTGTGAACATGTATTTTAACCTGAATTTTCTTGGAAGCAAAATTGTGTCAAATTATCCCTTTCAGCTGAAACACTCAAGGAGATCCAGAGAAAGGAAAAGGATCCATGGTCCTTGTGGAGCTCTCCTTTTGTGATTGTCTCCTGTTAACAGGCATGGGAGCAGAACCATCTCATCCAAAGTTTCTTATCTGAGGTAGCGTGATTTGTGATATCCTAGGATTGCCCACTCTGTTTTTTGGCATGACTCGGTTCAGTTTTCTGCCTACAGTTTCTCTTTGATTATGGGAGTGCAACTAAGCCCTCACAAAAAAAGACAGGAGAGCAGCGGACCACATTATTTCATCTTGGCAGCCTTCATGTGACTGGGGGCAGGAGTGGTCATGTGAGCTGCTGACACATAACATTTTCTACATGTTTGTTTCTCCAAACTATGGCTTCTCTTCAAGCTAATTTTTCTCATTCTGAGACCATGTAAATGACCAAGCTCTTTCTCTGTACTTGCCCCTGACAGTTCAGTAACACAGACCTTGATCTAATTTTAAGGAATCAAACTTAAATAAAATATCCAGCCAATCAGAAACCAGCAAAGATTCAATCTATAGCTGAGTGACTGGAACACACAGGCTGGGCACTTTGTTATTACCTTCAGCCCAGGAGCGTAGGACTTGGGAGCGGTGAGGTCTGAAGCAACCCATGCTTGAAGGAAGGCAGAAATGTGAAGGAGAGGTCGTTGACCAGTGAAGGATTGATGGATAGGTAAAATGCTTATGGGGTCGTTGCTTTTATTTTGGGAATTAAAGTAGTTTGTAAGCCTTTCTGTAAAGGCAGGTAATCTGAGTACCATCAAAGTGTGTGTGTAGCTGCCAAGTGATTCTGCAGCTAAAGGGAGATTTGGGGACCTTGGCACTTTGTTGGTGAGGATCCGGTAACTGCAGTGCAGCAGGGCGTTGTGTTTGCAATTCCTTTGTCTTTGCTGGTATCACTATAGCACCTGAAATACAGTGGGAAACAAATGTTTGGAGTTTTGTCATTCCAAGAAGTGGAGCTCTGGGAATAAGTCAAAGCCTGGTGTTACCCACTCAGAGAGCAAAGCTGAGGAGGTGGGTCTGTCTTATGACAGAAAGGTGAATTACTGCCATGGAATTCTGCTAGATTGTAAATAATTCGTTGCTTCAAAGCCATGATTCTGTCATACATAAGAGACTGCAAAATCTGTGTGAGAATTTGCATCTCTGGGTAGGGGATTTTAAAATCAGTTGCCTGAAAGTCTTGATACTCTTTAATAGAAGAATGTGTGAGTTTTTCCACAGGAAAACTTTTCTTACTCTTCTGAATTTCTGAAATTCTACTTCATGTTATGCATAACATTTCACAGCAACAGCTCCTTCCTATGGTAAGTTGAAAAAGTGCATGGACAGTTTAATGTGGAATCTTCAAAACAAAGCAGAATTTGTCATTGCTGAGTTAAAGCCAGATTTCCACTGTGAATATTTATCTCCATCAACAGGGGATGTTAAAGTGTGTTCAGAATACAGCTGTACAATGTCATGAAAGGGAAATCCACTGCAGGCTATTAAATACAAAAACATCATGTCCAGCTCATGTCTGAAGTCCTTGATCTGCAAGTTGTTGGAAGATGGGAAGGTATTCTGGGAAAGTCAATGCTTGCTCCATTCTCACATTCTTTCCCAGGTGTTGACTTTCACAGTTACTGGAGGCAAAATACTGGGCTTGAGGGACTTTGGTCTAACATAAATCAGACTCTTCTTTGGTCTAATGCCTTCGTAATTTTCGTACATATAATAACACCCTGACTTTGAAGTTGTGGAGTTCTTACTGGAGGAGAGGAGTTGAGGACCAAAATCCACCATACCTTCCCTAGTGAATTTGGGCTGGGGCAATTTTTTTTACTACTACCGCTGTCCCAAGTCCTGATCAAGACAGTAATTAGAGTCTCCAATTAAACAAAAAAGCCATTTTCCGACTGCACAAGATTCGTATTGACAATGAACTACAGCCTGATATCCACTCCTGTTGTGTACTTGTGCCCACTTCTCTTCTCTGGATAATGCCGTTATGGATTATCAGTAACACATTTTTACTCTCTTCCCAGTAGTCTTTACAATTATTTGGTAAGAACACATGCGACAAAGTGTAAGCAAAATCTCTCCATGAAGCAAGGATGTTGATTGCTGTAGATGCTGCAAGTCCTGCTGTCCTGTCAGTGGCAGGTGGAGTGAGTGATGTATGAGGTCCTGCATGCTGGTCTTGACTACCTTTGAAAAATACTTCTTCATATAGCCAGCTAGGAAGGAATGCATTTACTTTTAGTGGTAGCCTGTTGGTTTGTAATGAGAAGCTCTCTCAGTTACACAGGAGAAAGGCTTTATTAGACCATTAGAGAAAGTGTGGAGGTCAAAGGTAGTGTACTATGGTGGGAGGTTTGGGCGTCCACCAGGAGGCACAGCAAGCCAGGGCTCCATCCTGCTCACAGCACTGAACACACTGCACCTACCAGCAGTTCGGGGAGGAAAAAGCTTTCATCAGATTTTTACATCTGGAAGTAGCAAAGGGAGAGATTTCTGTTGAGTATATAGAATCAAAATGAGAATGTGGAGAACTGGCAAGAAGGTGAAGTAATAAAATGCATATACATCAAAATTTTCTCTGGTCAAAGGCTATAAATTGAAATAAATTTTGTTGCTGTTGTTCACAGTCATTGGAAGTCATAATTGGTATGACTGAAAATAAAAATGCTAATCAGTGTATAAAGCAATGCTGGGGCTCAGCTTCTTTAGGTATGCATCAGCAACTGTGGAAGATGCCAGATTAGGTGTCTCCATGTACATGTGGAGAAGGACAAAGTTTTGATGCTGCAAACTTTTATGCATGTGAATGATCATATCTGTTATATCTTAAAAAGATAAAAGAGATTACAAAACCAGCCAGAGGCTTACCAATAAGTACTTGCACACTTGAGACTCCGTGGGAATGCAGTTTGTAATATGCTTACCAGTTATGCTTCTCCTCTGGCAGTGTAACTGGAGTTAGAAACAGTGATCCTTCTCTCTGACACCCTAGGAGCAGGTGTATCACATCAGGAATGTGAACAGTGGTGTTTTCAGAGCTGCTAAATTTTGTAATTTTAAAAGTATTCCAATCAAAGCCTTCTTTCTGTCATTTCTAAATCGAGTAATCAGCTAGGAATTGAAAATCTAAAACCAAGTAAACAAAAAAAGTTCTCTTCCCAGGCTTTAAGAGAAACCTGAATATAAGGGCACCGAAAGGAAATAAAGACCCCAAACGATTATTAAGGCCTCACGAGGTGGGTTTTTGTTTTTTTTTAATGCCAGTCTCATGACTTTCTGGGAACTGATGTATTGAAAGCCTTGGTTTGGCAATTCTGTGCTTGGCTAGCTTGGGCTTGACCCAAGTCCCCTTTTTTCTTGGCAGCACTTAAAACAGTTGAGATGTAGCCTACGCTCCTTAGTAATCCAAGATTGCTGTGTGCAGTCAAGAACCCTTAAGCATGGGAAATGAACAAAGTGACCCAAAGCCATGGGGCCCGGCTGGTGGTGTGGGCTGTAGGGCTGGGTGAGGAGCCAAGGGCCCGCTCTGCTTCCCCGGGACCAGCTTCTGCGTGGGCTTAGTGCAGCTGACATGCTCCCACTGGTGTAGAAATTCTGTTTTACTTTTAAATTGCGCTACTTTAGCTGGCAGTAACCCAACTGCTGCAAACTCAGTTGCGTAGAGAGAACTCATCTGATATTTCCAGTTCTTCGGCATTTACTCGAGCTGCTGCGGCACAGCAGACACAGCGTGCGGCCATCTCCTGCAGCAGGGCATGTCCTGCTGGAACCGTGCAGCAGCAGCGCCAGGCGTTTTCGTGACTGTTCAGCGATCTCAGCAGTAAGGCAGCAATAAAACAATGCTGTCAGTGTATTGCACTGGCTTTGCCTGTTGGCTCTTATTTCAAGGCAGAGCACTCTGCTGGCAGATATATATCATATAGTAGGTTTCTCCTGCACTGCTCCTAGGGCTCTTAGCCAAACTGCTGGCACAAGGTTGGAGTTAGTAACCCATAGCAGTACCATCATCATTCCAAACTGCTGAGGTAGCACTCTACCCTATTACTTCTTTGTACACTTCTGTTTTCTGCATAGAAACAAGGGTAACAGAATCATGCAGCTCTCAAGTCTTAAAACAGGCCAAATTCTTTGTGTTAAACTGGCACAGCTGTGAAGTTAGCAGAGTCCTGCTGCATTACACCAGCTCAGAGCTGGGCTGTCATGATGCAAAGACAAGTAACTGAATGTCTAGCTCCATTGATTATGCCCTATGTGATTAACCATGATACTTCTTTTAGTAACCTCCTGAAAAGCAAATGTCTTTTAATGCAACATCCTGGTCTCGTTTGCCTGCAGTTGGGATTTCAGAACTGGTGTTTGTTGCATTTGACAGCTTTCATCTGCAGACTGGTGTCTTACTAAGGTGGAAGAAACTTGAAACATTCAGTTATATAATGGAGAAGCAAATGCTTTTCCAGAAATTACTATTTGTTTATTGAGGGAGGGTGGGGGTGTGGGGGCTGTTTCCTGAGCCAGCATTGTTGCAGTCATTGCAGACCTGCTTGTGTCTTTGCCATTTGCTAGCTGGGACATCCAATTAATTAGACTGAACTAATTTCCTTTTGTATCTCCCCATCCTGGGTAAATAGTTTAGAGGGTATGTATGAGAGACTGAAGTCCCTGGCACTGCAGCATATGAATAGTTTTATTCAAAAGACTAGTCTCACTGCATGAAAGACCACAGCTGTCATCACACAATGGCTAAAGCAAAAATACTTGGATTTTTACATCTGTATCATTATAAACTACTCAGATTTTACTGAAGCAAAACTACTGTGATTGAAACACAAGGTCACAGAGTTCCGTGCTTTTATTTGAGTGTATATTTTAACAGAAGTACAAGGGAAGTTAGTTCTAACAGCACCCCGCTATACACCGGTGCACAACCTGTGTCGAGGTGTGCCTGTCCCTCGTGCAGTGTCAGACTCTCGAGCAGCCCATGTGACACCTGCAGAAATGCTCACAGGCACCCATGAGCAGCCTGTCTCTATACGGATGCAGCGTGGTGCCCAAAACTGAGCTGTGCGTTCTGTGAACCAGCCTCTGAGGTGTGCGTGCTTGCTCTCAGATCCTTATGCTCTAGCAAGTGGCTTGATGTTCCACAGCTGGGGCTATGCCTGACAGTGCATCTGTTCTAGAGGAAGTGTGTGGAGCATCCCTCAAAGGGCAGTTGAGATAGACCCACTCAGACTAAATATGAAACCAGAATTACCCACATCCTTCTCTGCAGTATCAATGTCTCAAGTGCAACTTCCTCAGCTTCGCAAGAAAAAAAATCTAGGGGAAATCCTGTGTTCTCTTCCCAGTTTTTTGCTAGAGCTCTGACATCTGGCATCTCTGATGGTCCCAGCTTGATTTAGGGTAGACAGTATCTTGTAATCCATCTTTGCTTGATTTTCTGAATTGTTTATCTTTCTTGTCCCACAGATTTGTTAGTGGCTTTGCACACTGTATAGGAAAAATACCAGTCCAGTAGTTTATATTTCACTGAATCTGGAAAAAATTAAATCGCCAGTTCTGCAAACCAAAATGCATACAAGCAGTTCTTCAACTAAAACGATCAGGGCTACTAGTGAGACACATAGCTCTTGTGAGACTAACTTTACTCTGTATTTTAACTTACTGCAACAGAATGTAGTGAGCCTTTGACTAATAGAATACGGTAGGTACCACACAAATATTTTTTCAACTGATTTCTGAATATAATAAGATAAAGATTAGCAGGTTGAGTATCTTAAACTGATGAAGAAAAATTTTAGCAATTAAAAATGTCTTCCAGGGATTTTGAAAAAGTGATGAGAAGCAAATGACATCTGGTTATACTAACATCTTGAAGAAGGCCTGAACCTTCTATATAGCATTGTTCTGAAGGCTCTAGTCTTGATGAAGACATTTCAGCAGCAGTTCTCATGTGGCAAGGTGAAGAAGCGAACACAGAACTCACTGACATCCCAATGTGAGTGACAATGCAGCTGCTCATTTTACTTACAGTATCTGGATTAAAAGCCCCTATGCAGACTTCGGGCGTATCTTCATTTTGCTTGTAAAACCACCTTAACAATACAGCCTCCCTTGCTGTATTTTCCAGGATGTGGTGTTTCAGTGTTATCGTAAAACTACTAATAAAAAAGACACGAAAGCAAGAATTTGTATTCTGTTCTGCTACCATTAACGGTAGTCATGTGACTATGCTACTATTGAAAAATAAGCAGGTTACAGTAAGAGCTGGATTCTCGTCTTCCATACACAGTTGTATAGTAGGAGTACTGCCATCAGATTTTGTATATGTGGCAGAACGGATATCAAAATGAGCCTTCGCAAAAGCAGTGAACTTCAAAGCATCTTGGGCGGAGCCGTGACAGACCCTTCTGCAGGGAATGGTAGCGCTTTTGAGGATCTTAATAGCTGGCAATCGCCAGCATTTTAAGTTAGAAAGTTTAATTGCTGAGCAGAACTTAAACTACTGAAATCTAACTCACCATTTTCATGGTCTGTTGCATTTATGAACAAGGTTTTCTGAGCCCCAGTAGTTGTACAGTAACACCTGAAATGGGTCTCTGCATAAATGAATTTCCCAAAAGCCGAAGTTGCCTAGAAAAACTGACTTCCTACAGAAACAAAGGATTTTCTGAACAGTTGTGTAACACGTATTTCTTACATTCTCCTAAAGGGAACTAAAAATTGACCTTTCAGAAAGAGAGAGTTTGGAGCAATTACTTGCTCTTCAGTAGTCTCTTTGAAACTTTGCTCTACAGAATTGAACCCTAGAGATTCGTTTCCCTGTTTTTTCCTCAAGGCATGTATAGTTTGATCACTGACACACTCTCTCTGTGGGCTAAACCTAGTTTTATTTCTCAGAAAATGTTGAGCTCACTGGAGCATGTAACTTGCCATGCTGCATTATGTTCATTTAGCCCAGCTGTGCTTCTCAAACTGTTGTCAATTCCCCAAGCTTCTGAGAAGACGCAAAACCAAAAGAAACGCGAACATATTTTCAACAGAATTGGGGTGAGAGAGACTTCATCCTAATTGCTAACTTGTTTAAACTTTGTGATTCAAGCTGTTTTTTTTCTTTTAATACCTCTTATATAAACAACAAGAATATCCAGAAATACAGTAATTCAGGACAAGAGAATATTGCCCTCCCTCTTAGACTCTTACTGTGTGTTTTGACTTCAGTAACATCCTGGAGCCATGAGTTTCACAGTCGATTTTGTTCTTTGATGAAAAAACAACACTCGGTTTCAAACATACGGGTTGTCAGCTACACAGTCTGCCTCCTCTTGTACCACAAGACTACAAAAAATTAAAGCTCACAAACCACATTCTCTGTTCTACTTCTATGTTTGCAAGCTTTTGCTAGATCTTGACCCGGAATTTCTAGGGAATATTTACTAAAAAGTGGCCTAAATAATACTGTACTTCCCATTTACAAACAGCTTAACAAAACAGAATGTAGAAAGGAGAAAAGTGAAGGAAGGGAAATGGTCCAGCAACTACACTTTCCCTAAAGGACAGTATTTAGAATTTAGAGTTGTCCTCTGATTTCTTAGTGCAGGTGACAGCTACTTACCTCCTTAGGTAGCACTTTATTCACTGGTACTTAGTGTCAAGTCCAATGGCTGCCCTAGTTTAGGCTGCTGCATGCCGAAGTGTCACCACGTCATTTGGTTTGGTTGCTCCCAGTCACCTACTGTCCTTTCCTACCGACCATCCTGCTGACTGTTCCTTTTTGTTGGTCACTCGTTAGTGATTTTGTGCGTTTTCATAGGAGATGACATATAAAGACACAAATAATCCTCGCTGCCCCAGGAAGATTGTTTTTTACAGAGCTTTCCATTCTCCTTCTGGGAGCTGCTGCAACCCGAGGCTGAAAGGTTTTAGATTGGGATGACTGCTAGCCCTGAGCATATTTATGCTGAGTTAGTTTGCCCAGGCTTTTCACACATTACTGTAATTACATCACTCTTTCAAATTTATGCCATGCTTTTTCTCAGTGGCTGACTTGTTAACAGAAATAAAACAAAGCATAAACTTCCAGCAGAAGGTTTCAAGCCTGCCTATTTCTGTTCAGCTCCTTTTCTATCCACAAGATGCCAACGGAGCACTCACCCCCTCTTTGTTTTCCATTCCTCTACAGTGCTCAGGAAAGGGCGGTTGTTTATTTTTTTATGCTAAGCCTCAGACACACATATTTGAATCCCTTCTTATTTATTTCATTTCTTAGGCAAAAAGTTCTAATTCAGTTAGAGGCCTTTTTTTCATGCTCCTTCAGTGTCTCCAAATGTCTCCTGATTCTGTAGCATTTAATGCCAAATGTTGAACTTAAAAATGTGTTATCTACAGTCTAGTCTGAATAGGAAACAGGAAACAAAATTTCATTGTTTAACAAGATAAATTACTTGGACTGGTACTTCTTCTGCCTTCGTAGTAGATCTCAGTTTTATAACTATTTTCAGCCCAGCTTTTGTCATCAAACTAGGTTCCTCTACAAGCTGACTTCATAACATTAAAACCTATTAGCCAGCTTAAACCAAATGCAACAAAGGTAGAAGCCTTGGAAGAAAATAATGTCCTACAAATTTCATCTAAATAGCCATCAGGAAAGAAGAAAAAGACAATTGAGATGTCCCCAGCTGGGAAGGATTGACTGAGCAATAACTTCTCGGTCAGCAGGGCATCCACACCGGGCAGAGCTTGTTTTTTCAAGTTTGCCTCAGCCACAGGAAAGAATTACAGCTACAGCAAGTCAGTCAGTTGTAGGGCTCTGTTTCCAAGCACACACAACCTCAGTCAATCTAGTTTCATGGAACAACTTACCTATTTTGTAATTTCAACTTCAGCAGCATCTGAAGTATCAAGTCTGTCCTTGTGTGCCATCCTTTCAATCTCTGTTTGCCAGTGAACTTCATGAATGACGTGTAACAGAAAACCATTAGCAGAATTTAGACCCTTAAGGGGACTAAGTCAAACTGATTTCCCATTTCATTTTAATCATATTTCATTGCTTCATTACTCTTGTAATAATCTAGACCACCTGGTTCTTCAGCTGACTTTGAGGTATCCTTAAGGATAGCCAAAGACTGTGTCTTTTAATATTTTTTTCTGAAAGCAAATAAATATCTTAAATCTTCCAGACATTCTTCATACACAGTGAAATGAAAAAGGAGCAGCCTTTGAGACTCTACTTGGAGAAACAACACCCTGAAGTTCTTAGCATCCTGGAATAGTCTTGCCTTTCTCCCTTTCCTGCCTTTTGTTTCTCTTCGCTGAAATTTAATGGAGGGCAATTTGTTCTGATAAGTTCAGATTGCAACATCAAAACTGCTGCAAGGGTAGGTGCCCTCTTAAGGCTAAATTACCTTCCAGACTCAAACCCGCATCTTCGTAGGTGCGCTGACGATAAAGCCTTGAGATTAATCTTGTTCTGCAAATGAAGTGCCTTGATACATTCCTCGCTTGCGATGCTTGTGAGGTGAAAAAAATGAGTCTATGGGGGTGTCCCCTTCAGCAATAGAGGGGCAGCTGGCTTTAATGACACATGCTTTTCCTAATGTCAGCTCAGCCTTTTTCTTCCTAAGTTCCTTCAGAAGCCCAGAATATCTGCGGATTTACGACGTGTACTCAGTACTAGCAGATTAACTCTGAAATAAGCCAGTGATTTCAGTGGAGGCATAACATTTAAAATATGAGGGGAATTGTATTCAGCCTCTATTTCTTGACATAATAGTGTTCAAGCTGGGACTTTTTTTTTGCTATTTTTTTTTTCAGCAGAGTTTCATGATGTAGGGCTACACAGGGTTTAGTTGAAAACAACTTTGGCAGAAATTGTCATCTGTTTTCTTCTAACTAAAACATTTTCTTAATAAAAGGCGGTGGGGGAATATCCCCTTTAAAGAGGTGATGGGGTGTTTCCTGCGGTTCTTCAGGCATTTTTTCATCTTTTGTTATGCTCCTGGCATGCTAACAAAAATGTCCCATATCTGGAAAGGCAAAACTGAACAGTCTACTTAAATTTTAACTTTTTTTTTTTCTAAATATATGTAAATATTCCAGGAAATTCCCATCTTCACAAAGGAGTTGTAGCCTCTCTATTTGGCTAGAGTTGAGGGGAAAGGTGGACTTCTGTTCTGAGGCTTTGACAGGTCCAATTTGGTAGAACAGGGAGATGACACAAAGCCTTGAAAATATATTCTGCCCGAAAAGTTGTCACTGTCCTTCCACAGTCTTACTTATTTCTTGTTAATGAAGAAGCAAGTAAATACAGTAAAATTAGGAGGAGTCGGGACCTAAAAATACTGTAGTGACTGGTTCCTAGGAAAAAGCTCTACTTTTTAATATGATTTTGTTATTCACAAAGTTGTATGGCTGCATTTCAGAACAGCGTACATGTGCCATAGGGAAAGGAAAAAGACCACAAAGCATTTGCTTTGGCTCTAACTGTTGTATGTGTTTTTCAAGCTTTTTGCATCCAGTTACTTGGTAACCATATTCCTTTTTTTCAGCCACAGAAATAGTTTAATCAAAAAAGTTGTTGTCTGGATTGGTGTCTTTAATCCTGCCCAGTACCTTACCTCCTATTTTATTTCATGATAGATACGTAACGTGATTTCTCTGAATACCTCCATGATTGTCAATGACTTTTTGATTTCCAGTGCCATGGATGTGACCCAGCTACAGCCACATTATAACTAAAATCAACACTGTAACTAAAAAAACAATGCTGTCACTGCGGAACAACTTGCACTTGTCATAATAATTATAACTATGAATGAGATGATAAAAACATGAAGTGGCCAGAAGCAGGAACTGCAGCTAAGTGTCAGCTGTTAGATGACAACCTTATGACCGTATGTATCGGTGAAGGCATGTTTGGGTGACATGACACAAGAGCAGTGACATGAGCAGATATGTCCCATGTGGGATACAGGAGATCAGACAGCTTGCCCCACTTGCAAAGTGGCTTAATTTGTTAACTTGTCTCTTATGCAGTTACCAACAGTTACAAGAGCAAATCATAAAATGATAAATGCAGTTGAAATAACAGATGGAACATAAGGACCGCGTAATACATACTTTGTGTGCAAAAATTAAATTAGCAAATTGTTACCACAGAGCTGCAAATACTGATTCACTTAGGGTGGATTGTTAAGATCCATATTTGACACTGTTAAATAAACACACTCCTCTGCACATGATTTTACTACTTCCAGTCTTGAGCAGAAAAGGTATTAAAGTTTGGGCCCGAGACAGACTGACACC
Source organism: Opisthocomus hoazin (assembly GCF_030867145.1). Lineage (NCBI taxonomy): Eukaryota > Metazoa > Chordata > Aves > Opisthocomiformes > Opisthocomidae > Opisthocomus > Opisthocomus hoazin. The sequence goes on along the minus strand of NC_134414.1, from coordinate 22,426,978 downwards.
ACTGCGGTATCTTTGCTGTGGTACCAGAGAGTAAATACCTAAGAGAAAACCAAAACCACGTCATTGGAGGAGGTCACCACGTGCAAGACGGTCAGTGGCAAAGCCTTGTAGCCAGCGTAACGTGTCTGCTTCTGGTGGGCACAGTCATCAAGAGAAGCAGTGTTCTCCTTAAGCCTCTCACTGTCGGGAGTTCCTTGGGCCACAGGACAAAACTTGCAAACAAGCTTACAGATCTTCAGCAGTAAAGGAGCCTGCTGGCCAGCCAAGTTTCAGCATCAAAGTTAAAGGCTCAGCCTCTTCAGCTAGGTTATGAAAACACAAGGTAGAATGGCCGACGCCAAGCCAGCTGCCAATACAGCGGTTTGTTAGCAGATTATCCCCACCACTCTTTTTCAGATGTTTTGATCAGGTTTTGGGGTCCTGGTTTATCCCTTCTGTTTCCCACCTGTCCCTGAAGAGGAGGGAGAATCCCCCTTCCATACAGCTTTTTGCACTCTGGGGCTGTCCTCCCTCCTCACAACAGGTGTACGCAGGAATAACCAGCTGCAGTCCTGGACCTGGACTCCCTGACACCTTCCCCGGAGCTGGGGCTCATGGAGGGGCTGCGAACAGCAGGATCACGGCACTGAAGGACACCTAAGTGACCTTCACACAGCTGTGGAAAAGGACAAATCCCTCCCAAGTCATACCATATTTTGTCTTTTGAACTTGATCAAAGCTGAGACCACATATATATGCACGCAATAAAGGCAACTTGGAATGCTCAGTGTTGCTGCTGGAACCCTTATATTTTTACTGAAATCTGGTATTTTTAATCATGCATGAAAAATACTTTTTGGAATTAAATAAATTTAATTTTAAATGACAGACAAATCTAACATCAGACATAAAAACTGTTACTTCAGACATTTATTGTAATTTCACCAAATATTTAAAGTATCTGTGAATTGGATTCATCTAATGACCACAAAATTCTTTCAATTCCATTTGCTTCTAGCAAAGACTTTAAAAGGCAATCTAACATACTAGTTGGAAAAAGAAATACAATTAATGTCCACTCAGGTAACATATCCTTTTATTGTTATTCAAATACAAACAAAAGAATAAACAATTTGGGTTTAGACCGTCCAATTAGTAAAATTACCCTGCAATGATTTTAGAGGATGCCAGGTCTGCTTCTGTAAACATATTAATAGATGAGTACGTGTGTATTGAGTCATACCCATAAATATTCCCAGCCAGGGTGGCTAGCTTCCAGGCCTGTACACCGAGTCCACAGATAACTTTTCATGTTAGGGGCATGGTATGGACAGAACTACTCTTCTGTCCCAGCTGATGACAGAAATCTGAACCGAATTAGAGGATAAATAAAGGTGTGTTCCATACCATTTCACATGCCAAAAAAAAAAAAATTTCCTCAGGGTGATTTTTTTTTTTTCTGAGTTCACCTTTCCGAAATGCCTCATCCAGTAAATGTCCCTTGGGTTGTACATTCAGCTTTAATAAAAGTAGATTCTAACGCACAACCAGGTCTTCACTGACAAATGCTTTATGTCTTTGCAGGTGCATTGAAAAAGAAGAGAAGCATTGGTCCAGAAACCTTTACTTTCAAAAGCGATTCTAGGATTGATTCCTCAGAGAGGGCGATGAAATTTAAAAACTTGTTTTTAATGAAGAGCTGTATTTTGGCATTACTGCTGGGAAACAAGCTTTTATATCTTGCAGTAACAGCATTCTTATCATTATCTTTATAACCTACCTCTTAAAGAACTGTGTAATTTAAGCTGATAGGGGTATCTGAAAGCTCTCTTTATTGCCTGTAGTTCTTTTTGTAGTTTCAGTTTCATGGCTAAAAAGAATACGATCTCTAACTACACTTCTGTTTTTACTGCCCTTTTTTATCAGACAAACTGCAATTTTACACCTTGTTAAGGAAGCCAGGTGAGAAGAAAAACACATTATGCTGTTGACAAGGAAGATAAGACTATTATTTACCTTGACATTTTTGAGGAATAATATTCTTCGTGTAACAGGATAAGAGATAAAGCATATCCTATGGTGATAACGCACAAATTGAAAGGAACTTTCTTCCACATGCTATCGACACTAGTAAAGAAACCACACATTTGTGAAATAATCCTGTATTTGAGCCAGTTCACAACGGACTGTTCTGGAAGAAAAGCGTGCCTCTAATTCAGTCAACTAAAATTTTATCTGCACTGCACTGAATCATAGGCAATTTCTTTAGGTGACTGAATGAAGTAGGGTTTGGTTTTTCATGTTTTTTGGTTTTTTTTTTTCAGTCCCCTTGGATCTTACTGTGACCTGCAGAAAAAGGCCATCTGAAGAGGGAAGAGTACGTTGCATACTAATGGTGGCTGGTCCATGGAACTCTGTATCTGCGGAGGCTGCAAGGCACTTCAGAAGTTTAAGGTACCACAAAATATTTTGTTTCAAGCCAGGATGTTCCTCACCATAAAGAACACAGAGAAGGAGGAATTAACCACTGTCACTTCTTCCTTGTAGCAAAACAGCATAAACAAAGTTGGAATTGAAATTTTCAGGAAACTGAACACACCTTTAACAGACTGAGCTGTTCGGGTTCCGTGGTGATGACTGCGAGAGAAATGCCTGTTTGAAATATACAATAAAATGCATAAAATCATCACAGATTAAACTCATTAAATGCCTCTGGAAGAAGCAATTAAACTCAGGCTTATATAATGAAATTAAATTTCATCACACTTTGTATTATGTAGTCATCTAGTTTATGGGAATGTTCTTTAAATTTTGTCCAAACAAATTTAAAAAAATTTAGTCAGTGAGGCTCCCACAGATTCTCTGGGAGATTATTCCTTGTGGCTTGCCAGGCTGCTCTCCTCTTCTTCCTCCAGTTCATCCTAAAATGTTCTTATTATTCTTTTTGAAGCAGCTTTAATTGAAAATTCCTCTCAGTTCTTCCCCCAACCTTTCTTTCTTTATCAGACAGCCAGAGGGCGAGGTGTATTAATAGCAGCTGCATGACTCAAGAGCTGGGAGCTCAAGTGGATCCCTTTGCTGTTCGGCCTCCCTGGCTGCGTTGCCACTGAGCTCGGGGAGCACCTTCACTTTCTTGCAAACAAACTGCAAAAGCACAGAGGAGGCTGGGACTGCCCCAGCCTCACTGTCCTTCGTAAGGATTCTCCTCGCTGCCATTTTCTTCTCCATCCCCACTGGGACTGCAGCAGAAAAAATGAAAATATGTACGTATACATAAAAAACCACGCGATGCTATCCCCCAGTGTGCCTCCTTCTCCCACTCCAGTGATGAAAAGGGAGCGAGGGTCCCATCACCGCGATGAGTTGGAAGCGGGGAACAGTCAGCGCCCTCGCCCACGCCGCACCCCGCGCTCTTTCACTGGAGGCTTCCCTTGTCTGGGCAGCCATCGCCGCTCCAGCCCTCGCAGCCAGCCCACCGCCCCCCGGCCCTGCCCGCCGCCTCCCCCCGCGCCCACACCGGCCCCCCCTCTCCTCCCCAGCCCAACAGGAGGGCGCTCTGTGGAAAGCACCCAGGCTGCAGGCTGCCCCCTCCCTGCCACGGGCTTCGCTGCCCTTTTCTCTCCCCGCGCCCAGCTGGGCTAACGGAAGAGCTCCTTTTCCTCATCTTCTCCTCGCTTAGGCGAGCAAAGAGCTTTTGGCGGTCTGTTCCCGGGCAGCTTCACCGCGGAGCAGCCGTTACGAGGAAACGGGCGGGCAGCGCAGGGGTCGGGTGGCTTCCGCCGGGCAGTCCCAGCACCGGCTCGGCCCGAGCCCGCAGAACGCTGCAAAGCTCCGCGCAGAAGGGCCGCGGCTCGCCGCCTTTCCCTCCGCAGGAGCCCCGTCCCTCGCTATCCCCCCGTGGGAGCCCCAGCCCCTTGACCCCATGTCCCGCCGCCCCCTCAGGGCCGCAGCACCGCCCCCGCGCACGGCTCCTTCCGCGGCCGCGCACCGCCACCCCCGCGCCCCTCCGCCGGCGCTACGGGCAGCGGCCTCGCGCCGCCTGAGGCGCATGCCCGGGCGCGCTGCGCATGCCCAGCGAGGGCGCACGAGCAACACCTGATAGGGGGGGAAAATCTGAACGGCGGCGGCAGCCGCCATATTGCGGAGCTGTCAGCGGCCGCCGCGCTTGGCGCCTCGTCCCCGGCGGCGCGGCCAGCAGCGCGGGGCGGCCCCGCAGCGGGGGGGACGACGGGGACGGACACACCGTCCTGCCCCGCGCCCGGCACCCTGCCCCGGGGTCTCGTCCCCCGGCGCCGCGCAGCGCCCGCCCCAACCCGCGGGGGAGCGGAGCCCCAGGTGAGGCGGGGGCGCGGGGGGCGGCCGCGCCGGCCCCGCAGCTGGGGGGGGCGGGGAGGGGAGCACGGGCGGCTGTCAGCGGGCGCGGGGGCGGGGTCTGCCAGGCCGCGGCACCCCGGAGGGCAGCGCGGGGGCGGCGGGCCGCGGCCGTGGGGGCCGGTTCCCCCGCCGCGCTGCCGGCGGCCCTCGGGGACGCGGCGTTGCACCGCGCCGGTCTTGTGCGGGGCGGGGGGGCGGTTCGCCCACCCCCCCTGCGGGTCCGGCGGGCGGGGGCTTTACTGGGGAAGTCCCGGGAGCGCGGCCTCGGCGTGCCCGCGCCGCGCAGCCCCCGCTGCAGTATTGATGTCGCCGTAGACATGTGGCGGTCGGGCCGGCCGGCTGGGGCGAGGTGGGGGAAAAGAAAGGAATTACTCCGTAAACAAGTGCTGGGGAGCATCTGTTGCCGCCCGTTGTGTTCAGGAAACGCGCGTCTCGGAGCCCTCAAGTGCCGAGCGGCGTGGTGGGCACGGCGGCCCTGAGCCAGCCTTTGTGTCTTGTGGGTGTTTGTTTTTGAATGGGTGAATGTTCTGTGCGAGCCGTGGGCATGTGCGGTTAGCCTTGCCGGCGAAAGTCTAGCGCGGGTGAGGGAGCTTAGTTTCGACTGTGTGGAATTCGTTTCTCTTTTGTCGGCTCTCTTAATTCGAGCATGAAAAAAATAATTCTGTGGGCTCGGCTCGCTGATCACATCAGGTGTGAGGTGCTGTTAAGCTGTCTTTGCCAGTCTGCGGAACACCCTCGACAAGTATTTCATGTTCCTCTTCCTGGTGCAGGCTTTTAAAAAGATTCCTTTTTTTTAACTGCGTTAGGGGAGTTGCGGTTCTGAGTTTTAATTAATTCTGTCTTTGCGACTGGTTTGTGTCAGACTGCTGCCACGTCCCTGCATCTTACTCTGCTTTGTTGTCATCAGAGACGCTTGTCATCGTGCTTCTGTCACAAGCGTTTGGAGGATGCGTCCGCCCGCCTGCGCAGCACCTCAGGCGTTCAGAAGGCCGTAGAAATGCCATTGTCGCTGTCAGCTTTTATATGGTGCTGTGGCACTGTGCCTCTGGGCCATGTGTGTTGGGACGGGAGGCGGGGAGTCGGTATACTGTAACCTTGTGGCTACCGTGATGAGGTGGCTTTGTGATCGTTAAAGATAAGAGACAAGTGGTAACTGTTTATTTACTTATAAGAATTGGCTCTGTTGATCTATTGATTTAGCAGAAGAGGTGATGTGAGAAAAATAAACTGCAAGTCAGTGCGATGTTCCCAGATAAGCAACCTCCCAGCAAACAATTGCAAGGCAGTGGCATGTTTCCAAGCTTTGGGCCGAGGTGACATAGCTCTTCCATCATGTTGGGAGACTAGAGAGCAAAAGTACAACAAACAGCTTTAGAAAACACACAGAAAGTGACATGGTGTGACATGTCAGGAGCTGTCCAGAGAGTTTTCCTTGCATGCTGACTGAAAGAAACGGTGTAGAAGTGTTTGTAGGGATGACAAAGAGTTCTGGTCTGATTATTTCTGCCGTTGCAGTAGAGGGCATTGCAGGGCTTGATGGTAATAGAGTTGCGAGGGAAAAAAAAAGTTGGTTCATGGAAAATTAGGTAAAGCGATAAAGAGAATGAGAATACAGATCCATCTACAAGATGCAAAACTAGGGAGTAGGAAGTATGGCGGTTATGATATTAGAAGGCGGTTCCTGGTAAAGACGGTTACTTTAGCCCCTATCAGGATGGGCGTACGGCCTTTCTTCTTCAACAGCCTTGCGCAGCTATTTGAGAAGGGGTGCTTCTGTTGGCGGAGGTGAAGAGGGAAGTCATTTAAGGTATTACTTCTTTCTGTTGGATGTGTTAAATACATCAAAGCTGGCTGATCACTTTGTGTTGCATTAGGAGTCTGTGGGAGTAGAGGAAAGGGACGATTTTCAAGTCTGTAAATGTAAACAAAGCTTTATACAAACTTCTGAAGAAAGTCCTGATTGTTGAAAGATACACTGAGTGCTGCTTTAATGGATCAGGAACTTGCCCACTCAGCGAGTTTACTCCAGAGCTGAAGGGGCCTGGGTGAACTCTTTCAACATTGAAGGGCTGCATCTGTGGGCTAACTTTATTAGTAGGAGAATTCTTAGCTGTGCTTTGAATTTAACAACTTTTTTTTCCTTTCTGCGTTAGAGGTTTATTAATCACTCTGTGAAATGAAACCTTCAAGTCATGCAGTACAAGGAAAAACATATTATATTGGGCCAAAAAGAGAGCTAATGATCTTTACACTAGACCATTTTGATTGAACAACTCTAGCTAGTGTATATGGAGATTGATGCAAGTGGCCAATTCATGTTCATAAGTTTCCTTTATCTTATGCAATGAGTTCTGAGAAACTTAACAGTGTTATTTAGAAAATATAATACCTGGTTTTGAAATGGGATATACCCAGAATTTTGTTATGTCATAGTTCTCTGCTAACTGCATTATTAGATGAAGGTTTATTTCACCTCAAAGCAACAGAGCGCCTGCATCAGTCACACTTCTTAATTTGCGTTCTTGCTTTTGTATCAGATGGACATGGGAAGACTGGCCATCTTGTCCTCATTGTAGGACTCTTCAGAATCTTAGAGTTGTTTCAAAGAGTGCAGCTGTGGGTACTTTGGAGCTAAAATTTGAAGTTAAAATTTGAAGTAAGGTTACTAAACTTGGTAAATATAAACTGTAGGTAAATTGTGTAGCATGTCTATAGCATACCAGTTTATTAAATGGTAAAACTGCAGGTATTAAACAAAAAGCAACACAGATCAGCTAAAGAATATTTGTGCAACTACTGTGATGGCAACTGCCAGGTTTTCATTTGTACTTCTGAAGTTCTTAGGAACTCCAGTTGGGAAGAAACATCTCATTCTTCAAAATATCTTTATAAATACATTTAATGTGTAACAGTTGTACTCGTTATATTGCAATCATTTTTCAGAGAACAGCAAGCTTATCTCAAGTGTTTCAGGGAAGGGACAATTGGGGGAAATGGTAGTTTCAAGAAGGTAAAGACACAGTATTAAAAAAAAAAGTTGGTATGTCATACTCTGCATGTGATATTTAGCACTGGTCAAATCTCAATTATTATGTGTTAGTTACAGAGCTCACCTCTATATTTTTCTTTTTTCTTTTTTTTTTTGTGAGATAGATGGCTTGTTTTGGTTCGCCCCTTGGTTTGCTTACATCACAGACAATTGCGTAGACGACCTCTCTGTCTGTCTGAAAAAGATGTATGCAAAAGTGAAGTCTGTGGGAAGGAACTTCTTTGTTGGACTGCAGCAAGCATGTCATTAGGGAGCTGTTAGCGTGAAAGATAATTGCCCTGCAGGCATTCACAGGCTGCTTTGGAGCAGAGAGGCGTTTTTGTAGAAAGCGGAGACCAGTTAGTCAGGTACAGTGGCCTGTAAGTTGCTTATTGCTGCCTCCCCAAAGATCTAAAACTTCTAGGTATCACAAAAAATGGAATGGCATAAGACTTGGAAATGAAGAAGTATGTTTGTTTTAAATAGTTCCTGTAAATAAATGAGTTGTATTGCTGTGGGTAAAGCTCTGTGGTCCCTGCCATCTGTATGTAGGAAAATAGGTGGTGAGCCTCTTGCCAGAGTTTAGCAGGCACACTGCTGAAGAAGAGACTGCTTCCCAGAGAAGGTCATGAGCTATCAGATGGGGATCCTGCTTTTGAGGGTTGGCTCTCCGCCAGCCAGGCGTCTTGCTCAAGCCTTCTGCCTCTTATCCCATTCTCACCTGACCTCAGACCCATGGCTGTGTGTATGAATGTTTCTTTTGAAAACAGCTGCTGCATAAATTATTTGACAGAATTTTGGCATCAAGCATTTTATGCACCATCATTTTCCGAAGAAAGCTTTCTTTGTCATCTTTCAACAATTGCTTTATTTGTTGGCTTCTGTGACAGAACTGGAAGCATGGATAATACTGAATTAAAAATCCTGACTGCCTTGTAGTGAAATGAATTGAGACCATGGTTCTTCATTTCGAGAGAATTCTTGAAGTTCTGCATGATTTTCTGTTTGTTTGTGATGGGGAGCCTGCTGATAATTTGGTGGTTTGGTCCGGAGTCCAGATTACTGCATGTGCTGTGAAGGTCTGGAGGGCTGGAGTGTTATAGCAGTAGGGACTCTGCAGAGTCACAACGCTGCTGATCCTGACTTGGAAGAGGCACCTTTGGGAGCTGAAATGTCGAAGTGATGAGCCTTTATGCCTAGTGGGTCACAAGGCGGTTTCAGAATGCAGGAAGCGATAGGGATAGTGTTCCCAGTGCCAGTTGACTGGTGTTTTTTATTCTTCTGTTTGCAATGCCATTTCACAGGGGTGTTAAGATAAAAGTAAGTATAAATAATTAATAGTTTCAAAGATAAAGATGTAGCAAAACTGATATGGTTGCATCCACTAAATATAAATTTACTGGAAACACATAAGTAGCAGAAGTGAACTCCCACTCCAGTAATGATAGTGGAGATGTGCAGTATTTTGCCTGGCAGTGATTTTTGGTTTCTTTTGGCCAAATATTTTCATTATATTTATTTTGGTTTTAATGTTAGCTGGTGCCAATAATTGTGAAAGATAGGGTGTTATTTTTTCCTGTTCAGTGCTTATTTGATTTCAATTTTTGCAGCTTTAAGAACTGTGAACTTCTTGATTTTTATGTACATCTAATACTTAGTTGCAGTGCTTTTGTGTGAGTATACTGTTTTGAAATTGCTTAACATTTTGAGTATGAAAGCATATAGACACAGGCTATTTTTGCATTATATATAAAATGAAACAATGGTCCATGAATTTAAGTTGTAGACCATATCAGTTGTGTTTGATTTTTTTTTTTTCCCCCGACTATATGGCACAAGGTCTTTGTCATCTGAAATAGAAACAAGTTCAGCATAGTTGACTCTAAATTTATGATATCGCTTTATTTTTTTTAAAAGGAATGATAGATTTTTTTTTTTACTCTAGTAAAAGATATTACAGCAAAAACTTCAATAAAAAATGTCTGGGGTATTATTTGTTTTGCGTAGATTTTTTTCCATTTCTTATGTACTGTGATAATTTATCAGGCCCACAAGATCTGTGGGGTTGGCAGTGGTGCTTCATTTTTATTGAGTTTTGCACAAGAGGATTCTTAGTTTTAGCTTTGTTTTATTGCGTGCAAATGATAAATGTTAATTCTGTAAACTCATTTAAATTACGTGTCTACCAATTGTTATTTTATGAATTGTGCTGTAAAACGTTATAGTCATGATTCTGATTTTAAAAATTAGCTTAAGGTTTTAAAATATGTTTTAAAATATGTAATTTAAGGTTGCTTGATCACAGAATGGTAGGGGTTGGAAGGGACCTCTGGATCATCTAGCCCAAACCCCCTGCCGAAGCAGGGTCACCTACAGCAGGCTGCACAGGACCTTGTCCAGGCAGGTCTTGAATATCTCCACAGAAGGAGACTCCACAACCTCCCTGGGCAACCTGTTCCAGTGCTCCGTCACCCTCAGAGGGAAGAAGTTCTTCCTCATGTTCAGACGGAACTTCCTGTGCTTCATTTTATGCCCGTTGCCCCTTGTCCTGTTGCTGGGCACCACTGAAAAGTGTCTGGCCCCATCCTCCTGACACCCACCCTGCAGACATTTGTAAGCATATATTAGGTCCCCTCGCAGCCTTCTCTTCTTCAGGCTAAACAAGCCCAGTTCCCTCAGCCTCTCCTCGTAGGAGAGATGCTCCAGTCCCCTCACCATCCTCGTAGCCCTCTGCTGGACTCTCTCCAGTAGCTCCTCATCTTTCTTGAACTGGGGAGCCCAGAACTGGACACAGTACTCCAGATGGGCCCTCACTAGGGCAGTGTAGAGGGGAAGGAGAACCTCCCTCGTCCTGCTGGCCACACTCCTCCTGAATGCATCCCAGGATCCCACTGGCCTTCTTGGCAGCCAGGGCACACTGCTGGCTCATGGTCAACTTGTCATCCACCAGCACTCCCAGGTCCCTCTCCGCAGAGCTGCTCTGCGGCAGGTCCTCCCCAAGCCTGTACTGGTGCATGGGGTTGCTCCTCCCCAGGTGCAGGACCCTGCACTTGCCCTTGTTGAATTTCACCAGGTTCCTCTCTGCCCAACGATAGTCATTTAACAAAATGTTTGGGTAAAACCCAAAGCAAAAAGTTAGGGCATATTTGTGGAAGAATTTCCAATGATAAAACATACGAGCATATGGCAGTCATTTTAGAAAGTGGTAGACATGGTCTCTCCTAGAAATACCTCAGAAAGCAATCAGTTGATAACACAGATCTCGCCTTGTGCAATATATTCATGTTTGTCTCCTGGAGACTGGATTTAAGTAGTATCAGTCATCTTACCATACCCCTACTTTTCAATGCTAGTATAACTATAGGAACGTAAAAATAGTTGTGCTGCTCTCTGTTCCTTTCAGAGCTGTTGAGTTCGCACACTTATGAAATGGTGGTTGAGAATATAATTTAGCTTTTACATCGTTAATTAACTGAGTTTAACTCCAGGGCTTCAATCTGCCTTCAGTTTTGCAAGCATTGAGTCTCTGCTGTCAAAAAGGTGAACACAGGGATTGCTACAGCTTGGCAAGCTGCTTACTGTTAGCAGATACTAGAGCCAAGCCTATTTTGCTTTTTACTACTCTCTTGAACTCTGTTGAATTTTTCTGAGGAGTACATTGGGGAGAGGGGTGAGAAGAGGGGGCAGTCACTTCTGTGAACTGGAAGTGTGCTATTGAATATTATCAAAAGCCAGGGTTGTAAAGACCCAACACCTCCCCCCCCCCCCGCTCCAAGCTTTTTTGGCTTTAAAAAAAGGAGGGAGGGGGAACTGCAGAAAAGTGTATTCGTATTTTTAAGGAATACGTTGATTGATATCTTAAAATAGTAAAGTAGTCTTACTGACACTGTCCGATACTTCAGAATATCTTCTGTAATTAAAAAAATAATCTACTGGAATGTAATTGCTTTTAGTATTATACCATTATACTTGTGCTATATTAATTATGTCATAATGAATATAACTTAAAGATACTGTCTTAATTTTTCCGTCTGATTTTTCATTAAACAAAATTTGCTCCAAATCTGCATTATACTATTAGATCTATCTTTCTGTAATCTTTAGTATTCACATTAATTTTTCTTTACCAGCTAACAACATTGATGCTTCTTAAATTCTGTTTTCATCCTTTATCTCCTTTTTTTTTTCCCAGTCCCTCTTTTCAAACATATCTCTACAGATTAGGAAAAGAAATAAAAATTAAATACTAGTGCACCTTAGGTTTCTGTGCAAATGTTTCTAATATTTACTGTATTTTTTTTGTTGCCACAAAGCAAGGAAAAATAACTTGTTTTGTAAATATATCTATATAACAATACTTTGTGTTTGCATTTTTCTTTATGAATGAGATATCATTTATACAAAAGTTTGTTTTTGATAAATGAATTACTCTAAACATTTTGGGGTTTCTTCTTATATTTTTAAGCACTTCTGAAAATTTTATTCATCTGATGCGATCGTGGAGTTACAATACTGGAATCTCAGATTATTTGGAGCAGTATGTCACTTTCATTTTTCTTAGTATAACCGTAGTTCCAGTTCATATTATTTTTGAAGGCAGTGCCACCTTTCATACTCTTTGCAGACCAGCAGCAGGACTGATTCATGGAAGTCAGTGCTTTAAAAATGTGCAAGAAAGTCATTAGCTGCCTATTCTTTCTGAGTTAGAGTGGTTTGAAAGGAGGCAGGATGCTATCTACCCATAACATTGCAAGCTCATTTTTGTTCAAGGCATGAAAACTTCTTTTGGAACAGAACACAATAGTGAATATTTTCATTACCATGATAGACGTAACTTACAGCCTTTCTGCTTAAAAAAAAAAAAAGCTCTGTTATTTGAAACAGAGCAGATTTTCTTCCTTTTTTTGCTGTTAAGGTGTACTTGCATTTCTCTTCATTTGGGAAAAATGATCATATCATTCCTTCACTGAGAGAAATGGGTGCTTTTATAGACATGAAATATAGTTTTGATGCTTTAAAATTGTTAGTTTTTTCCTTTGTTTTCGTGATATTTGAAGTTTGACTAGAGTTCACAAATTAAATTTCAGCTTTGTCGTTCCCTGTACAAATCTTACTTTCTCTCAAATAATGTTAAAGGTTTTTGATAGTAGATGATGTCTGATATTAGAAGTTTTTAAAACAATTTGTAGCATTGGGAAAACTGTTGTCTCTTTATTCTAAGATTAGTGGATTATTATTCTACAAAAACTGTAAAGGAGGTTACTGCTTAGACACCTGTAGATTCTGGTGCTGACTAACTTAGTTGCTTTTTATTTATCTTACCTACTGGGAAGTGTATTTTGTATATGTAGAGCAGTTGTTTGCCTGCTTTGGAATTTGTATTATTTGCTGTGAGGTACATGAACTCTCTCGTGATTATTTTAAAAACAGCTCTTAATTTTTTTTTTGACAGAAGGGGACAAAGAGTTTGTAGAAGGCTTAAGTGGACAAGAGACTAAAGAAAACAAGAAAAATGCCGAAACCAGTAAGTGACTGTTCTCATCTTACTTTAGATGAGTTTACTTATCCAAAATCTAACAGGGTTTTCATGTTTTAGAGTGGTGATCTTGTAACAGCTTTAGTTGTTTTGACTCTGCCCTTTCTACATTTCACAAGATCTGATGATGTACGATTGGAGTTGAGGTAGTTCAATACCAACATGTGAAAAAAGATCAAGAAAGCTCGGTGCTGCAAGTTGTATGGAGCACGCTTGGAGATGGCAGCAGTGCTTACAGACCACAACGAACTTAGAGCCCATTTGGCTGGCAGGAGGAATGACTTTTCAGGAATTGTTGACTTTGAGATGAGATGACATACAGTGGTTAATAGAAGCAAGATCTGAGCCTGACTCAACATCTGTGAGAATCAGTGGAAGGATTTGCTGCAGGATTTGGCAGGGGAAGACAGAATGTGTGAAGTGTCTGTGACAGCAACAGCACTAAGTTATGTGGTAGTCTTACCATGGTAGAGAGTATAACCTAGGGGATAAGTGTTGCAGGGAGGAAATAAGCCATGTTTGTGGTCTCCTATTCGTCACACTTCAACTGAGGTAAGGCTTCATTCTGTTTCTGTCCACGGTGGAAAAAAAAATATCTCCGACTTTTGTTTCAACAGTAATTCTAGAATTCTTCAATGTGATAGTTATTCAGCAGTTTGATTCTTCTGCTGTTGGTGTAATACTGGTTGCTTGGGATTTCATCTGCCATGTGTTAAATGTCTTTTGACTGTCTCTTCCTCTTGTACCCAGTGAGCGAAGGATTCAGAAAGGGAACCGAATTGTTAGGGGAGATTACTTCTATTCATCTCAGTTGGTTTACATGATAGCCTTCAGGCTTTCTGTGTTTACTGATGTTTCGTTGAGGTAGTAGATTAGGAGCAGGGCAGATCTATTACTAAGAATATGTCTGTGTGCATGTGAATATATGTAGATGTATAAAAGGTTTTTGCTATTGATCAGAAATAACCAGTGTAAATAGTCTGTATTGCACATCAGTATTTGTGATGGGTACAGCTTAATGAATAATGCGAGCATGGGACTGTCCAAGGGCTAGAAGTTCTGTTCTGAGCTTTACTGGTGGTATACTGACCAACTGGCCATACCATATTGTTTCTGCAATTTTTTCTTTGCCCACCTGTGGACTGGGGGCAGTATCTTAGCACTTTCTGAAGTTGGAAGTAGTTGTTTGTATCCTATCCCCTTCTTGCAGAAAGCCGCACTATTAAGGGCAGGAAAATGAATGAACAGCATACTGTTCTCTGACCTTTTTGAGTCCTGGCTATGATAATTGAGTAGTACCTTCAATAGAGCTTCTCAACTGGAAAACAGTATTATAAGAACAAGGCAAAAAGTCACTGTGAGCGCATGTGGTGGTTCCTGAGGCCCCCAACTCCATGCAGCTGCAGACCAAAAAAGTGATAGAAGTGGTAACTAGGAAAAAAGACAGCCTGAGTGAGTTACTTCTTTCTAAATTCTTGGATTGGAACCATGAAATTGGGCAGGCAAGGTTCCTTCTATTTTAAGTACCGGAGAAAATCATAGGAAATACAGTTTGAGGGTTGTTCACAAGAAAAGCAGCATCCTTAGAATTGAGATTGTGTAGGTGTTGGAAGAGCTCACAATCCAGCCTAGGAAGGGAAATTAGCTACGAGATCTTAGGAAAGAAGTTGGACTCATGCCAAAGACGAGATAATTTTTTATTGGTTTTTATGAGGGGCCTTATATAGAGAGTTCGCATATGTTGGAATGTTCTCATATGTCTCCTGATGATGTAGGCACATGTGAGAACTTAGAAGGAAGCAAAGTGAAAAGAGCCATTAAGAAATTAAATTAAATTAATTATATTTCTCGAAAAATGTCATACGGAATTCTTCCTGTAAGATACAGGTTGCCATAATTGTAGTTGGTAATCAGTGAATGAAGAAGTAGCACACAGGCAAAAGTAATTGCTGAAGCAAGTTTTCCTATAAACATCAAACCTCAGATTTTGCTCTGGTTGCTTCTTAAATGGTAGATTGCTTTGGAGCCACCCTCTCTACCTCCCTTTGGGTTTTTTTTTTTCCTCCTTTGGAGACTACAAGAGCTTAGTCATTGGTTATGTTTAGTGAATCAGACATTGTTCTTTGAAGAGTCTGCTGGGGGTTGATAGTACTGGCCTGTAGAAGGTCTCTTGCTCTGGACATTCACTGTAGCTCTTAGCAGTTGTCTCTGAAGACAATCCACAATAACCAAATGTACTTCTAGTCCGGAAACTATTTGTGCTTCAACTCCTTGTTTTTTTTATTTTTGACAGCTGTTGCAAGAAGACTGTCAGTGTGCTGTATTTTTGTTACTGTATGTCTTTTAACCTGAAAACCAATGGAATAATCACTGATAAGATTGCGTAGAACTAAGAAAACCCGGTTAACGTAACTGGTGAGAATTTTGACAGTGTTATTTTATAGCTCTCTTCTCTGTATTACTGTAACCTGTTTAGGTATATTTTTTTTTCAAATTCTGCTGTAATGATCCAATTGATAGTTTTCAGAAAATCTGGGTGTCTTGTAAATATGTGAACCTGTGCAGTACCACTATAAGCAAATTCTCTCCACATTTTTGGCATTAATTTTTCTTTTTTGTTATGAATAACAAGATACCAGGAGTTGCGGATTTGATCCTTATGGGTCCCTTCCAACTTGGGATATTCTCTGATAATGAATGATTAAGCTATAGATTGGTTTAAATGAAATTGGTAAACACTAAATCGCAGAAAAAAACAGTGGAATAGATCTTATTTTAACTTTTTTGCTTTCACGATGAAAACTTCCGTAGCATTCCAGTCAAAATTAAGTTAATGAAGACCAATAAAGGGTCGTGGCATAGTTGAATTTTAAAGCAAAGATCCTTCATTTTTCCCAGAAGTCTCAGTCTGAAAGAAGGTTCATGCCACTGTGAATGATCTTCTTATACTTGGTAGTAAAAGGTCGTTGTTCTTAGGTGTTGGGGATTTTCTCTCTTACAGGCTACTAAATTAAATAGCTTGAGTGAAAAGGCTGTTTTGAAGGGGTAAAAGTGGCTTTAATATGTTATCCTGAGGTATTAAGGTAATATGTGTCTGAAAGCTATACATTACTGAAACATTTTCTTGTTTGATTGCTTCAGTAGAAAAGTCTGTTTGTTCACTTTGGCTGTTCATGCAACAAAGTGGCTTCCATTCTTTCAAGCAGTTTGTGCATAATCTCTTTAAAACAGAATAGTTCTGAGACTCAATATTGTCAGTTCTGCCTAGCAGTGCAAAATTAAGTTTCATTTAGCTTCTGTTGTGACCCATCTGAAAAAAAGTGGTGACTTCTTAGTTTAATTAGGTCCTTGCTGCTGTAATTGAAATTGGAGCTGTTAGTAGGGCTGTTTTCAGTATGCTTAGTTCTCCACTTACTGAAGTATAGGATATTTGTTGAATCTTATTTTCAGTGCTTGCTTCCTAAAAGAACAGATACAAAATGTTTCTCAGCTGTATACCGTTCTCCCAGATCTTCACCAAAAATAGAAACAAGGAAACTAAAATTAGACATCATTAGTTACATAACTCTTAATCATTTCATAGGACAAGAAGATTAGGTTTAATTGACTGAAATATTAGTTGCATTTCTAAGGTGTAAGAGGAGTTAAAATTATCCACTGTTTTCGCTGGTAGTTTGCAGCATTTTTGTACAAGACTGCAAGGTGTGAAATAGAAAGCATTATGCTGGATAGTAACAAGGGTAGATGTAAAAGTTACTGCGACTAAAAAATTTCTTTTTTGAGACTTCTTCAACATTTTACAATATTGTGTATTTAAAGGTAGTAGATACCAGGTTGTGGAATAATATGAATGTTAAAAATTTGAATTAATATTTACAAGATCAAGTTAATTTCTGTAAAGTGGTTGAATTGAAATAGTGTATAAATTAGTTTTTGACTAGAATTGTTTTACCGGAAAATCTTAGAGATTTGTAGTGTGCTATTTGAGTTATGGTTTTAATATATAATTTATTTCTGTAGCATAAATAGACAATTGATGTCAGTTTGGAAGACTGCTTTCTTCTGATTTGTCTGTTAGTAAAATCTCTTTGCTGTTATTCTGTAGCCTCCTGTTCCTAATGCTCTTTAATCCTTACTGTTTTACCTTACCTTCTTCATCATTTTTTTCTCTTGCATCTCTTCCTATGTCTGCTTTGAGGTTGATGTGGAGAGTGTGCTGTGTATATATGTACAGTGTGTAAAGCAGTGGGATCAATATACTGCCAGTCCTTAACACAAATAACTTAATATGCAAACTTGATGTAGTAATTGGCTGAACTAGTGTGAAGAAACTTGTGAAATAAATTTTTTTGCAATATGCAATTTTCTTGTAAAGAAGAGTTGAACTGGTGTCTGCGGCTTTTACATGTGACTAATTCATATTGCATTTATTAAAACAAAGCAAAGCCACTGAAAACCTTTTTAATGTATTTTTAAATTATTTTTTTGATAAATATTGGTACCTACTCAGTTTTGGGCTTCCTGATGAAAGCTGAAGTGCCAGGGCTAATCTCTGCAAACAGTGGCTGAAGTACAGTAATAGGAAGTATTAGACTATTGAGCTAACGCTTAGGTTTTTGAGTATATTCTGTGGAGTTTATCTAAGTTTGAGGAGAGGTCCAAAGGTTAATGTGGTGACTGTGCAATATCCCATTAAATTGCAGAGGGTTCAAGTTAGATACTTCAAGAAAGTGTAGAAGTATTGAAGTTCTTAAAGCAGTGGAAGAATACAACAAAAATATAAATCCCATGAAATGTGTGCTTTTAATATGGGCACATGAATGTTTATTGTTCCAGTTATGTTCAGTGACTGTTTATTGGTTGGAGAAATTTTTTTATAGATAAATTGCTTTAGATTGTTTTTTATGAATACTATTTTGCGAGCCACGGCAAACGTCCTCATAACCCATTGGCAACATTTGTTATCAAAACATCAGTTGCTCCCTTCACAAAGAATAATCAACGTGTATGTATGTATGTGTTCTTCCCTTTCCCTTGGCTGTGTTTAATCATTCTGAAGCAAGTCTGGTAAAGTACAGATAAACTCAGACAGCTAGTTCTGATGCCAAGGTGAAGAAGGTAATTGTCACAATGCAAGGATTTAAAGCATTATTTGGGAAAAGTTTATTACAAATAGATGTAAAAATCTGTATATTTACCCAGATACTGGGACAAAGCAGTTTTATCAGAAGTAAGGAAGAACTATACTTTTTGTAGCAATTTTTTCCAGATGTTAGGTGATCTTTTTATGGTGTAAGGTTTCTGTCCCTGGCCAGTTGTTTATATTGTTCAGTACAGGCAAATAAGCCAAGCTAAATAGTCACTGTAAAAGCTGTGAGGTAGGTGTTAGTACTCCAAACAGAGGTTTCGTGCTCTAAGACAGAGCTTTGCAGTAGCAGTTTCCTATATGTCCAGCAGACTTTTTTCTATGCTATGCTAAACTTCTCTGTATTCTTTATACCCTCTTAGAGAAGCTTTGTTTATAAAATGCACTATTAAAAGCAGCCAGCTGAAGAAAACAGTGCTAAGCATTTTCTTCCTTTTAGAATTTAAAAAAAAAAATTAAAATAACTTGTTAACCTGCTCTTTTGTCTTTTCCATTATTGCCTTTTAAATAAAGCCTGTGCTTGTCTAGGTGCTTGGCTTATGTTATGTAGCATATTGTTGCATTAAAGGCAATATATTCAGGAATAAATTATGCCAGAAAGAGGCAAACCCGAAAGATGTTCACATTTTGCCTATGGGTTGTGTTTTTTTTATTTATGTGCCACCTTCTTCCCAGCACAAAAGCGCACTTCTGGTTCTAGCTTTGCTGGATGAACACCAGTATAGTCATATATCTGAAGTGGGGACTGAGAAGCTGTGCTGTCCTTTATGTTAAGACTGTTTATAGCTCCATGGCTTGGATGTTAGAAGCATTGGAGTTTTTTGGTTGTTTGGAGGTTGGTTTGGGTTTGGAGGTTGTTTGGGTTGTTTTTTTTCCCTTTTTTGCTGTGTACATCACCATGGCCTAAGCCAGTGATTTCTGGTGCTGGATGTGAGGAGGCTGGTCTAGGAGTGCTGTGCTGCTGGGTGCCGATGCTGTCTGCCCTCACAGAGCTGCCATTCAGGTATGGCATTGCCTGGGCTGTGGAGAAGGAGAAGGGGGGGATCGCTCACCATACGGACCTTGCCAGAGGATACACAAAGTCTAAGTTACCCAGTTATTAAGCCTACAGTAGCATTTTTAAGTATTTCCCAGACGTGACCACCATGATATTTTAGTACTTGGTATTTGGGTAGAATCACAGAATCACAGGGGTTGGAAGGGACCTCTGTGGGTCATCAAGCCCAACCCCACTGCCGAAGCAGGGTCACCTACAGCAGGCTGCACAGGACCTTGTCCAGGCAGGTCTTGAATATCTCCAGAGAAGGAGACTCCACAACCTCCCTGGGCAGCGTGTTCCAGTGCTCTGTCACCCTCAGAGGGAAGAAGTTCTTCCTCATGTTCAGACGGAACTTCCCATGCTTCATTTTGTGCCCATTGCCCCTTGTCCTGTCGCTGGGCATCACTGAAAAGAGTCTGGCCCCATCCTCCTGACACCCATCCTTAAGATATTTATAGGCATTTATTAGGTCCCCTCTCAGCCTTCTCTTCTTCAGGCTGAACAAGCCCAGCTCCCTCAGCCTTTCCTCGTGGGAGAGATGCTCCAGTCCCATCACCATCCTCGTAGCCCTCCGCTGGACTCTCTCCGGTAGCTCTTCATCTTTCTTGAACTGGGGAGCCCAGAACTGGACAGAGTGCTCCAGATGGGCCCTCACTGGGGCAGTGTAGAGGGGAAGGAGAACCTCCCTCGACCTGCTGCCCACACTCTTCTTTATGCACCCCAGGATCCCATTGGCCTTCTTGGCAGCCAGGGCACACTGCTGGCTCATGGTCAACCTGTTGTCCACCAGCACTCCCAGGTCTGTCTCCGCAGAGCTGCTCTCCAGCAGGTCCTCCCCAAGCCTGTACTGGTGCATGGGGTTGTTCCTCCCCAGGTGCAGGACCCTGCACTTGCCCTTGTGGGACTTCATCAGATTCCTCTCTGCCCAACTTTCCAGCCTGTCCAGGTCACGCTGGATGGCAGCACAGCCTTCCAGTGTATCAGTCACTCCTCCCAGTTTTGTGTCATCAGCAAACTTGCTGAGGGTACGTTAGAGATCTCTAGGTCAGTAGTAAGTGACATAAATTGTCAAGTTGTGGCACCAATAAAAATATTTGCCAACAGCTACCTCTTAAACCTTAAAAATGTGTAATCCTGGTGAGAGCAAGATTGAACAGCAGGTGTAAAATGAGTCTTGTGGTATGAGTGGTGGTGGCCGTGCAACACTTGTGACAGGAAACCTTCATACATTTCTCTTGTCACCATTGCGAGAGCTCCTTCCTGTTTCCATATACATGTGGTAAAGTCGGTTCAGAGTAATTATGTTCAGATTAGTGTCTGTCTTCGTCATTTGTGGTTCAGAGAATTTCCCCCTGTCACCAGTGTCACATTAGGAGTGTTGCTTCAAAGTAGCTGGATACCCAACAGCACATTACGAGTGACAGTCCATTGCTGAGTGTAGTGGGCCTGCTTTCTCTGCCTGTGTTTTGCCAATTCCCTGTCTTATTTATAGCGCGGAAACTTCCTCCATGACTCTTCTTAACGCAGGTAGTTGCTTAATGGTTAGCTTCGTTTTACAGACAGTGGGACTGACACCAGGGGTTTGATTTTGTTGAGTGTATGCTGTGTGATCAAGGTTTGGATTAGATAATTAAACCTTCTGGGTTCAGTCTCAGGTTTTGCCAGATTTTCCATGCCTAGGAACAACTGAAGCTGTGAAACAATGTTAGAAGGTTGTGAAAGCTCAGTATTTGTATACCAGAAATGTAAGTCGGTCCAAATGTCTGCAGGAGGAAAATGATGGTGTAGTTACCTTCATAGGTCTCTTCTTAAATAACTTGTAACATTAAAGGTAACATTTTAATATTGCTATCATTTAATTTGCAACTTTCTTAGTACAACTGAAAGTGTAATTATTAATTAGCAGTTGGGTGATCTGTTAATCAGACGTTCAAAGAAAAAAGAAAATTGCTGAAGACTTAAGCAGTTACTGTAATGCGTATAAGTGAGCAGGTACTCCTAATGTGTGTTTGTATCTACCGCAGATGTAGGAACTGCGTACTCTTACAGCACTCTGCTTTTATTTGAGGCAGTAACACCCAGGAGCAAACAGAATCTGCAGGCTATGATGAGTTTGCCTCTGTATTACATTTGTTATTTTACCATTTGAGTGTTTGTTTTAGTTCTTGTGAGGGATATAAACTTTCGGGTAGTAATTCTTGCATTTATAAAAGATGGCATTTGTTACAAGAATATTTAAAATATTTAAGTAAGAAGTTTCTGCTGCAGCTCCTAAGAAGTCTGCTGCAATTAGTTGAACTTGCTGCGCTTTGTAGGTCTTCTGTGACGCTTCTTGTTTTGGCAATGCTGCTGTTACCTAACAGAGTGCTTTGGCATTTAATAAAGTTACATTTTAGCCTTATCCCTTATCACTTGCTTACTTGTAGCTGCCCTAAAGCAGGCTTCCTTTTTGAAATTGAAAAACTGCTTTGAAAAAAAAAACAACCACAACCAAACTTCTTGTAATTAAGGGGCAACCCCCCCACTTAAACCAGTGCAACTGGCAGTGAGTTAGACCTACCATTTAAAACAGGTTTGTCTGTTAGTGAATAAGGAATTCTTTTTCCTCTTGAAATGGGCAGTGAGAGAATGTGAAGAAAATACCTCTTTGCCGTCATCCTGACACACACCCTCTAATTTTTCTTGCAATAAAAATTTACTGTCTTTTACTGCAAAGCTTTCAACTCTTGTTCTTTATCAGTATTTGTGCACGAAAAAAGTTTGCTAAGCCCCTGCTATCTTCCTTGTTTGCAGGTCTATAACCTAGAGGTTCTCGGACTCCCGTTACTCATGTCTTGTGTATCCAGCTCATGGCCAAAGTTGTTTACCTTGACACTAAAGAAAGGAGTGAACAAGCTTAATCTGTTGCATGGGGACAAACTTCTATCCAGTCTTCTTTTTCACGCCTTAGGTCTCCCTTATGTGTTCTGTCTTGTGAAAACTGTTCCAGGCTCTCGCTTTTCAAAGTATTCCACCTGGTGGCAAAATTAGGGAAATAGTTAATGGAAATGGTTTACACAAACATAGATCAAGTAGTGTAAGAACCTGTAATACAAGTCCTAAATTATTCCTGTTCCGTATTTTATAGTGTAGAGAGAGAAATTAGAATATATCTGTGTGCCTTAAAGAAGTTTCATGTTTCTGGTTTTTACATTTATAGCAAAGTAGATTTGAGCTTTAACACTTTATATTTCTGTTCACTAAAGATAAATAAGGTGGGATGCCCTGGCAGTAAGAATGGAGGATCATTCTAACAGTGAGAAGACAGTGTACTGTGCATTTGGTACTTTGTTCTGTTTCTTGAAACTTCTCACTTCTATGTGTACCATTTAAAGAGAAATTGGAACAGACTGTTGTACTGCCAAGTCAGATAGGCTTCCAGATATTTCCTGGAATATTTGACTCCTAGTTTTAGAACAAGTAAGAACAGTGACTGTCAAGAGTTATCTGGAGAATGATCCTCTGTTTCAGAACAAGGAAGAAGTTAATTGATTGAATAGCGGTGGCTTTTTCAGTCTGATAGCAAGGGAATTGTATGGGATCAGTATTCAGGGGAACTAACTTACATAGTTCCTCCTTCCACTGATGAAATATCTGGTATTAGTCTTTCCTGATCTAGTCCTGTATACTTTAAGGCTGCTGAACATCTTAATTTTAGAAATGGCAGGGCTGGAGGCTGCTTGTCTTTTTGTATTGTAAAGTATAAATACCTTAAAATGATAATGTATATGACTAGGAACTTTTGGACGCATTTGGGAATCCACTAAAAGATAGTGCCCAGTAGCTGAATGTCCCAGTGTTCTTTGAGTGTTCAGTAATCATGTCAGCTACCCCATTAAATAGATTTTGAACTTTGTTCCCTACTTTGCCCTTCAAACCTATTGTTAAATATTATCCTGAATATGCTTTTATACTAAATAAAAGATTAGGTTTTTTTGCAGATTCAGATTTTCCATTTTTATATCTGCTGCCTTCTGTGTGTATACAAGACCATTAAAATGGTTGAATTTACTTATCATATATTGTTTATTCCAGGCTAACCACAGTATATAGAAGCATTGCACTGTTACAGTACGATTTAAGTATTTCTTTGTTTTCTGTAGATCAATGTCAGAGTAACCACAATGGATGCAGAGTTGGAGTTTGCCATCCAGCCAAATACAACAGGCAAGCAGCTCTTTGATCAGGTAACTTATATGTGTGTCTGTGTATGTATGTGTACAAACACGTAAAACTATTGTGGGTATGAAGGCATAGTTTGAGAAAGTGGAAATGTTCTCATCTATAGATTATGTTTTTTCTTACATTATCTAAGTTATGCTATTGGTTAGTTTGAACTTCCTCATTACTTCTTATGGCGTGTATTAAATTAAAAGACAACTCTGTGTAACTAGGTTAACAGTGAGGCTTCAGTTGAATCATGCATATAGAACTGCTTTGAAATTAGTGATATTTTTAATGTCTAATCACAATATAGTTGCAACTGAGATATAATTGTTAGAATTACATGCATGAGAAATTTGTCATAGAAGCATAGAATGGTTTGGGTTGGAAGGGACCTTAAAGATCATCTAGTTCCAACCCTACTGCCATGAGCAGGGACACATTCCGATAGACCGGGTTGCTCAAAACCCCATCATGTAGCCTTCACGAGTTAATAATGTATGTAACAGTAAAAGTTCGTTAAGGAAAGCTAACTTTTTTTTTCCCCTTATGAATGGAAGCTGTAGATACCTTTTCATTTCCCAAATATTAGAAAAGTAATGTTGTCCTATGATCCAGTTTGAAATTTGAGTTGGGAGGAAAAAGAAGACTTAAGTGAAAACGTTTTAATGTGCCTATGGATTGCAGACCCATCAGAACTACACGTTCTTGCTTGACAGTGTCTCTGTCATACACCAAATGGGCTAAATTAATGATTTCTTTGAAAGGGTTGTTCTCGCATTCATTTCATGTGATGCTAGCCATCAGAATCTTGAAACAACTTTTTGATCCAGGTTGTGGACTGTTATAGAAAATACTAATAGAAGCTTGTCAATGTGTCGTTTTGTTTTTCCTGGAGAAACCAATAAATATGTATCTAGATCCAAAATGTGGGCATTTAGTTAAAAATGCAGAAGTATTCGAAATCACTCTTCAAAAACAGTTTAATTATATCAACAATTACCTCTAGTAGAACTGTCGTTTTGGTCTGCTCCACTATAGGTGCTTAAAGTATGTATTGATGGGTATGAAGAGAAAGTAGCACGTTGAAAGAGCTGTTTAACAACTCTGACTTTAAAAGGTCAATTGGAAGTTTAAATTAAATGTCTTAGTATCGAAGTTGAAATGGGGAGAATGTTTATTGTTTTGTAACATTGAGCTTTTTCTTCTAGAGGAAAGAAATTTCATTTGCAGTTTTTGAAATGACTGCCTGACTTCTAACACTTCTACCCACCAGCCCTGTTCTCTAACATCAGTAGCCATGTATCTTCAGCCTCTACGTAGGAATAGACTTCATGACTCTTACAGACTGCTTGAAGAAAGGGACTGTCCTGCTTTTTGTTTAACTAACACCACCATAAATAAAAAGTATGCTATTCTGTGGCACAGAAGCCTCAAGCTGTTACTTGTCTTTTGCCAACCTTTGCTATCTTCTGCCATGCAGTACTGGGTGGGGTGACATTCTGCTGTGTAACGTCTTGTGCCCAGGTAATCAGGTTTATCCAAACTGGGGCATTCACAAACAGTGAACAAAGATACAGCTCTGAATTCTTTTTCATGCTCTCTTCAACTTTGTTCCTCAATTCACTGTGTGGCTTTTCACATCTCACCAGCTTTTACAATCAGCTTCTGAAGTTTAAACTGAAAAACTGTTAGGTCAAGCAAAATCAACGAGCATAGTTGTGTGTGAGGAGAGAAGCGTTTTCAGCCTGATCTTAAATTCGTATGTGAGTTCCACAGAGTAACATCAACACCTGAAAACCAGCATAAAGTTTTCAGACAAAAGTTACGCTGTTTCTCTATAGAAAGAGGATTGAATAGCAATGTTACTGAGAGGACTGGTCTTCAAGGCTTACGCAGAAATGGTGGACATGACAATAGACTTGTTAGTTATTGCGTGCAGAAAATAACCTTTCCATGAATTTAGCTGTTGTCTAGTGTTCCTCTACATCTTTGGTGAATAACTTGCCCTTTTTTTCAATCGGTGGTTCTTTTAAGCTTTTAATTGGTGTTTTCTGCAGTTGTTGATTTGTTTGCCTTGCCATGTATATGTTTTCATCATCTTCATCTGCTAGCAGACTAGAATTCAGCGTTTGACATCTGTGGCTTTCTCTTTTCTCTTCCATTGTGAAACTCAGTAAAGTTCTAATTTATTGCACAATCCCTTTTTAAGTTTGTTTGTTTTTTTTTTAAATTGCTCTTATTTCAGAAGTTGTCTTAGCATATTTACTGTTAGTCCTTCTGTCTATCCTGTCAGTGGTCAGAATGGCCAAGAGGGACACTCTCCTCGTTCAATCAACCAATTTAACATCTATAACTTTCCTAGGAGAGGAAATCCTGTAGTGGGCATGTTTCCACACCGGTGGTAATGGTGGGGGTTGCTTTGTTCTTTTCAGTAAGGTGTTAGCACTGAGCATCAGGACCTCTGGTTTACTGTGGTTGCCATGCAGAAAAAATGGGAGGGTTGTTCTCTTTTATTTTAAGTTATACCCCACTGTCATTTCCAGATATCTCAGAAGCCTCCCTTAGGATCTTTTGGAAGCTTACTCAATGAAATTCTTGCTAGGTTGTCTTTGTGTGTACGTTTTGATTTGCTAAAATATGTCTGTTGCTCTGGTTGCTTCTCCAAGAAGTTTTTATTGCCTATTAATACTGAAATTGTAGGATGTGATGGTGAGTAAATCTGTTTTACGGATGCGATGAAGACTTGCCTGAAGCAACTTAATGAGTCTTTTGAGCCAGAATCAAACTCCTGCATTTCTCATTCTGTACTTATTTTTCATATCATGCTACTGCAGTGCATAAGTGCTGATAATATCTTGGTACAAAGTTTCAGGAAATTTTTTTCTTTCCTTTGAGCAGAGAGGCAGTGATAGACAATGCTCTTCCTTATTTGTGGAGCGTGAAGTAAAAAAGGCTAATGTGTAAGCTGTTTTTAGTGTTGATTTGCAAGCACATGTAAATCTGCGTTGCAGTAGACAAGTTGTCTGTATTTAAATAATGTGCAATGTGCATCTCAGTTGAAAGGCCTTTGTTAGCGGGTGAGAGCAAAATGTTGTAATGTGAGCATAAGCACTTGTCGCCTTATGGGCAGAGCCGTTGAGCATCTGCAGTTCTTATTGACTTCCTTTGCAGCTCAGAGTGCTGATCAGGTACAAAAGCTCAGCTTGGACAGCTGCAAAGTGAAGAGCATTCTCAGTCATGTGATACAACCCTAAGTAGTTTGATCAGCATCATATAGGAGATCTGTGCCAAAAGAAGCAGCACGTCCAAAATTTCTGTGTTGGACACCAAATTTTAATGTTACTCAGGACCATACTAGTAACATAAATCCATTCTTAACATTTCTTATATTCTAAAGTAAATGATGTTGGAATTCTAGAGATAATAACTGTGTTCACTAAAGGAATCAGATTGGATCCATGAACATTGTCCATTCTGTGCTTTGGACTTGAAAGTGAAGGGGTAGAGGAGGAAAAAAGGTGCACACTTGGGTAATTGTTAAGTAATAATACAAATATGCAAGGCATCAGAACTAAGTTTGCACAGCTATCTTGTGACATTTTCTAATTTTCAAAATCTTAATTTTGCAACCCGATAGTACTACTTTAAAATGGAGGAGGATCTATGTGTAAAATTCTGTTTACCTCACATGCATCTGAATGCTTCCATAAAACAGCCTTCAATAAACCAGCTTGCCAGCATGGTCCAACCTGGGAACATACGTAAGTACTGCCATACTGGATCTTTTGGAGCCAGAGTTTACAGTTATTTGATAATCTTTGCTGGACCTTTCTGATTAATTGATTTTTGAATCCACGTGTACTTTTACTATGCCAAAGACTTGTAAGATAGTTCCACAATTTCATTATACTCTGTAGTAAAAGTGCTTCTTTTTGTTTGCTTTGAACCTGCTGTCTAATGATTTGTGTTGATTTTCTTAATTCGTACATTATGAGAAATAATAAATAATGATTTTCCTTCTACATGCCGTACAAGTTTTATAGGCCTGTATTATGTTTTTCCTTTCCTCATTCTCTGTCAGTAGCCTTAGTTCTCAGCTATGCAGAAAATGTTCAATATCACTGATTGTTCTTTTCAACATTTCTGAAGCATTTCCAGTGCTGCAACATCCTTTTTTAAGTTGTTGTGACCAGTCCATATATAGCATTAGAGATTTTGGAATACCATAGACATGTATAGTAATATTACAGCTTTGTTGCTTTTTTCCTTTACGAGAACTTTGCGTAATTAACATTATTGTCTTTTACATACAGTAATTTGTTTTTATTAAATATCATCTTTTATTGAAATTCATCTTCCTTTACCGTTCATTCACAGATCTTTATGGAGGGTTTTCTGCAGCAGATTTTGTCACATCAGTTTCATCCTTTTTTGCAGATCAGATATGAAGTCCTGGAGGACTTTCCTAGTGGTTACACTACAAGTCTGTTGTGAAAACAGTTTGCTTTTTTCTTTCCTTTTAACTAGAATATCCATAAAAAAGGCTTTCCTGCTATTGAAGGACAATTTTGTTTCTTTAGTAGCCTTTGGGAATAGACCTGATCAGAAATCTACAGGAAATCCATGTATGGTGTATCAGCTAGATCATCCTTATCCCTGTTATCATTAACTCTTACAAGATCGCAAAAATATTTGAAGGAGGTGATTCATCCTCACTACATCATACTTGTCCACAAATATTATTCTTTATTATAGTTTCACTGGTTGTCTTCTGTTGAAGTGGAGTTGTCTGCAGATCACTTCCCAGACCTGCTTTCAAATATTAGGGTCCTGTTTGCTACCTTGTATTCCTTGGGTGCCGAGTTTGATGTATGCAGTAAGCTGCACACTCCAGTTGGTAGTTTGGCAACATGGTGTTTGAGTTTACTCAGAACTCTGACGTGAATGCTTCCCTGAACCTGATGTTTTGCTGCTATTTTAATTTTTTTTTGTTGTTGTTCTTGTAAAGCTTGATTATGTTTTGGTTTGAGATGGTTTCTGTAGCTTAAATTACCATAAAAAAAAATCATGTTGTAGTGATTGCTGATGATTTTGGATCATTTATCCGTAGGTGGTGAAAACTGTTGGTCTTCGTGAAGTCTGGTTTTTTGGGCTACAGTATGTGGACAGCAAAGGCTACTCAACTTGGCTGAAGCTAAATAAAAAGGTAACAATTCCCTAACATGTGGGCAAGTGTACAGTTTGAAATACACTTCTGTAAGGCTTGCTGCTTTCTAGTAGTAGGTGAGATATAGCTGGCTTCAAATTTAGTTGAAACGTTGCTTTTCATTTGCTGTAAATGACAAAATACAGTGTTAAGTTTAGTTATAAAAGAATATGCAAAGCTGCATCAACATTTAATTTGACAAGAAGATAACTGTTTCCTGTATTTCCAGTACTGTGGTAGTGCATGCATTAGGAGAACTTAAATTCATGTGGTTGTCCTGTTTTCATGTAGCAAAATATAGTATAATAAATGTTTTATAGCTGGGGGGGGGTGTGGGTGTGCAGTATTTGAGCTTCAGAGATTTTTATGTATAAAGCTACAGATTTTTAAGCAAGGCACTAATAATAGGCTCCAAAACTTCTGTTTAGGTATCAAATAGATTAATTGTAGGATAATTGCACCACCCCCCCCACCCCCAACCAGCACTGAGCACCTTGTGTCTCGCAGCTATTGGGAAACCAGGTTATTTTACTTAAAATTCTATTTATTAATTTGAATGGTCGCTTTTTATTTTATTGACTGTCAGGTT
Organism: Opisthocomus hoazin; assembly: GCF_030867145.1. NCBI lineage: Eukaryota > Metazoa > Chordata > Aves > Opisthocomiformes > Opisthocomidae > Opisthocomus > Opisthocomus hoazin. Next base: position 22,397,875 of record NC_134414.1, on the reverse strand, counting down.
ATTAATGACATTGTTTAGAATAAAGAGGGCTTTTTAGTTCAACTTAATCAAGAACACCTTTTTTATCTTCAGTATTAGGAGGTAAATTGGGAGATTTTTAGGAGCAAGTCACACTGTCTACATATATATAATATTTCCTTCTCCTCTGTGGTAAATCCAGTGAGTTAAACGTGCTGCTAACCACCAAAGCCGTCTCTTAGAGTTCCATATCTGTGTCTTGTTTCATAAGCAATAAACATTTTAGTGCTATAAGTATTTTGTTAACCCTAATGGCTTGCAGGGGGTTGGAGACTGCAGGATTTGGTGCATCACTTGTGAAAAATATGTGAGATGTTGCTCTATGACTGTCTTTAGCAAGTTAAGTTTCTGGTACAGTTCAGGAGCAGCAGTGGTGTGCCATTTTTTTTAACTTTGCCTAAGGAAGTTTTCTTTTTTACTTTTATAAGCTTGTAGTGTTTAGTTCTTAAGTGCGTCATCATAAACTGGCTCCAACTTGTAAGTTACTGTTTAAATATTTGTATTAAATACAGATAAAGTCTGATAAATCACAGAATAGATATGCAAGTAAGGTTTTATTATGGCAGGAGCACAATTAATCTTTCGCTGGTGAGATAAAAGTGAAATACTGTGTACGTAAATTGGAAACAGATGGACAATAATGAAAAGTGAGGAAAACTTTTAAAATTGATATCTGAAATGTTGAATATAGTACTTATGCTGCCTTACACATGTGATTAAATGGTTGCATTATATTTACAGTTTTTGATACTTCTTACAAGGAAAGCAAACAGATGTATCATTTCATGTGTAGTGAACGAGTTCTGGTGGGACTACTAGTTCACATAAAATGAAATGTGTGATAAAGTGCTTGAGGAATTGGGATGTAGGAAATTTATTTTGTTATGAATGTATCTTTTAAAAATCACTGTATTGTTTTATGTTAAAATTAGTTTAATTTTGAATGTTTTTGCTTTAGTCATAATCAGTGCTGAAAGCTGAGCCCAAATGAAATGGAACATTCTCCATAAAAATGAGTTTTTGTTGAGATTTGAAATACACGCTCACTTAGAACTTAAGATGACCACATCTGATCTATTCACAAAAATCATCGTTATAAGGCTTACCCTGTCTAGAAAAGTAGTATGATTAATGGAATTATGTTTTTTGCACAGGAACAAAGCACATGTGTTTAGTTCAATAGTTCAAAGACTTTTACACTTATACTGAAGAAAAGTGCTGTAGTTCTTACTAAAGAAACCTTGTTAAACCCTGATTGGTTACTTCTTGCAATTCATCCTTGGATATAGTGTTTTTTTATATGTATTGCAACTTCTTTTTTTCCAGATCTTTGATAAATACAAATTCACACAAGCTTACAAAAAAAACCTCTTAAACAGCATTTGAGTGGTATTTCAGAATTGTCTGATTTATCCAAATTGGTGTACTTGATTTCAGTGCTGTGTGAACCTTTAGTGAGTTCCACAGTCGGCTTGTCAGGAACCACTGAATTTCCGTGTAGAGGAACTAAAGTGTTCAATACTACTGAGTTACTTACATTTAATATACCATTTAGTCCTCTTTTTATTTTTTCTTTATTCGTATCGCTCAGGTAACACAGCAAGATGTAAGGAAAGAAAATCCTTTGCAGTTTAAGTTCAGGGCCAAGTTTTTTCCAGAGGATGTATCTGAAGAATTAATTCAGGAAATAACTCAAAGACTTTTCTTCCTGCAAGTCAAAGAAGCGATCTTAAATGATGAAATATATTGCCCACCAGAAACTGCAGTTCTTCTGGCTTCTTATGCTGTCCAGTCCAAGTATGGAGATTACAGTAAGGACATACATAAACTAGGCTACCTAGCCAATGACAGACTTCTCCCTCAGCGGTGAGTGAGACTACATATGTTTTTGCATGATCTGCTGCATATGAACTTAGTTACAGCACATTTTTTTATAATTAAAATATTAAGTGATAATGTGTATTTAATGGTAGCTTTCTTAAGTGTGTGTGTTTTGCTACTAAAATTTAGAGACCCTAATTTAGACTCCAACGAAGAAGTGTCACGACCATGGTGTTTCTTGAGACCTGTTTTCTGTCCTGTCCGCAGCCATCTGCCCAGATTTAGTTGAACGAATTTCCAAAGTACTCCAAAATGATCTAATGTTTCTGGGGGCTTGCTTCTGCTAAATTTAAAATCGAAACAATATAGAAGTCACTAAGGTTCATTTGATACTTACTCCTTTTCTTCAGTTCTTGATGTTTTTGTACACTTCCAGGATAATAATTTCCTGAAAATAATTATAAAGTATATTGCAAATAAAATATATTGCAGAAAAATGCTAACCTGGACAGAAAATTTAGAAACTAAATTGTTGCCATTGCTGTTGTATCAGTCACTCATCTGGGTGGTTAGGAAAAGTAAACGCTGAGACTATAGTTCTCTTTCTTTATGCAACTGAAACTGTGCTCCTGGCATGTTTTGTCAGCAAGAGAAGCCCTGCAACGCAAGTGTACAAAGTTAGACAGTTGTGTTGGTGTAGCTGAATCCGTAGCGATGTATCGTGGACAAATGTGTGCTTGCTAGGTATGTAACATTAATGCCTCTTCAGAGAAATTAAAGCCGTGGAATTATTTGAGGTTTCCTTAAAACTCGTATGCTTTTTCTCTTTGGTTTGAAAACTAAAAGTAGAAACTCACTCATCAGTGTAACTAAACTTGAGAATTCTCTAGTAAGCGAAAAAGCGTTTCAAAGGATTGTAGTGAGATATTGAAAGAAATATTTGTGAAAATGTTTCAGATTTCTAAAAATCCTGGCTAAGAGTTTGGTTTTGGCTGTTGACTTCCTTCTTGTGACAGTGAAGTCTATAGCTCTTTCTACAAAAATACCCTTTGTCAGGAAGGCAGAGAGATGTAGAACCAGTAAAACTCATTACTGAATATGTTAGTTCACAAAGCTTGGTTTTCCTCAGTTATGATGACAGCCTGTGAAAACGGGAGTGCTTGTGTACAACACAAATTCAAATACTTTAGATGCTCCTTTTCAGTAGACAAATGTTCAGATGATTTCCCGACATATGCTTTCAACCAGTCGCGTGCCAGTCTGCACTGAGTGAGCACATAGTTTTTGTATTCATTCCACCACTATTATTCTTGTTTTGCCTCCTGTCATCAGGAAATTTGCTAGAAGATTAACAAGTATATCATAAAAATACTTGTATAAAGTATATGCAATGTACAGAACAATATACAATATCACATATATACAATATACAGAACAACATACAATATAATATCAAAAATACTTACTTGTTTCCCAAAGTAGACTAGCTTTGCAAAATTTTACCGAAAAAGGTGAGAAAAGATTTGTGGTTCCCGTTAATTATAGTCTTAATGTTCACCTGTCAAAACCACTGCATATTTCTTGGCTCAAAACTATGAGCTGGGTAGTAAAAACAAGGCATCAAGTCCTTGCTGAGTTATTCTGTTGCAATAGTCCTTGCATATCTGCTATTGATGTTTTATCAGTAACATGTCAAGAGACAATGGGGGGGGGCCAAATGACGAGATGGCTGTCACCAAAGACATTGCCAGCTTTGAGGTTATCGCTGAAACACAGAATCATTTGAGAATGGAAGGGGAGCTCTGAAGATCTAGTCCAGTTCACCTACTCAAAGTAGAGTCACCCAGAGAGGTGTTTGATGCCCCAAGCCTGTCAGTGTTTAAGAGGCATTTGGACAATGCTCTTAACAACATGCTTTAACTTTTGATCAGCTCTGAAGTGGCCAGGCAGTTGGACTAGATGATCGCTGTAGATCCCTTCCAACTTAAATATTCTACTCTAATTACAGCAGGTTGCTCAAGGTCTTTTCCAGTTGCGTTTTGAGTATTTCCAAGGATGGACATTCTGCAGCCTCTCTGGGCAACCTGTTCTAGTGTTTGGCCACCTTTGCGGTAAAGAAATACAATTAAAAATAGCGTTGAAATGTATTTTATTTGTGCCTGTCACTTCGTGTCTTTCAACTCAAATTCAATTCAGAAAGAGGAAAGTGCAAAGAACTTCTACAGAAGTAGAAATCTAACTTAATTTGGAAAGCCCAAGAAAGCACGTCACCATGAGGGTGACCGAGTGGTGGCACAGGTTGCCTGGAGAGTTTGTGGAGTCTCCCTCCTTAGAGATATTCAAAAGCTGTCTAGACGTGGTCCTGGGCAACTGGCTGTGGGTTGTCCTGCTTGTGCAGGACCTTCAGAGGTCAGTTCCAACCTCAGTTTCAAACCATTCTGTGAAGAGCAGCTTTGGGAGCAGGGCTTTTATTTTCAGATGGGCACTTGTGTGGCGTGATCCTGGGACAGTGTATTTTGCAATATCCTGTTTTGTCCTTTGTTTTTTTTGATTGTTAGCTTTATATTATACTGCTATGAAAGCTTTTGAATGTTTTGTAAATATCTGGTGGAGGAGTAGAAGAAATAATGGTAGAAAGCAGCTCACAATGTAAATAGCAGAATGTAAGGATCAGTCCTGATTTAATTATGGAACTTCTTTAATAAATTAACATTGTCCTAGAAGACTTGGAATTATGTAATAGGAACTTGAACTTGTAAATGATTGCCACGATGCTTTTAGGTTATTACAGCCAAAGCAGGCTGTTCTACTTTGTATTCTGTAACAGGCTTTTGTAAGTATTATATTTAGGGTTTAGACTTATATTCAAGGCTAAAGATGAGAAAACAAACAAGCAAAAAGGATGTATTGTCATTACATTTTTTTGTATAGTTTAGCTGTGACCATGTCAGCTTTGTGCAGGTGCAGAACCAAAAACCTCTGCCTCAGTTTTGAAGAGGAAAAGCTGTTAACACACATGCACAATAAGCAAATCAAAATGAAATGTGGCTACCACTGAAAAGTACACTTCACTAGATATGGGGCAGAGTAGCAAATCAAGTGACAGAGAGGTCATATAACAGAAGAATCAGTGCATTAGTATCTTCTGCATCACTCAGTCTATTCCTTATTGTACTTTGCTAAAAGTGTATGGAAAGTAGTAAATCCTTACTTTCTTGGGTAAAGAGAAAAGAAGAAAAAAACCTGTTCTGAATTCTTTAAGATTATCTTGGAGACTTTTTTTTTTAAATTGTCCTGTAAAATAATTTCTGTAGGAATGCTTGAAATGCTAGGTACGTGGAGTAAAAGCATAATAGAGTTATCATATGCATTTGATTTCTTACTGCAGTACTACATTAAAAGTTCATGTAGACCAAAATATAATTCCATCATTGCGGTCTGCTGTAGATAAACCTAAATAGTTTTCTGAAACTGCTTCACTATTGATTTTATTTATTAAAAAAAAAAGGCACAACAAAAAAAACCAAACAAAAACAAAAATCCCAACACCCCCTTCACAAACTAGTCTGCTAACTTGTCTTAATGTGTTACTTTTTCTTTCATAGCAGAATGAAAGTTTGAGTATATCTATGTGTACCTAGAGATTAACTTGCAGCATTGTTGTATGAGGATTTTATAGGTCTGCATTTTCAGGTGTTCTGAACGTTACATTTTATGACTTTACTGAAAGGTGAAATATGCTGTGGTGTGACTTTTGTATTACAAAGAGTATAGAATACCATGAAAGAAGAAGTGATTTCACACTATTTTAGAAGTGTATTTGTGGAAATACAAAGTTGGTGTGTCTGTCCGTTTTAAAAAGATGAGCCGTGTATAGGAAGTCATGTTGAAGTTTATTCAATTAAAGCATATGTTATGCTGCGTAACCAAACTTTCTTTTATAACTTTAAGAGGTTAAATTGGTTGTCAGTGTCATTGTAATAACAACAACTTCTATTCACAGCGTGTTAGAACAGCACAAACTGACAAAAGAACAGTGGGAAGAAAGAATACAGAACTGGCATGAAGAGCATCGGGGAATGTTAAGGTAATTAAGTTAAAAATATTCTAAGACCTTTAAGGTTTTTTTTATTATTATTAGGATGTATTTTGGGAGGCGGCATAATTGTTTGGAAACTACTTTCTTTTATTCCGACCAGGGTAGGTGGTTATCAGGAACTTCGTGAAAGCTTCAGTGAGGGCTGAGTTTGTAGTTAGGTTGTTGGCTTATCTACATGATTTCTGGCAAAGTTATCAACCACCTTTCTCCACAGTTGCCTGCCTAAGGTATATTTAGTGTTTCCTTAGCTCTCAGGGTGAAAAGACGAAGTGCAGTGATTGAATCGTAGAATGCTTTGGGTTGGGAGGGACTTTTAGAGGTCGTCTAGCCAAACCCCCCTGCAATGAGCAGGGACATCTACCACTAGACCAGGTTGCTCAGAGGCCCCTCCAACTTGACCTTGAATGTTTCCAGGGATGGGGCCTCCACTGACTCTCAGGACAACCCGTTCCAGATTGGACTGTACTTAGGTATTTGGATGTAGATCGCTACAAGTATCTGAGTCAATGTACATGTGAATTTCAAAGAGATTTAATTGCTAACCAAATTTTATGCTAAGTAGTTATTCTGCAGTTCCCTTATTCTCACAACGTACTTTTGATTTGTCTACACTATGCTATTATTTTCTTCTTTCATCAGGGAAGATTCTATGATGGAATACCTTAAGATAGCACAAGACTTGGAAATGTATGGAGTCAACTATTTTGAAATAAAGAATAAAAAAGGAACCGAGTTGTGGCTAGGAGTTGATGCTTTGGGTCTGAATATTTATGAGCATGATGATAGGTAAGTGGCTAATACTCATATTGTAGTTCTGTCCTAGGAGATCCTATCTGAGATTATACAAACCCCACCTTATTGTGTGTTCAATAACATCTGGCAAAACAGATGTAAAAGAAAAAGAGGGATAGCCGTTAACTGCTGGAATATTTGAATTTTAAGTATTAAATAGGGATGCAGAAGAAGGGAAAGGAAGAGCAGTTCTGTGGAAGGTTAAATTTATGTTGCTTAACATGGACGTATGATAGCTAGACCATCTTTACATGGTTTCTTTATGTACTGTTCACTCCCTCAAGACTTGCCCTTCAGTCAGGATGAAATGACATTGAGAAGCTGAGCACCATATTTAATGAGAAATGTTTTACCATGAGGAGTGACTAGTATTGTGGCTGTTGGAGCATGAAAAACTTCGGTATCTGAAAGTGAAACTTTTTAGACATCAAAGAAAATAGATGAGTCTTGCGTCCTGATATAGAGATCAGAGATTCTGTCCTATATGAAGAGGGATAAAGCTGAAATGTACAAACTTTGTAGAATCTGAAGAACAGACTACTTCTTTTATTTCTTTCCAAACGCTAGTTAGTAGTGTCTGATGTCAACAGTGATTTGAAGTAAAATGTGTTGTGTCAAACACCAGATAACAGCTGTCAACTGAATCGAAACTTAATGCTGTTCAATGTATATACTCTGTAACATAATTCTGTAAGTCTTAATTGCCATTAGATGGCAATATAACTCCTGAAAGAAGAAAATATTCAGAGAATGTTCAGCTCAGATTGAACGATCAATCAATTTTTGGTATTGTTTAACTCCTGCTTGCAATTAAGATCATGTAAATTGAAAAAAATTTCTGTGCTCACAGAGGAAAAAAACTTCCAGTTATGCGGTTGGTACATGACATTGTAATGGTTTCTGAACTGAATTTATTTTAGTAAGATGCAAGGGACATAAATTTAACTTGAACTTTGGAAATGTAAGAGCATGGATCTTCTCAGTTAAACAGAAGTACAACTTTGTTGAAGAATAATTTAATTTCAGTCTTTGAAATGTCAGACTTTTCTCAAATTTAAATAGTTATTCTTTTCACTGAAAGTAAAATTGTCAATAGCTTATAAAGAACCAGCACGTGATTGTGCTGTTTAACATCTATTTAACGATAGTAGAAGTCACAAATTAGCATCTATTTAATGGTAGTAGAAGAAGTCACAAATTGAAATTTCTAAATTCCTTCTGTTACAGTGCCATGTAACATATTCATTATGTAATTTATTTATTTGATGGAATAATGTGTATAAAAAAAAATTGTCTACCAAAATATGCTTGAACTGTTGTTGTTTTATAAATGTAATGAAGTGTGATAGTGAAAATGGTACGGAGTTAAGACTTACTGGACATATATATATAAAATGCACATCTTTGCTGCTTCTAATGAGAACTTTTCCTCTTTGAAGGCTGACACCCAAGATTGGTTTTCCGTGGAGTGAAATAAGAAACATCTCTTTTAACGACAAAAAATTTGTCATAAAGCCAATTGACAAAAAGGCCCCTGTAAGTAGTGTGTAGAGTAGTATGCCTTTGTGTATGAAGAGATTTAACCCTGCAGGGACTTGCTTTGTCATTATGGCCTGAGTAAATATTTTGTGACATTTATGGTTCTTACTGGTTGAATAGTTAGTAATCAAAAGGATATTTTGATTTTCAAGTACGGTATGTTTATTTTGTGTATTCATTCTGGTTGATACTGTTAAGTTTTTTTTTTTAAGTCAACTGATATCTTGTGATATGTTGAAAAGCCATAGTGTCTTTTTTGTATTACAGTTGCACATTTTATGAGACTTTCTAAGTCAAAACTTTTTCTGAAATAGAGTAGGGGATAGTCTCATTTTTCTAGAAGCTTGAGTAAATAATTTTGTGTAAGCTAGCAAACCTCTACATGGAGGAACTGAGTTGTAATTTTGAATTTATCTTGCATGTTCCTTACAGTAACTAGATTTACAGATTATGGTGTTGGATTGCTCAGAGGATGAATGTCAAAATATTTGTAAACTTAAATTTAACAAATGCAAGCATGCAGTGATGCTTTGAGTCTTATCGCAACTGTATTTTTAGGTTAATGGATATGCTGCAATTATTTTTGCTAGGATTTTGTGTTTTATGCACCCCGTCTGAGAATTAACAAGAGAATTTTGGCACTGTGTATGGGAAATCATGAATTGTACATGAGGAGGAGGAAACCTGATACAATTGAAGTGCAACAGATGAAGGCCCAAGCTAGAGAGGAGAAACATCAGAAACAATTGGAAAGGTAATTAACAAATTTCCATGAAATAGAAAAAACTTCCTCTACCCTTTTAAAAAACCCTAAGTCATAGAATATCAGACATCTTAGCATTCTAGAAAAGAAAGCTGCTTTTCTTTCTGTAAGATGTAAGCAGATGTGTGGATTGGCATGGCTCACCTGTCTTAATAGAAAGCTGTATCTCTCTTGAGCTTTCAGCATAGTAATAGTAGCCGTACTGTTGTTTCTCATTGTTTTTTGTGAAACAGTCTTAACTCCGTGTTGCTTGATTCTTAGGGACTTTTATACTCTACAAATGAACCTTTAAAGCAAACTCAGTGAAGAGTGTCATGACTTACCTTTTGTATATTTAGAAAATAACGTAGCCATTTCTAGTCCAGGTGAAACATCAGCCATGTCTAAAATGCAAGTATAATTGTGGATATACTTGGTTGAACTGTAACCAAGGGTGGTAATCAGTTCTGTTCATAAATTGTTTTTTTTTGTACAGTATTTTGAAACAGAAGCTTGGTGGTTCTTGCGTTGTAAACTGAATTTGAAACGTTTGAAATTATGTGCTTCTCTGCTAGTTGAGTAAACTGAAAAATAGGCTACCAGCATCCTTAGAGTAGAATTTAATTTGTGTGAGGTTAAAAACCCATTTTACTGTTTCTTTCAGGGCACAATTAGAAAATGAGAAGAAGAAAAGGGAGATAGCAGAAAAGGAAAAGGAAAGAATAGAGCGTGAAAAGGAAGAATTAATGGAACGCTTAAGACAAATTGAGGAACAAACAATGAAAGCTCAGAAAGGTGAGCTCTTACTAGTGGTGTATTTCTTATATCTGATGACGATGTTTAGTTCAGTTCCACAATTCTCTTGGTATGTGTGGGTTGGTTTTCTTCGTTGTGTTTTTTTTTTTTTTTTAATTTATTTTACTGCTAATAACAAGAATTTAGTGATGTATTATTTGAGAGATTCTTTTTCAATGTTAAGAGTTATAAGATGGTGTGTGTGCATATGTGTATATATTTGTAATAGAAACCCAATTCCTAATATAGCAAAAGTTTCAATTTTCTTTAATAAAAAGGAAATTAATGCATACACAGTTCAACTCAGAATTCTGACATGCTTAAAGTTCTGAAAATCCAGAGTTGGAGGGAGCAGGGCAATTGGAGAGGAAGATCCAAAGTAATTCCTCTAGGATTTTGTTGAATTCAGCTGTTCATTTGGAAATTTCTTGTTCCTTCATTTTCATATTCCCTTGTGAGATTAGAGAATTTTAAAATTAAAATCTTGTCAGATTTTAGTGAATGAACATAGTTTCACCAATCACAGTTCTTTGTGTTGAACCACCCTGTAGAGTCCCTGCCTCCACTACTTCCCAGTCCCTCCTCTCCGTGTTTTATTTTTTTGCTTCAGGTTTGGTTCACATTCATACAAGTTCTGTTCCTCTCTTCATAGCTGTTGGCTTGCGGCACGATAGATAGAATCACTGGCTAAATCTATGGAAGTAAATTACATATGCCTGGCACTGTTCTCTAGCGCTACCCCCGTATTTTTCAGTCAGGTTGGACACATCCAGGCAGGTAACGCATGAACTGTGCCTTGGAATTGTTTAAGGGAGAGCTGTTTAGCCCAGGACAAAACACTGTTGGGGTGATTCTGAAGGTTTAACAATGCACATTTTCTCGTAGCTTCTGTAAGCAGTATAGCCCAACTTCTGATGCAATACATTATGTTCATATGTTGCTGGTCTTTTTAGCCTTCTATTCGCATATGGAAAAGTGTTTCTATAAATGGTGTCTGTGTTCTGTAATTGACTTTCTCCATCTTCGTGGGAAGATTTTGAGTAGTGTGTTTAAATATTTATGCATTTTATTTAATTTTCTAAGTACTGTGTTTGTACAACTCCACCTACTTGTAATGCTGTTCATTTCATTTTGTAACTGAAGCAATAGGGCTGGGAAACCAACTCAAGAATATTGATTCCATGAGACCTACTTAAAACTACAAGTGCAGATTAAGCATGTGTCAGCATACCCGAGGAGATGCTTTTTTAGTGTTAAAGCATATGGTGAAGGGGAAATAGATCGTTCCAATAACTGAGCAGTTGTTGAGGTTTCCTGGTGGAGGAATCTGTGGCAGCTATGCCTAGACAAAAACGTGGTGGAAAACTTATCACTGGAATCAGCAAGGAGCTTCAGAAAGACTTTTTTCATAGTCCTTTTATTTTGCACATCAGAGGATTGTGTTTTGCCTGTGCAAATCTTACCTTGCAGTATTGGTGGGTTATTACTTCTTCCTATGATTTTATGATTATTTCACTCGGAGTTCCACCCTTTAGGTTGCAGTATTTTGCTAACCAGGGAGCTAGACACCTATTATCCCTCCCTTGATTTAAACTTTTCCCATTTGTACCTTTTTGGATCTGTTCTACGGAGAATTTTTCTGACCCTTTCAATGGGTCTTAGGTCATTTTGCTGGGTGCACATGCTTACATTGTCTGTTGCAGTTAAGGAATCTGTCAGGCACGTCAGCAGAGCAGAGCTGGAGGTTTTTTTGCTTTTTTTTACTGTGAGAGGATGATTTAATGTATATAAAATCTCAATAGTAAGAGTGAGAGTATATGTGCATGTATATGTACATATATTTGAGTGTTTAATTTTGTCAGTGGGGTGATAATTTTCTGAAACTCTGGGCTATCAGAACTGTTGGATGAGATGAAGTATATCCAAAGTATGTCTTAAAGGGGGGGGGGGGAATCGGACATGGAGTGTCAGATATAACATGCTCAACAGCTCTTCTTAGCTTGAGGCAGCCTTATAAATCTTTGTCAGCTTTCTAGATTGCTTTATTTTAAGCATATTGCAGCTGTTATTTGTGTTACATATGAGAAGGAGCCAGGTAGTAATACCTTGTCTGCAAACTTTTCTTTCGGCAGAGCTAGAGGAACAGACTAGAAGAGCTCTAGAACTGGATCAAGAACGAAAGCGTGCAAAAGAGGAAGCAGAGCGCCTAGAAAAAGAGCGTCGAGCAGCTGAAGAAGCTAAAGCTGCTCTAGCCAAGCAGGCAGCTGATCAAATGAAGAACCAGGAGCAGCTAGTAAGAAGCTTTAACCCTATTTTGAAACAAATTGAACAAGATAGTTGAAAATTTAGCCTTTACTCTTGGTTCTATCTATTTTGTCAAATGGACAAGTATATTGAAACATAGGTAAAAGTATGTGAAATACTGTTACAGGTTGTTGTGGGAACATCTTTAGAAAACTACATTACATTTGCCATTACTTGCAAGAAAAAGTAAAACTCTGGGGCTGTAGGAAATTAAATGATGAAATAGACGTTGCAGACTGCCAATACCCACTACATTCTTTTTCCAGTAGTGTCAGGTTTATCCAGCTGAGAACAAGAGTAGCTTCCTTCTGCAGTCCACTGGGAAGCCTGTTATCTGAAGCAGGTCTGTTCTGAAGCTTGACGGTGATGGTGGGGAGTTGGTGATACTCAGGGGAGGTTGTTTGGTTGCTTTTTGCTGGATTTTTTCCTCTCTATTTCCAGCATTTACAGCAACTTCTCGCATTCTGTGTGAGACTACTTCTAATTCAAGATTTGCACATAATAACAGAGAAAAGCATGAAAATAGTAGAAGAAATTATTTCTTAACTGTAGAACAGCTTTTGATCTTCTGTAAACTAAGTACAGGATTCTGAAGGCAAGACTTAGCTCAGTAGTACTGAGATTATGATCCAGAATCATAATCTTATTGGTGGAACCATTAAAGTTGTATTAAACTGAAACAGCCCCAAATGCTAATTTGTAACTACAGCTCACTCCTTCCCAGCAAGCTTTGGAAGTGCAACAGATAATTTTTTTTTTTCTGGACTTATTTCCATCAGGTAACAGTAGTGATTCATTCCCTTTGTCACGTATGCTTAAAATTTCTACTTTTAGCAGAGAAGTGATGGATGGTAACTAACTAAGGTTTTCAAGTCAGATCACAGCAAAAGCTCTTCTTTCTTCCATTGCAGAGTCAAAATGATACCAAATTACAACTCCTGCTTCATTTTTTTTGTTTGTTTCAGGCAGCAGAACTTGCTGAATTCACTGCCAAGATTGCACTTCTAGAAGAGGCCAAGAAAAAGAAAGAAGAGGAAGCCTCAGAATGGCAGCACAAAGTAATGAGCTTGTGCTGTGTGAAGTCAGAACTTCAAAGAAACTAAGGGAGTTGAGTGCGGAAATCCCACTGGAAGTCCATGGGATTGAATCTCTCCCTTTCCCTTAGGCTTCAGAGAAGCTTTTCTTAAAGGATTTTGTTCTCCAGTCTACTGAAGCCAGCCTATACTTCTATTTAACGCATTTCTTAATATGAAATAGTTATGAAGGGGGGGGAGATTCTCACCACAAAAGTGTGGTCAAAGATATGAAAGTGCTTCCTTATGTATGGTGATGAAATAGATTGGAGCTTCATGTTGGAAAAGAAGACACCTCAGGAGGGAGATGTATAAAATCATGAGAGGCGGTGAAAAGATGAGCCAGAACAATAACAAAGGCACATCCAATACACCTGGACGATAGTTTAAAGCAAGATACTATTTCTTCACAAAATCTGTTACTAGCTATGGGATGTGAATACTAATTGTGTGCGCAGGTTCAAAAAGTGTGAATAAATTCTTGGAAGTTCTGGTCAAATATGAAATTTGACCTTTGATTTAGGAAGTCCCTAAGCCTCTCATTTCAGGAGGCTAGGAAAGTTGGAAAGCAATCGGTATGACTGTGCTGTTCTCTCACTCTTCTCTTGTCTGCTGCTGGAAACGGCTGGACTCTGTTACAGCTGGTTTGGGGTCATACCTTTTTTACCCTGTATTCCTATATGACAATTTTCAGTGCATAAGCTGGTAGCGTCATTTTTAAAAGACAGTTTCCATGTGTCTGAAAACATCTCAAATATTTATTTTTCTGACTAGTCATAAATCATTTTAAAAGATGCTAATTAGTGTTTACTGTATTTAGGCTTTTGCAGCCCAAGAGGACTTGGAAAAGACCAAAGAAGAACTGAAATCTGTGATGTCTGCTCCTTCTCCCCCTCCTCCCCCGCCAGTTATTCCTCCAACAGAGAATGAACATGATGAACACGATGAGAATAATGCTGAAGCCAGTGCAGAATTATCTTCTGATGGTGTCATGAATCACAGGAGTGAGGAAGAACGGGTAACTGAAACACAGAAAAACGAACGTGTTAAGAAACAGCTTCAGGTAATGAAGATTCAGTTGTATCAATGTAATTCAGGCTTTGGGGTTTCATTCTTTTTCAAAAATCTCATTGAAATTACAGTGTGCCAAGGAAACAGCCTTTTTTATCATTTACTAGGTTTATTACTAATTTACGAACCGATATCATTCATTCATTCATAGTGTTCTAGAAGTGGAACTGATAGAAAGATTTGATGCGAGATTGTGTTTTATAGCTTAAAAGTATTAGTGTGTTGTCATATTGGCCAGTAAACACTTCTAATAATTACATAATTTCCAGGGCACTGAATGTTAAAACGTAATGCTTTCCTTTCTCAATACTGAAATTCATTAAGTGGTATGAACAGATGCTTGCTTAATAATATTTGTGTTTATTTGCAGTCATTCACAGACGTTGTAAATGCAAAAACTGAATTATGCCCATTTAGGATTAATCTTATTTATGGAGCATTTCCTCCTCGACTAGTCTTATGCTTCAAAATCTAATAATCTGTGTTAGCGGTAACCCTTTGCCTTGAAAGCTGCTTCTTTTTCTGCCAGTGATATCTTAGTGGCGTGTATGTGTAATGTGCTTTCTGCTTGGCCAGTTACTGATGAGGATTGTGGAGGTAGACAAGAGCTGTCTTTAGTCAAGCAGAAATTGAAAAATAAGGTCATTCTCCTGCTTTATCCTGCTGGTCCCTATCTTCTTGGATGTTAAGATGTGAGGCTTTTTTTTTTTTTTTTTTTTTTTTTAGTTTGATGCCCACACTTACATAAGGAAAGAATCCTATGCTCTCCTCCTCTTTCCCTCTGCAGTCTTTCTGATAGACTTCACAACCTGAGTTACTGAACAGCACAACAAGCATTTCATAGGTTGGCATTCAAGAAATCCTTATCCAAGTTGCAGAATAGTTGTTATCAGAAACTCCAGAATCATTAAAAGATTAGTCAAAGCACTTAAATGCAAATATTTTATTCAACAGGCTTTAAGTTCTGAGTTGGCTCAAGCCAGAGATGAAACCAAGAAAACACAAAATGATGTCCTTCATGCTGAGAATGTTAAAGCAGGCCGTGATAAGTACAAGACCCTTCGACAGATCCGACAAGGCAATACGAAGCAGCGTATTGATGAGTTTGAAGCAATGTGAGAGCTGTTATTTTGCATATATGTTCCTCATAAAGCTGAACCACCAACAGAGAAAAAAGCAGGCCTTTGCAGATTTGATGGATTGCACCCTACTTTGCCAAAGCACTTACCAGTTTGAGTACAGTGGCTAGAAGACAGATTTAGGGGAAGCTATTCAACCATAAGGCAGTCTGTCATCCCTAAGTTTTCTGGGGGGAGGGTGTGGAGAATGATAGCAGTTTTTTCCCCGTCATGTTTTCAGTTCCATTATTTTGTATTTTTTTCTTTGGAAACTCATGTGAAGTATATAATGACTGACAGGTGTATGTATTGCTTAAACATTAAGAAATAGAAAGAAAAATGGAACTGAACCTAAACTGGATAGGTACTACTTCTGTACGAAGTTCGAAATTACATTTTTTCAATGTAGCTACACCATTAAGAGATTGATATTGCTGACTTTCAGTTTCACTTATTTTTTTTTCCCCAACTGAAATTTTTTGGTGTTTCATGTCCTGTCATCATTGATGGTTTTCTTTGCCTACCTGTTCACAAAGGTCTGGATGGCAGGTGGTAGTTCCAGGAAATATTTTTAAATGGAACACTACCTGTGTGCAGCACGTGGCTGCTGATAGGCTTGAATAAGTGTTGCTTTTCCTAGGTGATTCTTTTAGATGTGCAAAATGTTCAAATGCAGCAAAGGGAAAAAAAAAAACCACCAAACCACAAAGCTTCGTGTGCTATTTGCTTGCAATTATTTTATTTGCAGTAGGGAGACCTGGACCTTTCTGGCAAGGGAGCATATGAAAACATCAGTCCCAGGGAGGGGACAGTATCCTACCTCACTACTATATACATGATGACTGGTCCTTCAAACACCATGAAAAAGCCTGTTTAAATTGACTGTCACTACACAGTGGTATCATAGAATGCTAGGAGCCCTTACTCCTAGGATTTTGTTTTACTTTAAGATGGATTTATAGTGCTAAATACAGTCTAACTGCCTTTTGTTGAGTTTAAATTGTAAAAGCATCTTGTGTGTTTGAAAGCTGTAACCTGTCACTGGTATGCTATCTCCTGGGAGGGGTGTAGAATGTGTGTATGAGTTAGTTTGGTTTGGGTTTCCAAATACAAAATAAAAGTTCCCAGAATTGGAGTAAAAGTGTTTGTAGCTTCAGTTTTCAGTGAAGCTAGTACTGTAATTGTCATATCTGATGTCGGATTGTTGTTATTAAGTCCTTTCCCTCTTGAAAAGGAGACCTGCTTTGTTGAAAAATTTGCTTAGAAGTTGAACTTCAGAAATAACTTCACAGTTAATGTGGATTGCAGTTATTCCTTCTGTTATAGTACCCTAGTAAATGTATCTACAGTGGAAGAACCCTGCTTTCTCTTGAGGATGGTTCAGCTCTTTTCTGTTTGATATTATGCACTCATAAATTTACACTTATCTATTAAAATTTGCCATTTTATTAAACTTTTTTTTCATGCACAATAGGTTTAAATTTCTTATGAACAGTCCAACTAAATTTCGGTTGGGTTTTTTTTTTATTTTGTGGAGTTAAAGGTTGGCTATGTGGGGTGACATCATGAAAATAAAATAAAGATACATTTAATATATTTTTTTGGTTTGTGGAGCTAAACATATCTGATTGACCTTGAAGACTGATGTGCAGATGGTGTGCACATGCTTCAAAATGCTGCTTGGTGGAAGTTGGTGTTTCTACCTGCAGTGCATTGTAAGAACAGTTTTTTGTTTCACAGGCTTCATGCACTGAAGCTTTAGCAAACTTCTGAAGTATTTGAACAGTTTGCCATAGCAGGTGAAATACTGTGCTTCCAGTGAGTTTCCATTTTTTTCCTGGAAAGCGTGCACTAACGCTGATACATCAATTTCAGTGTTGGGAAAAAATACCAGTAAAGTTTGCTGTTCATAATTCTATGGTATATAGAGTAGGGCTAAATGGATTAGATCCGTTTATAAAGCTGTGTGATTTTTTTTTTTTTTCTAAACAACCAGGAACAACAATTTGTAATATGGATTTTCACAATTCAAAAAGTGGCAAAGCTGCTGTCACCAGCAGTTGGGAACACTTACTGGTGCAGAAATACTAAGAATACACTTAATGATTACTTGGTGAAGTAATTTTCCACGTGCTTTTTCCTTTAGCATCATGTTTTGTGTTGTACAATTAAGCTACAATTACATCTACTATTTTGGATAACATTCGTTGGTTAACAATAAAGAGATACAGTTAATTTCTCTGAGGTCCATTGTTGTTATTTAACACACTTTTTTCTGACAGCTTTGCTAAATGCACTGTAATAGGCTTTTTCCAGAGCAGCATACAAATTTTTATCATCTTTTATTTCACGCTGTGGTCAAAATGAAATTAAAAAAAGTGTTTTCAAATTGTATCCCTAGAGAATGATACTCTGCTTAAGAAGTTACCACGGACAGTTGGGAGGAAGCACTGGCGATTGTCAGTTCAAAACAGGATGTGAATCGTCGGAGCAAATTGGCTTTCTTGAGAACAGAGGGTAGCTGGGCCATATAAGAGCCCTATGAGTAACGTAAGAACTTTCAATCACTGCCTACTTATTGCTTAGCCCCACATTAAGTGAAATTCAGTTTAATAGGTTGACGTCTCAAGCACTGAGAAGCCTTGAGGGGTTTTTTTCATGCTGCGCATCATAGTGGACGGTGCTGTCAAATATATGCGTGGCCATATGCTTTAGATAATGGCAAGTTTCTGGGCTTTTTCACTTGTCTAATACATGTGGAGACGGCAGGAACAGTCCCATATAAATAGGTATACGAATTAATCTGCTAAGCACCTCTCACATAAATTAGACCTCTCAGGTAGCATTCCATTCTGTCTTGCATTCGTTTGGCCTTGCACCCAACACAAGCACATGACCCTTTTTGTAACTCCGAATGGCAGAATTGCAATGATGAATAAAAATGTGTGCACTTGATACTTTTTACCGTGCATATTTCTAGTTTTACACTTCTCTCCTCTTGGAGCCCTCCTGCTGAAGCGTTGGGTTTGAGGTTTGTCATTTGTTAGACACTTTCTGCATGGGTGTGTAACTTCAGAATATTGTGCTTGGAAGGGGAGGTAAGTGCTTTGAAAGGTGTGGTGTTTGTTTTCTTTTTTTAAATACGCTCTTGAGGTGGAGAGAAAAGGATACGAAATAGTCCCACTCTTTACAGGCCAGACTAATAGTCACCCAGAATGCCTCCATGTGAAAGAAGATACTCTGTCTTCTGGAAGCAGTTCCTTCTGCACATCAAAACCTACGTTTTCTGTTGGTTGTACTCTTCGAGTACGTTTCTTGTATATTCTGATTATTTTGCCCAAATCGTGACAAAATTCACATCTGCCTTTTTAAATCTAGTTTGGAAAGCGTTATTGTGCTTTTGCCTCTTTCTTAAAACGTGTTCTCTAGGGCTGTTCAAGTGACTTGCATAAGCACCTCCGAGGAAAAAGGAGATTTGTTCCAAAGGAAATATTTTAAACTTCTGAGGATAAAGTACCTCAAGTATGTTTTCTTACTTTTTTTTTTAAAAGAAAGCATAGAGACTAAAATGATCAGTGAAAACCTGTTGATTTCAAAAAGGAATTTTTATGCAAGTGTTTTTCATGTCTGTTCACATATTCATTG
Source organism: Opisthocomus hoazin (assembly GCF_030867145.1). NCBI lineage: Eukaryota > Metazoa > Chordata > Aves > Opisthocomiformes > Opisthocomidae > Opisthocomus > Opisthocomus hoazin. The sequence continues at coordinate 22,378,858 of NC_134414.1, read as the reverse complement.
TGTGACAAGTGTAAAAAGTCTTGTTCTCCCCAAGACGTCAGATTAGTTTCAAGAATTGGGGATTTTAACGAAGACGATGTATCTCAGTGGGTGAGGTGATTGGTGCTAGTGGTCATAAAGATGCTTTCTGGGTAAAAATACCAGCATAACAAAACTGAAAGCTTATTTACAAAAAAGGAAAGTTCACTTATTAATAGAAGTTGCCTCATACACAACGTAATGTGTCTTGGCTGGGTGAGAAGGTTTTCCTGGAAAATGTGAGATGTGTCAATGGATCAGCACAGAAGCTGTGGTAATTCCTGTGCTCCCCCCGAAGCGTGCTCGGAGGTGGCGGGTACCTGCCTCCCGGCTCACGCGCTGTCCTGGCTGGCAGCTGGCTGGGAGGTGCTTCTGGCTGGCCACCATGGCCGCCGGCCAGGCGCATGGTGGCTCTCTGTGACATGGCCTGCTGCTCGCCTCCCAGCCAGGCCATGCAGCCACATCTTCCTCCTAAACCAACTGGTCTGCAAGCATGCAAGTTCTACATGACTGGCCCTTTCCCAGTTTGGGGGCCCAGTCAGCAGCAAGGAGCAGCTCAGGGCTGCTCGGGGAAGGGATGGTGTAACGGTGAAGAGTAAGGGTAGAGGACTATACGGGAAGAAAAAAAACCCAAGAACCTTGTGGTGAGCTAGAATCCTGAACTGGCCCATTTATTCACTTGTGTCGAGGACTCCTTGTCAGTGTACTGTTGCAGCATCCATAAATTCACTATGTGTGACCAATAATTTTTTTAGGAAGTTCAACAGCCAGTTTGCTGGAGGGAGCTGCGCTTTTCATTTTGCAGAGCTGAGCCCCGACCTGTGGGCATAGGTCAGTTACCTGATTTTGGTTTGGTTCGTGGAGCCTAACACTGGTGTTCACTGTTTGCAGATTCTGAGCAGGTAAATTGCTCCTTTGGAGCGCAGTTAGACTTGTTTTGCTTTTTCTCCCTTCACTACGCAGAGATTGGTGACATATCAAATGTGTATGTTTCATTTAATGTGAACGAAGCAGACTCGCCGAAGCTCAGAAAACCTCCCCCCAAAGCTCCAATCCCAAACCATCAAATTTCTTCACAAGAAGAGACCGCAGAGTTTGCAGCAGTGCCTGCAGTATTCTAGGTATTCACGAAGAGCTGGATTATGCCCACATAGCTCGTAGTTCGGGGAAAGGCAAAATTAGCCAAAGGAAGTGGAGCATTCAGAATTGCTGGGATTCCATTAGGTGTTTATATTGGCTTCTGTAAGTAACGCATCAGAGTGTTTCTGTTCACAGCAGTAGGCTTTTAGGCAGCAGAAGAAACGAGGGGAGATGGAGATGCATGTCAGAGGAGGCAGCCTGGTTGATGCAGATATTCCTAATGCATGTGTGTGTGTGAGCTAATGTTCCCTGTGCTCTGGATAAGTGGATTGGGTGAAAAGAGATCAAGTCAGAGGTAGGACAACCACATTGCTGCTTTTTGCTTGTTTGGGTTTGGGGTTTTTTTTTGATTGTTTGCTTTTAAACTACCTTATTTACACGAGAGGAGTTGCCATTATCTGAGTATTTAGCTGAAGACTTCTAGAAAGCCTGCTGCCCAGTACTAACAGGTCTTGGAGTTCTTAAGGCCACGTGTACCCAGACTGGCTTCTGTATTATAGCTTGCTAAATTTCAGCAGAAGGCATCTTCCGCGGTCTGATAATTTTGCCTTGGAGCATTTCTGCCTTGACAAGATGAGTTGTGTACGTGCACGGTTCTAGCTGCCCCATTGCTTGTTCTGGCAACGCGAAACCCACGTGTACCCCTGTGAAACAGTAATCGCATGACAGGCTCTGCGAGCGCGTATGCTCAGCTCCATGGGATCTCATGTACCAAGCCTACTGCTCCCTGTGGCCTCAGCTTTCACGCATCTTAATCACCCTTAATTTCTTCATTAAACTTGATACAGTATTTAACTTCTTAATCCATTGCTTCAGTAATATTCTAGTAAGTTGAGCTTTCGGTAAATGATTGACTACTGTGTCAAATGTTTTCTTAAAATAGATTATACTGGTGAGTTGAAGTAGTCTAGCTTTACTTTTACTTAAGCAGTACTTCTGATTAATTAATAATCTCTATGAATATGGTAATTGCAGTTGTATTGCCAGAGAGAGATTCATTTGCATCTTTTGCCAAGTGCATTTCTATCTTCAACCAAGTAAGTTGAGAACGTGTGGGTAACATCCAGAATACGCAGACCAGTCTATCCTGCCTTTATTACTGGGAACAAATTAATTTACGTTTGAGTGAGCAGATCCCTTGTTTAGGGATTTGGGACAGGACAGCAAGCTTGTTGACACATCAGAAAAATTTCTAAAAATGTTAGGAAATGTTCATATTGCTACTCTGTGCTTCTGCTGTATGTTTCTTGTCCTTGATAGTTTTTCTTTAGTTTAATTCACGTTTTGAATTCTTGGCTCTCTTCTCTTGCGAACAGTGTTTCAGGCATCCTTCTCACCGCTCAGTGCCAGTTGTTGCACTTCTCTGTACCATTTGAAAACACAGCTCTTCCTCCTTCTCCTCTTGCACTTGGGATCTTAGTGTTGTTTTCAACAGAGTCAGCTAACTCATCATATTTAAATTTAGAACTGTTACTGCTACTCTTGAAACAATCTCTGGGTTAATTTTGGCTGCAGGTTCTTTTATCAGGCATGCATGGTATATGCCACCTTCTAGAAGAGACTACGGCATTGACTAATTCATACTTGCTAGTAGCATTCTGGAGAACAGAAAACGTCAGAAAACAAGTATGTTAATGCATGCCGAAAGCCAGGGAATATCTAAATCACAGTGTTTATACTCACAAGGTTCAACTTTGAGACTAGGCCTAGTCACAGACACAAGGGACCATGTGGGAGCGAAATTCTGCGCTTTAGTTTGTATCTTCTCTGCCTGGCTTGACTACGCAAGAGAAAGCACGGGAGTGGGATGGTTACGCCCGCTCAAACAGCGGAGCAGTCGGGCACAATCGCGTGGTGCGGTGGCTTTGCTTTTCTGCACAACAGTTGGCCTGGATGTTAAAACACTAAAAAGAAAAAAAACATGAAATAGTTCACTTTTTCCTGTGGATCCTTGTTTAAAAGAGTTATGGTTATATTCCTGCCTGCCTTCTAACCTTGTCTGCAGGTCACCATGGTGGAAGTCCTCTGTAGCCTAAGCACAGATGTCTTTGAGGAGTTGTCTGTCCATGTGCACAGATGCTGAGAAGCAGTGGCAGGTGTTGGGGGGGGGAAAGATCTCTTACCTGTCTGTTCCTTTGTCATGGCCCCATATAAAATCAGCTGTGGAGAACCTCCTTTCTAGCGGCACCTTCTACGTGCTGTGGGTGGTCCTCTTCATGCGTTTCTCCCAGTGTTCAAACAGGTTCTCACTTCTCACCTTGCTTTACTGCTGTTGTGGGTTTTTTTTCATCCTAGCTAGCATGTCATGCCATTTATTTCATCTGAAGAAAAGATTTCAGTTCAGAATATTGAGAGCTTTAAAGCGATTAAATAACCTTGTTTCAGTATGAGAATGCAAATTAAGGCAGGGAAGGAATATGCTGCATAATTATTAGTTGAAAAACATTGTGGGGAAAAAAGGTTGAAGCCCTCTGACTGACCCAAAGGAATACGTTGCATTAGCTGACTGCTGGGACTGCAGGGTGGAAACAAGAGGCCCACAGCTGCGTATGGCGAGATAGACTTTTTCCCAATCTAAATTTATGGTAGCAAAGTACTTTGATAAAATTCAGCAGGCTTTTTATTTATTTATTGACATTTGCTGGATTCTTTAGAGAGCACTGGCAAAGAGAATACCGTATATTTCTTTCTTCAGTCATATTGCCTTTAATTAATTCTGTTGTGGTTTATTCTGTCAATTCAAGAATTAAAAATGCCTTTTTCCTACCCAGTGAAGTTGTAAAATTGTGTTTTGCTTATGACACTGCAGCTAGCTTTGCAATCTGGAGCTCAAGGGATGAAACTATTTTCTGAGGGAAAGGTTCTATAATTTCCTTTGCATTTAACTGAGCTTGATAATTTATACATACATATGCACATATATAAAAAAATATAGATAGATATAGATAGCACGGTTAAACTGGAGATTTCTAGTACAGTATGTGGCATCAGGCCTTGTAATGGCTGTATTGAAGTGCTACTTATTTGTATGTAAACTTTGATCTTGGATACTTCTAGAAATCAAGATTTTTAAAGCTAACTGTGTTTAAAAAATGATTGTAAAAATATGGCAGCATGCAGAGTGAGAGTATGGTTCAGTTTTGTCCTTGATGTCAAAATGGGTTCTGTTTTACCTGTTCGCTTTTATCCTCCTGCAAAAGCCAGTTGTTTCTGGGGACCTCTTAGTACCAGGAAACATTCCACTGGTTTCAGCGGTACCTTCCCAGTCTCCAGCTTCACTCGCTGCCAGAAGCCGCTTTCTCCTCCCCACCCCTGGGGAGCCAGGAATTGCGGTCAGACTTTTGA